>NC_134583.1:29325000-29628750 GCF_037038515.1 Microtus pennsylvanicus | reverse complement strand
CTCCCTATGGCACAGAGTCCAAGAATGCAGGCCCCATATTCCTCTGTGCCTGCATGAAGGGGTCCATCTGTTCCCGCTGGCAGGCCCAGTAGCTGCCAGTCCCCATGAAGACAAAGATGACAACATTTCATTTTCATTGCCGTCTTTTAAGAGGCAGCATGCAGTTTTATTTTGATGTCCATGAATTTATCTTCAAAACTACCTCTGCCCCCCACATTACAAATGTTATATTCACTTAGAAGTCTGAGGAGCAAACTAGTCGCTTTTATTCATGCATTCATTTCCACCCTTCTTTTCTCATTATCTTGGGACAAACTTGGTCCTGTTGTTAAGACAAACTTACCTGTTGATGATCAGGATAAAGATTATCCTCAAGATAGTAACATCACAAATGATGAAAGCATGTAGACACAATAGAAGGTTGTTGATTTCCACGAGAAAAATCAGAACTTTTTAAGAATCCAGGAGATATGGGATGACTATATTTTAGGCCCTCTGAGTCTCAGATTCCAACAGAAGTAAAGTAATTACCTGGTCTATGGGGCAGCCACTGGGATTCTCAGAGACCCTTCCAGTTTTCAAATGTGTTTCTGAGTATGTCTAGCAGAACAAGTTTTGAGCATTGTTTCAAAATCAGAGTTAATATGTCTGAATAATTCCTCTACGTTGTTTGATTATTTTCCATAACACAATTACATCAAAGGCTGGGGTTTTAAAGCAAATGTTGCCAAGGACTTCTTGGCTAAACCGCCAAATGATCCCTTTTCATGGACCAGGTGTGAAATAGAAGTGGCAGAACCACAGCGCCTACCAGGAAATATAAAGTGAAAAGACCCGTTCGTGAGAGAATAACCGTACCCCACGTTTGGGAATTTCTCACAAGGCAACACTTCCTTAAACTCTGCAGCTGCAAAGTGCATGCCTTGGAAACACTGAGGGCTAAGTGCCTAAAAAAGGTTTTATGTAACTAATTTCAATAGCTCAGGAACAGACCTGGTCCTGTCTCAGTGGAGCCAAGCAAGCCGGGACACTGCCCCTGTATTTTATTTGTAAGAGAATATCTGAACTGTGAACTCAAGATGTTCTCAATCATCATTTTGAAAGAGTAGAAGGAGGTGGCTTACCCTTTTCGTGTGTGTGTGTGTTCATATGGAGGCCATAGGTATGTTGGATATCTTTCTTATTGAAAGGTTTTCTTTCACTATTTTTTATTATTGGGGTGGTGGTGAAGAATGGTCTCGTTGTTCAGCCTTGGCTGGCTGGAATTCACTGTATAGACAAAGCTGCCTCAAATTCATAGAGATCTGCCTACCTTTACTTACCAAATGACAGGTATTTTTATTATTGTAAAGTGGTGGGCAGTGTAGGGAGGATGAGAATGTAAAAATGTGTGCATGCAAGTGCTCACTTGTACCCTTGAACGTCAGAGGCTGTGGATACTTCTAGAGCTGGAGTTACTGGCCTTGTGAGCCACCCAATTTGGGTTCTGGGACTTGAACTCAGCACTTCTGGAAGAGTAGCAAGTGCTCTTGACTCCTGCGCTATCTCTGCAGGCCCCAGATATATTTCCTGATTGGTCTTCACCTTATACATTAAGCCAGGGCCTTTCACTTGAATCCAGAGCTTACTGATCAGGCTAGTCTGCCTAACTAGACAATACCCCATCCAGCTCAACCCACTCCTGAAGCTAGGATTACAGGTGGGCCACGAGCCACTCCCCGCATTTACATGAGAACTGGGAATTCCAACTCTGGTCCTCATGCTTAGACTTTGCCTGCCCGAGTCATTTTCCAGGCCAATAATATTTTAATGCTTAAATAGCTATTGAGCACTGCAGAGTGTGCATGTAGAAGCATTAACAGGAATAAGTAGGGACTAGGTCAACTCTGAACTAATCACCTGGTCAGTTCGTCGTTGACTGAATTTCTCAGATACCAGCCTATATTCCTGACTCGTGACCTATATCATCTTCTGATGCTCCCTTTCCTTAACTTGTACCCACAGTGGACCATCAGCAAAGGATGAGAAGCAGAACACTGAGGTAGAAATACACACAGTGTTGACATTTTTAATTCCCAGCTGCTACCTGAGTTCTGAAGGTTGCCAGGCGCTTACCTTGGATATCCAGATGTTCGTATAAAGTGTCAAGGGGAAATGGTTTTGATGATTCTGTGCAGTTTGATTTTTGTAGAATATGCACTCATTTTTTAAAAAGTAATTTAGTTCACCTGTTTCTAAAAGCCTGCTGACTGACAATTTGAACTTAAAAAGCTTCCAAAAGAAAGTCACATTCAAAATAAGCAATTTCTACAAAATCTACCATAGAAAAGGACAGATGCTGTGTTGCAGTCAACTGACCCCACCCTGAGCTCTGCATTTGTATGACTTTGACATTCATCAGCTTGTCTTCTATAGCCCTGACTGCCTCTGGCCTAGAGGCTGTTGCTGGTGGCTGTGGCCAGTTTCTCCTGCCAGGACTCCAGGGAGAGTTCCACCCTATCCCCTAGTCTCTGTCCCGAGTCTCTGTCCCAAGTCTCTCTGCTCAAAGGCCACCTTTGACTTCTCTGCTTCTCCTTCCAAATCTTCAGATCTTTAAGTGCCCCCACTTTCCCATGCTGTCCCTTAATTTCTGCAGAATGGAATAATGGGCACTTACGTTTTAAGTACGCTAGATTCACTCTGAGAGTTCAAATAGCTCAATCCTGATTCCACGGCAACTTTGAGTTAATATCGCCACCTGTAAAAGCAGGTAAGGAATGGAGGTGCAGCTAACATGAGGTGAGCTGGGCTGAGTGATGAAGTCTAGTTCCAAAGCCCTTGCTACAACCTCTCTTTAAACCTTAAGACCCTTTTTTAAAAACTGTAAAATGTTGGATCAGCTCATCACAGTCTTCCCCTTCACCCTTGCACCCCATCTGTGAAGTGACTCCACTTGTCCTCTTCTCAGAATTCCTTCATGTTCTCCTATTCATCAAGCATCTTTCTCCCCACCTCCCAAGAGCTCTCGTTTGTAAAATGTGAGTAAATCATCTTTCACCTTGACCCAGCTAATTCCTCTGGTTCCTGTCCAATTTTCTTCCTTCCTTTCTGGGTCAGAACCGGCTAGTATGTGGCCCCCACCTGCTTCTTCTACTCCCTCTGCCCAGTTCCTCAGCAGTTCCCTCCCATCTGGCTTCAGCAGTGGCCTCCTTATTCAGACTGCCTCCTCGAAAGGGTCTTATCAAGCCCAGATGTCTTTGCTTGGCCTTTTCCCAGCACATGCCGGGATTGACAGGCCATTCCTCCCCGTGAGTCTGTCCACGCTCGTGCCCAGAGCCTTCTCATTAAGCAGTCACTCGGGCTGAGAGAACTACAGCTGCCCCAGAGAAAAGACAGATTTGCCTGTGGCCATTAATTCCTGAACAGTGTACAGGGCTTACCAAGGAAACTGGTAAGGAATTTACTTTGTAAACTCAACGATCTAATTGTCTACAGCCACCTATCAGTTACACTATTCCTTACCCCATTGGGTCCCTAGGTCACTTTAGGTTCAGTCTCAGTTTCTTGATACACTTTTTCTCGGGTTCATCCACCTTTTATTGAGCCCCTCATAGTCTTCATACTTCTTTTGTAACTTAGACCTGGAGTTTGCGTCACAGCCCTGTATTTGTAGCCATAAATGCCTGTGTCGTGTAAACATCTACTTGTCTAAAACATAGCTTGTCATCACCTTCAACCAATAGTAGGGCCTGCACAATGTCTCCCTGTGGTGAAGTCATTCATCCGGACACCTAGATGCAAATCTCAGGGTAATCGTTGACATTTCTCTCCTCAACCATTTGTCCCCTCCGCTAATGTTTTTGCAGGCAACCTCTACGCCATACTTTCTGTTCAAAGCTAGCTAAATGGATGTGTTTCAGCGCTCCGACATACCTTTCCTAACCTGTCCACTAAAGATAACTGCTGACCAGAGCTGTCCCCCTCCTTAGGATTTTAGCCTTGGCTGGGATTAGCACAGTGACTTCTCAACTAATAGCAAAACCTTCTTGGAGTCCCCTCTTTAGCTTCTGGACTCATTGGATTCTCTGTAGATACTTATGCAACATTGGTTTTCTTTTTAATTGTCAAGTGTTTGTAGTGTAAGTAAGCCTTGTTAAGTATAGTGTTCAATAGAAGCTCAGTCATCTTGTCATGCAACCCTCCTTTGGGTTTTTCACCTAGAAAAAGCACCCTTCCCCGTTTCCTCTCCCTCCCTTCAACCCCTAGGAAACCATCTTTCATTTTCTTCATATGGATTTGTCTACTGTGCGTGCCTCATATAAAACTGTCTCTTTGTGACTTATTCCATTTTGTTTAAGATCCTCAAGGTTTATGCATCCAATATCACAGATCCCCATTTCTTAACGACTGAACAATGTGCTTATATTATTACTGCTTTTTTATTCATCTCTTGGTCCAAGGGTGGTTTCCTATTAAAAGGATGCTCTGCTCATGGCTCTAACAACAACAAAATTGTTGAGATACTGCTTTGATTGGGCTTGTCCTTGACAGTAGAGCTGGGGCATCATGTAAAATAAACACATCATGAAGAGCATGGCCTTTTCCCGCATTTAATTATTTTTGTACATTTGTAGAGAACTGTCTCTTTAAGTCCTTTATCGGTTTTTAAATTTTCTTTTGTTGAATTAAGAATTACTTTATATAGTCTGTATGCCAGCATCTGTTTTTGATTTGGTATAGCCTCCTTCATCTAATGGAATGCAGATATTTGCATTTTAAAAAGGTGTTTTAATCTAATATTAAATGACAGTGTTCTTGAACTTGAGTGGTCCTCACTGAAAGAACTTCCCTTCAAAAACAATTTTAAGAATAAAGCATCCCAATCTTGTATTAGATTTCTAGTGATAAATCTTAGACAAATGTCACACAAAAAATTTGAAGTGAACCAGGTATGGTAAAGCATGACATTGATTTCAGCACTCGTGATGCTACGGCAGGGGGATTGTTGGAGGCCAACCTAGGTTATAGTCTGTATACAGACTATATACTCTTGTAAGCAAGAGTCTGTATAAATCCATAAATAAATAGCTTAGTGGCGAGGCACTTGCCTAGCATATGCATGGTCCTGGGTTCAGTCTCTAGCAGCAAAAACAAAGGAGAAAGATTGACATAATCCAGAGAAGTAGAGAGGTGCTTCTGACCTGGCTATCAAGAACATGGGGTCTGTCGTGGCGCTGACGAGATGGCTCGGCAGGTAAAGATGCCTGCTGCCAAGCCCTACGACCCCAGCTTTGTAACTGGAACATGGCAGGAGAAGAGAAACAACTCCACATAAGTTGTCCTCTGCCTCCATGGGAATAACATGCCATTGTCATGTATGCATACATGCTCACAGAATCAAGCATAAATTAAAAATGATAATACAGCCTTTCAACTCATTAAGTCTTTAGGAAAATATTAGGCAATGAAGTTTTTAAAGCACTTAATAACGAGGACTTATTTTCTAAACGTTAATGTGTTCTAGAGATAAAAAATCTTATAAATGAAGACCGAACAGTCAACTCCAAGATCCCCGAATTATTACATCTGTCCCCATGGTATAAGCAGGCTGTGGGGCCAAAGCTGAGAAACCTTAGTAAGAACAGCAGATCATTGATCAAGGAATGGGCTATTTTGATTAAATATCCTGCCAGTTTCCAGAAAGCATCTACAGGGCATACTGGGAAGTGGTGTACATGAGCATTCCCGGCAGGGGCAGTCGGCTCAGAACCCAGAAACTACAGACGGTACCTGTGTGTGGGGACTGAGGATTATTTCACTCCGAGTTTCCTGGTAGCTTTTACAAAAGGAGAAACAGAACCAGTTTATCATCAGAGGCCAAATTGTTCCTGCCGCCACACAATGAGAGTGTTGTCTCCTCTGGCTCTTTATAAAATGACAATGATGACACAAAGGACAGCATTTTGTCAAAGGTGTATAAACATTTTTTTCAGATGAATCGTAGCTCCTTTTTCCTCTTGACCAAAAGCCAGGGGAATGGTTCTAATTACTGGAGTGTGTAGGCATTTCTTTGTTAGGAAATGTGCTTTACTTTGTGAGCTCATTGACAAGGATCACTTGAGGCTCTAAGGAGAGCTGGGCTAATCGTTGACTCTAATGCTTTCGAAGCCTGATTTCTAACATGTGTGCAAAGGTTTGGGCTCTGGAAACATCAAACACCAACCCTCACGAGCAATATTATGCCCCTTCATGTCCATCTTAGATCTAAATAGCTCTATTGCATGCCCTTTCATGGCCATGTTATATCTCAATAACTTGCTATCATTTTCAGACAAAAGGGAGCTGTCAGCTTCAACACTAGAAAATGTGTTAATGAGTCACTGTTAATATTACTTGTTTAAAATAAAAGCCTAAGAACTCAGTCCTGAAGTTACCATCCTAGGTCTTACTCTGTTTCATTTGTTTTTTTTTAAGGCATTTTGTGGAGAACACTAACATTCAAGAACTCATAGGTGGGAGACCTATGCGGTCTTCTGAGCCAGGGTAGAATAGTAGCAGTCTTGTCCCGTCTGGATTGAAATCCTCATCAGTCATGTCACTTAGCAAGTGTCTAAGAGCACGGAAGTCACTCCTTTGAGTCAGGGCATGCAGAGTGTCGCTGGACCAGTCTTTTCAGAGAACCACATCAAGACTGAGATGTGGCCTTCTTACTTGATCCTAGTGCCTGAGAATCAAGCCTCCAGTTGTATCTGAGTCTGCAGAGCCAGCTGCCTTTGTCCCTAGCCAGTGTTCCTTGCTCAGCAGACTAATTTCTTCTTTGAAAAGACTGCAACTGTCTGCATGGGATAATTGGTTTTCTCAAATCTAGGTCTCACATAAATGAGTAATGTCACAGTCTCAAAGAAAGGCCAACGGGTCATTTCTTTTTTCATTTTATTACACACAATGCCATAACCCCCTCCCCCCAAAAAAATTCTTGTTATTGCCAGGCACTTTCAAGAAAACCAGAAGGAAAAGAGAATTTGTTTGGGTGTTGATGGTGGAGAACTGGATGGTCTGACTCTGCCAAATCAGCATAGGGATACAAGCTCATTTGGCTGTGTCATCTGGTAGAGCAGTGTGGTCCTGAACCAAGACTTTGGTCTCTACCAACCAATTGCTTCTGTTTTTTAATTACCTGAAATAATTTTCTTTAACTATTTGAATGTCATAGCAAACCCCAAGGAAGACCCCTGAACCTATTAGATTGTGGCCTCTACCATTAAGTTTTAAGAATCAGATCATAAATTAACCATCACATATAATAATTTTTTTTAAATGTTATTTATTTATTATGTATACAATATTCTGTCTGTGTGTATGTCTGCAGGCCAGAAGAGGACACCAGACCTCATTACAGATGGTTGTGAGCCACCATGTGGTTGCTGGGAATTGAACTCAGAACCTTTGGAAGAGCAGGCAATGCTCTTGACCACTGAGCCATCTCTCCAGCCCCACATATAATAAAATTTAAAGTATACCAAAAGCAGCATATTTTCAAAACACTTTATCGTTGGGAAGAAAATGAATAAGATGTGCAGGTAGCAAACTCAGTAAATGCTAGATGTAGTTTCACCTTTAATGGAGTCATGTTGCCTTCTGGAGTCAAAAGACAGAGAGCAGACGTCTAAAGGGCCGTGCGCATTCCTTAGAGGAGTGTGCCCTGAGCCTGCCTAGGGTACTGCTGAATGGACTTTTTGTAAAAGCATTGTTAAATCAAAGGAACATGCCATGAATTATACTTTTTAAAACATTCAAGAAAATGAGGAAACTAGATGATTTTCTTTACAGAAAAGTGACATAAGAACTTGTAAAATATTTCAGTTATTAAAAGAAAAAAACTCAAGTTGTTGATGAAAAAATAAATTATTAGTTTAACTGTAATAATACTTAGCTTCCAGGTATCCTGGCTACTTGTGTAGCAGTGGCCAAGAGAGGAGCCAAGACAACTTCTGGGTCTCTGCATGTGAGAATTGTCCTTGTAACTTAGCCCACCCACCCTAAAGTTAAACCGCAGTATACTTAGGTCAGTGACTGCTGCCTCACTAATCGACATGATTTCTCACTTTTAATTACATCATTCTAGAAAATATGTGATAATGATGTGTGGAGCTTGAAACTGTGAGGAGCCAAAGACTGTAATATGCAAGAGGCCTTAAGAAGTGAAGGGGGAGAGGGAGAGGGAGAGGGAGAGGGAGAGGGAGAGGGAGGGAGAGGGAGAGGGAGGGAGAGAGAGAGAGAGAGAGAGAGAGATTCCGTACAACCAGCTGCAGCAAGAACCTGTGCTATGTGGCTTTAGCTGATTTACTCAGATTATATGTTCTCAGTCCCAACCCCAACAACAGTGTCAGGTCTGACCAGGCATCTGTGGGTTGGGAACTGGCCCTGGGATTTAAATAAATGAGTTCAAACATGAGCCAGGGCAACCCCAAAGCCTAGCCATGCCAGTGACCTTGACCCCAGCTGGTGGGAACATAACACAGAGAACATTCCTTTCTCCATTTCTCGTGACCAGATCCACCAAAAGTTCTCAGGCAGCACCCCCCTGGGCTGAGGGGTGGATGTGGTCTTGCTCATCTGGCCAGCTATAGGTAGTCCTGACTAATGCTGTAGCTAGGTTAGATGAAAAGGGCCGTCTGTCTGGACCTTCAGAAGAGGCAAGGAAAGTTAGTGGTGAATGAGGTTTCGCTGACTCTGAGCTTCCATAGTTTGTTTACAGGAAGGGTACACTGTACTGTTCAGTTTGCTGGGTTATAATATAGTGAAGAGGTAATACTTCTATTTTCTTTGACTTGACAGAAATGTGTTGCAGCTGTATCCGTATACATTGTTTAGTTTTGTAGATTTATTGAAGAGCAAGGAAATCACATTATAAGGCAGCATGACTGTACCCTTACGGCTTCATTAATTATGGTACCTAGACATAATTAGGTTCTAGCTAAGAATAGGAGCTAAGATGGAAAATCCTTCTGAGAAGGGAAAAAAGAATTGAAAGCTGAAAGCCTGTAAACAGGGGGTGCCCACTGGTTCTTGGGCATAGAATTAGTCAATCTGCCTCCTAGAATTGCCAAGGATGGTGCCTTACAAGGTCAGGACAGCCAGGCACTTAGGAATCTGTTCTCTTAAACTCCTGTTTCATTTTCATTTCAAATTTATAATGCTTCATCGACAGAAGCAATTAGCAATTTCCCACATGATGCAGAAATAATTTTTTGGATATGTGGAGGATGATCTGTTTATTTTTAATGCTTTCTTGGTTTTTGAAGTTATAATATCATTTTCCTCCATCTTTGTTGTTACATATATGTATGGAAAGACAGGAGAGGAAGAGACATTGATGGATGGATAGATAGATAGATAGATAGATAGATAGATAGATAGATAGATAGATAGATAGATAGATAGATAGACACATACATATGGTTTCCCTAAATATATAAAAAACAAACTTCTCAGTCAGTAAGTTTTACTTGTAAATGATGGTTTTTTGAAGCAGTTTTCAAGTTGGCCAAACTGCAGAGTTCTCACATTTTCTGCCCACCTTGGGCCCACACACATACAGCTTCCTTCTCTGGTGTCTTGGGTAAATTTGATGTAATTACTGAAGCAATGTTGACTCACTTGCACTAAAATCCATTGTTCATCTTCATGCCCACCCCTGATTATGTAAAATCCATTGCTTATATTAGACCTCCCCCCAGTGATGTCTATTCTACAAACTTCGACACATGTACCATCCATCCACTGCAGTGTGACGGAGTTGTTTCCCTCCCCTAGCCATGTCCTCTGCCTGTTCCCTCTCCCTGCTGAACCCTTGGCAGCCTTTCTGTCTTTACCATTTCTATAGTGTTGTAGTTCACTAATGTTTTATTGAAAATAGATTTTTTTATGCAATATATTCCTTAGTTCACTTATTATCAACTGGCAGCCCTGCTATTCCTAAAGAATCATCATTTATACATAAGTTAGACTTTCGGTAAATACTGGGTGCTCGGCGCAGCAAAGAACAGAAGGCAAAAGATCGTGGTCTTTGCAAAGCTTACAAATCTCTAGGTAGGCGTGAGATGAGCCCACAAGAGTCCAGGAGGAACGGGAGAGCGGGACCTCTGACTAATTAGTACTCTGGCCTCAGGTCAGACCCTGCCTTTCCGTTTTAAATCTAATTTAACCTGGGGAGCCAAGTTTCCTGGTCATCTCCAGCTGCCACTTTGTCTCCCCAAAGACCAGCTGGAGTATAGTGCCGTTTCCTGGGTCGCCCTCCCCTATTGTCAGAGATTAGTGTGAGCATTGCTTTCAGACTTTCAGACCAGTTATTCATAGTCCTGCCTGGAGCTGACAGAATATGGCAGGATGTCTACAGGGGCGTAAGAGTGGATGCCCACACCATTTAAACACTAACTGAACAAGTCGTTTGAATTTGGGACATGGACACACACACACAACCCAGTTCTCTGTCTATAATCTCCAGATTCTCTTTGGTCTGTCCTTAAGGAGCCTAATTTTTTTCGTCGTGTCGTGTGTGTGTGTGTGTGTGTGTGTGTGTGTGTGTGTGTGTGTGTGTAAAACACACCATGCAGGAAGGGCAGAGCACAGATTACAGGAGGTAGTTCTCTTGTTCCGTGTGTCAGCCTTGATAGCAAATGCTGAGCTATGTCAGGCTCAGTTCTTGTGTGTGCACACGTGTCTGTGCATACAGGTGAGCATGTGTGTTCAAGTATGCTTGTATACGTGGAGACAAGAGGACAGTCCTCTGTTGTTCTTCAGACACTGTCCACCTCATTTTTTTTTAATTGGAATCTTCTTTTTAATGCAGTATATTCTGATCATGGTTTTTCCCCCTCTCTTCCCAGATCTCCCTCACAGCTCCACCCATCCAACTCCATGCCTTCTCTCTCTCTCTCTAAGAAAAACAGGCAAAAAAAAAAAAAAAAGCACAAGAAACACCACACACACACACACCTCTACCTTACTTTTGAGCTAGAGTCTCTCACTGAACTGGAATGGTAGGGAGGCCAGGCTAGCTGCCAGGCGAGCCCCAGGCACTTACTTGTTTCCGCATTCCCCAGCACTAGAATTGCAGATATGTGCCCAGGTGTAGCTGGCTTATCTTTCCTGTTTTAATGTGAATTTTGAACTCACATCTTCATGCTTCCAGGGCAAACACATTACCAAGTGAGCTATCAACCCAGCCCAGGAAGCCCAACCCTTGTTCCCTCCTCTAAAGGTGCCTTACAAGTATGAGGGTGGACCAGGGAGGGGGTAGCAGACCGAAAGATCCATTTCATCCTCACCAGCTCTGCTTCACTGGGTTATTTCTGTTTCATATAAGATCCATGCCAAAAAAAAAAAAAATAGGTAAAACGCAGGCCAATAAGATGGCTCACCAGGTAACTTTGCGGACAAACATCATGATCTGAGTTCAGTCTTCAGAATCCACGCTTTGAAAAGAAAACCAGTTCCTACCAGTTATCCTCAGACCTCTCCACACTCCTAGTGGCACCCCACACATACACACAAAAATAACTTTCTGGAAAAGTTAAAGGCAAAGAAATTTTAAATTAGCTAAGTAGACACCTCACTAGCCCTCCTTGGCTTGCTGGTGAGAACCTGTGGTGTGCATCTCTTCCCGTTATAATACTCATCCAACAGCATCATGCTAGTGGCCTGAGATCGGCTAGAGCAAGAGTATCCACACATGGAAATCAGCAAGCACCGATGTTGCTTTCTTCCACTGGTCAAGTTCCTTAGTCGAATTCTTACTTAATTCTGCCAGTGGAATTTGGTCGGTGAGCATAGGCTAATTCATATGATCAAATCCTACTCTCCATAATGGGTTGTTTTTTGAAATTGGGAGAGTGTGATGCAAAATCAGCAGAGGAGTTGGTCCAGTGAGCTCTGACAGACAGACAGACAGAGTGTCCAACCGTAGAGACCTTACTCACAATTGCCTTTTCCCTAGAGGAAGGACTGCAGCCATCCACAGGCGGGTTCATCTGTGATGTGGCTGTTGCCGAGGTCTCAGAGCGTTGTGACGCTAACCATTGCTATTCCAGGTGATGAGTCATGATCATAATGACCATGTCTGTCCCTACACCATGGTTTGCCTGCCCACGGGGCGTTAATACAGGGCGTTCTCTACTCACTAGCCTTTGTGTGCTCCTGTAGGACTGCACATGCCAGAGCGAAAGCTGACGCTGCTGACCAGGCTGCCCTGGCTGCCCGCCAGGAGTGCGACATTGCCAGAGCCGTGGCCAGAGAATTGTCGCCTGATTTCTACCAGCCAGGTAAATCGTGTTTCCTTCCTTTGCTGGAGCAGTTGGGGCATGAGCTTTCCCTTTCCTTTCCTTTATGTATGTATGTATTTATTTATATCACTGAGAACTTCATGAGCGAGACCTCTACTTCACTCCTGCCCTCCCCCCAACTCCTCCTGTTTCTCCTCCAAAATTCACGACCTATTCAATTATTATTGTTGTACATGTATAAATGTGTGTTACATAGATGTACACGTGCATATTTATAACCTATTGGGTCTGTTTGGCTTTGCTTGTTTGTCCAGGGCTTAACCACTTGGGACTGGACAACCTGTATGGGAGCTCACCCATGTAGGAAACTGATTCTCCCCAATCTCAGCAGCCATTGACCTCATCTAGGTCCCTCTTTATCTAGGTCTGGGTCCACGTGGAATGGCCCCTGTCCCTGTTAGCATGTCAATTTCTGTTGTCATCATGATGGTCTCGTTTATTATAGTTCATGGGTGCATTCACCTTATGTATGTAGGTGTTATGTGTCTAGGGACCGCTCTCTAGCAGCGGACATCCTGGGTGTCCAGCTCTTAAAACCTTTCCAGATTCTCTTTTGAGATCTTTTTTCAACAACTGTGTTTGGGCATCCCCAGTCACTTATTCTCTACATTGTGACCAGTTGTAGACCTCTGGAATGGTCTCTACCTGTTTCCAAAAGGAGCTGTTTTCATGAGGAGTGAGAGTTACATTGCCTTTGGGAATACTGATGAGGATTTGCAGCGTGGCTAGGAATTACGCTAGGTTAGTGGGAGGCTAGTAACATTCTCTTACCCTGTCATCTCCTTTGATGAGGGGTAGACACTACACTTAGCCAGGAAAGGGTGGCCTGTGCACCAGAAGTTCAGTTGTTTTCTTGATCTTAACTGCTCTGACTGGGAAACATGAAATCTCAGTTTTAATTTGTATTCTTCTATTTGCTAAGGATGGAGAACGTGTGTTGAGATTCTTTAACCATTTTTGTTTCTTCTCTGGGAAAACTGTGTTCAGATCTGTAGCCTATGTTTTAACTGCGTTTATCTTTTAGATTCATTGATTTTTTTTTATATATTCTGGATATTCTATCAACTATGCCTTCTATCAGATGAATAGTTGACAAAAATTCTCCACCACTCTATGGACTTCTTTACTTGGTTGTCTCCTTTGTGGTACAAAAGCGTTTTAGTTTCACGAGGTCCCATTTTTCAATTGTTGGCCTTAAAGCCTGAGCAAATGAAATCCTATTCAGAAAATTCCTACCCTGTGTCTTGTGGGCACTCCCTGTGTTTTCTTCTAGCAGTTCAGTGTTTCAGGTTTCACACTGAGGCCTTTGATCTATTTGGAGTTGATTTTTCTGAATGTTAATAATGAACGGGCCTGATGCATTCTTCGACATGTGGACACCCAGTTTCCCTACCATCATTTTGAAGATGCTGGAGGTTTATTTTTGGTTTTCTGATGTTGTTTTATTTGTTTGTTTGTTTGTTTGTCGTTTTGAAATATCAAATGACTATTGCTGTGCACTCATTTGGGTTTTCTGTTTTGTTCCATTGGCCAACTTGTCTGTTTTGGTGACATTGCCTTGCTGCTTTTATTACCATGGTTCTGTAAAATATCTTGAAATTTAGAATAATAATTCTAGAACTGTTCTTTTTGTTCTGGATCACTCTGGCTATCTGGACTCTTTTGTTCTGTATAAATTTTAGGATAATATTTTTTTTATTTCTCTGAAGAATGTTGTAGGAATTTTGATTGGGAATCCATTGAATCTATAAATTGTTCTTGATAGAAAGAGCCTTTTCACAATATTAATAGTAACAATCTATGAGCATGACAAATCTTTCCATTTTCTAGTATCTTTATTTGAGGGCTTTAATGCAGAGGTCTTTACCATCTTCATTAGGTTTATTCTTATTTTTTATCATAAATAAGAGTTTCTCCAAGATGATCTCCTTTACCATGTTTCTTGTTAGTATATAATTTTTAAGTTAATTTTGTATTCTACCACTTTGCTGAAATTATTGATTATTTCTAGACACTTATTGGTGGATTTTTAGAATGTTTATGTATAAAATATAGTCTATAAGTAGAATTAATTTGACTTCTTTTCCTATTTGTATCCCTTTAACTTGCTTCTCTTATCTTATTGCTACTGTTAGTGTTTCAGGCACTGAAAAGAAGTGGGAAAGATGGACAGCTCTGTCTTATTCCTGATTTTAATGGGATTGCTTCAAATTTTTCTCCATTTAGGATGACATTGGGTGTGGGTTTGTCATAGATAACCTTAATGAAGTTGAGGTATGGTCTCTTTTTTTGCATCTATTGAGATAATTATATGCAGCGTTTCTTTGTTTCGCTTTTGTCTTTATTGACTTATTTGCTGAAACAACTCAGGGATAAAGCCTAGTCATGGTATGTAATTTTTTTTGATATATGTCTGAGTGCTTGGACTAACGGCATGTGTCACCACTCCCAGCTTAGGTATGTTCTGATATTTAAATGTGGCACTTAGACATATAAATTTTCCTTGTAGAATTGCATTTAATGTGTCCTGGAGGGTGTGTGTGTGTGTGTGTGTGTGTGTGTGTGTGTGTGTGTGTGTGCTGTGGTTTTATTTTCATGAAATCTGTATACAGATTCCTTTGCTAAGATTGATTATATTATAGTTCAAAAGGATACATGGAATTTTTATGAATTTTTTTTAAGATTTGTGTCCTAGGCTGTGTAATACGTTTTAGAAAAGTTTCTGTGCGCTGATTAGTATACTGTATATTCATTGGTGTTTGGCAGAATATTCTGTACACATATGTTTGGTGTATAGCATCATTCAATTCTGATGTTTCTCTGTTTATTTAGGTAACCTGTCTGTTGCTAACTGACTTAGTGTTGGTCTGGGTCTTTAACTCCAGTAGCATGCTTTTGATGAGGTTGGATTCATTGATGTAAATGGAGACTGCACTTTCATTTCCCAGTCTCTCAGACCCAAATAATCACACAAAAACTATATTAATTACAATAGTTTGGCCAATGGCTCAGGCATATTCCTAGCTAACTCTTACATCTTAAATTAACCCATTTCAATTATTTTATATTTCATCATGAGGCTCATGGTTTGTTATCTCACATCTTGCTTTTTGGGCGGCTACATAGCATCTGCCTGACTCTACCTTCTATCTCCCTGAATTCAGTTCAGTTTTCCTGCTAGCTGTATTCTGCTCTGCCATAAGCCAAAGCTGCTGCTTTATTAACCAATGGTAATAAAACATATTCATAACATACAGAGGGGAATCCTACATCTCATATGTGTTTAGGATTGTGATGTCTTCTTGGCTAATTGTTACCTTAATTAGAATGTAGTGTCCTTCCTTCTTTATCTCTTCTAAGTAGTTTAGTTTGAAGCCATTTGTCAGATATAAGGATGGTGACACCTGCTTGCTTCTTGGTACCATTTGCTTGGGATACTTCGTTCTCTGTTTTCACTCTAAGGTGGTGCCTACCTTCACAGCTAAGATGAGTTTCTTGTAGGCAGCAGAAAGATGGATTTTGTTTCTTAATCCATTCAGCTGACCTGTCTATTGATTGGGTAGTTGAGGGCATTAATATTTAAAGTGTGTGTGTTGGCTGCAATCATTTTGCTTGGTTGCTGGGTTTGTATGTATTCTTAGTTCTTAGTCGTTTTTATTGTGTTTCAGTAGTTATTAGTTCATTCTTTGGTCTCTTGGCTGTGCTTATTCCTCTCTTGAGTCTGAAATATTGCTCCCAATATTGTCTTTATGGCTGGTTCGATGGACATGGATTCTTTTAATCTTTATATCATGATTTTTTTTCTCTCTCAGCTATGGCTGATAGCTTTGCTTGGTACAGTAGTCTAGGTTGACAGCCTTGTTATTTTAGAACTTGGAGTAATTGCTCTAGGCTCAAAGTATGCATTAAGAAACCAGCTATTGTCCTTTATATGTGACTTGTCCTTTCTCCCTTGCAGCCGTTAGTGCTCATCCTTCGTTCTGTGTGCCTAGTTTTATGACCGTGATAAGATGTGGGGAGTTCCTTTCCTGGTCCTGATAGGTTGGTGTTCTGTGTGCTTTTTGAAAGGAACAGCATCAGCTCAGGACCCCCAGACCAAGTTCTCAGAACAAAGGGGATTTATTTGCACCATGGGAATGAAGGGCAGGAAATAGGAGAAAAATACAGGAGATAGTAGACAAAGAGAAGAGGGAGGAAACAAGGGAGAGAGGCAGGCGTATTTGTCCCGGACGGACAAAGGACTGCCTCTGGGTAGAGAGGAGGCAGACATGACACATAAGAAAATGGCAGCTTAGCCAGCCTGGTCTACAAGAGCTAGTTCCAGGACAGGCTCCAAAGCTACAGAGAAACCCTGTCTCGAAAAATAAGAAAGAAAGAAAATGGTTTATAAAGGCAAAATGGGAAATCTCATGTTAGGATAAGGTGTTTAATTTTAATTGGAAATGTTAATTAGATGAGCCAAAGGAGGCTCCTGATTGCTAAATTTTAATACTTTGATAGCAGGACCTTGGTAGTCAGCCTCAGAAGGAGGAAGTGACCAAATAAGGGACTAGACTTTGGTGGCTAGCTTTAGGAATGTCATCTAATGGGTTTTAGCAAGGTAGAGGGAGTAAGGGAGAAAGAGCAAGGCCTGCCAGGGCCATTCTCAGCTGACCAGAGTCTCTTCACTTCTTATGTCTAGCTGGATTGTCTTTCCTTGATTCCTTGATTTGGAGATACTCTAGTCTGTGATTTTGTTGAAAATCTGATCTGTGCCACTGACCTGGGATTCTTCTTCAACTCTGCCTATAATTAGAAAGTTTGACTTTTTCATGGTATCCCACAGTTTCTGCATGTTTAATTGTTTTTTTTAATTTTTCATATTTCTTGCCTGTACATTCTAAATTCTCTACTTCATCCTCCCATCCCAATATTTTTTCTATTGAGCTCTTCTTCTTGGGAGTCTTTGCCTCTGAGTTTTCTCATTGGACTATTGAGTGTTTCAATCCCACCGTCATTTCAGCTTGTGTTCTCATCAACATTTCTATTTCTTTATAGAATTCAATTTTTAAATCCTAGGTTGTCTTTGTCATCTCATTTGGCCATATGCTGTGTTTTTGGACCTCACTCAGGCAGTTATTGGTATTCTCACTAACTTTGTTGAGCCATTTGTTTGCGTCTTAAACTCCTTGAATGATTTGATGAAGTTTAAGATTGTTCTTTTAAGTTCTGTGTCTTGGGTATCGTCTGAGTGATTCCCACTGGAGATCCGGCCTAGTGGTAGGCTTGGGGACACACACCCAGTGTTGCTCTTCCAGGTTGTTTGTGTTTTCACCATATGACCTGGGTGCGTGGGTTTCCTTTGTTGGCTGTGAGTCTGGTGATGCTTCATGCTACGCTTCTCAGACCATACAGCTAACGCAAGGCCTGTGGTTTGGGAATGGTGCAGGCTGGTCATGTTACAGAGACTTAACATGCTTAACCCTTGAATAAATGTGTGACCCAGGCCTGGACTGGATATAGTGCAGGCATACTAGTGTCTGGGGGACTCATCAGACTGATCGGCACACAGGATGTGTGACTGGGCCGAGCCTGGGGTGGAGACAGCACAGGTGTGTTGTAAGGAGGCTGCTTGTTTGTTTCCCAGCCACCCGGCAGCTCAGCCCTGAAATAATCGTACAGAAACTATATTATTTAAATCACTGCTTGGCTCATTAGCTCTAGCTTCTTATTGGCTAACTCTTACATCTTAATTTAACCCATCTCCATTAGTCTGTGCATCACCATGAGGTCGTGGCCTACCAGCAAAGTTTCAGCACATCTTTCTCCTGTGGCATCTCCATGGCTTCTTCCTGACTCTGTCTTCTTCCTCCCAGCATTCAGTTTAGTTTTCTCCACCTAGCTAAGTTCTGCCCTGCTATAGGTCCAAAGCAGTTTCTTTACTCATTATTGGTAATTACAGCATACAAAGGGGAATCCCACATTACAGGAGGGAGTGACCAGAATGGGTATTGGAGAGGTTGTGGGCAGGCTAGAGTTCCGTGAACTCACCAGCTTGAGCAAGGCCAGGAGGTTGGGACAACTGGAGGGGAAGAGGAGGGAAGGGAAGTACAGGTAGTCCACCTCCAGATGTCATACAGTGTTTAGCACAGAATGTGTGAACAAAGGGCCCCTGGGAGCAGTCAGGACCGGGATGGATGAATCCCAAAAAAAGGAAGATGCTGCCCTACCAGAGCAACTAGAATGGAAGAGGAAGGAGCAAGGAGAGGCCCACTAGTGTGATCAGGCCTGTGCCACGTGCAGCATGCACAGGGCCCCTGGGAGCAATCGGCGCAGAATCTTTTCCTTTAAAGATCAGTGGGGTTTTGTTGTCGTTGTTGTTTATTTGTTTTAATCTCGGCAATTCTAAAGAATAAGTGGGAGAAAACAGGAGGTTACCTGAGGCTGAATTAATGCTTTGCAGGCTCCGTGAGAGACTCTTTCTCCAAAACTAAGGAGTGAAGATGAGTTGAGGAAGACGCCAGGATATCAGTCTCTAGTCTCAACACACATGAGCACAAATGTGCTTGCACACACACCCGGTGCCCACAGAGAGGAAAGGAACGGCAAGGAGGGTGGAGAGAAGAAGAAACCCAGTAAAGTGCCAGGTTTAGAATACCGCTCTGGAGAGGTGTCCCACAGGTTTGCTGAGATGTAAGTGTCTCTGCAGAGTGACTTCTTCAAGAGTGATAATGGGTGTTTTCTTTTACGTGCGTTTGTTTAAAAACAGTTAATACGTATGTATATTTTACTAAGAAAGGGACTTTTTACATATTTTGAAGTGACTGCTGATGAATAAATTCCCTCTATCCTGGTTTCTAAGGACTTTGGTGAATTAGCTGTTCCAGGGTGTGAAACCCACAGGAAGAATTCAGCAAGCCATGCCACCATCTGGAGAAGCTAGACACTCAGGAGACCATGGGCTTGGATTGCTTTGCAAGCAAATAAACTCCCCATTGTTGTCTGCAGACGCTGATTCTTGGGCCTGCTGTTAATTCCGCTGCGGAGCGGGGTCCCTCTAGACTTCTCTTAGGTGTTACCAAGTGGTAAATGATACTGAAGGCCGTCTCGGTTTCCCAGACTGAATGCTTTACAAAGCCTTTGTACAGTGAAAAAGCATTTGAGGGAAAAGAAATATTGTGGGAAAATGTAATTCCACCCTTCTTTAGTTCAAGGAGATTCATATAGGCAAGTTGTTCATCAATAATGAGAACATCCTAGTACCCTGAGATAACAGTGAGCCTCTTTGAGACCAGAGCTAAGGGGAAACTGCAATACCCTTTGACCCACAGCCAACACTTCCTTCAGCAGCTGTATAGAAGGCCTGTTCTGTGCTGGGTGTTATGGATCTTCTCAAGGGAACATAACTCAGGCTTTCCAATCTGCATTTACAGGGTGATCAAATCAAATAGGCATTTGCAAAAAGACTTTTAATGCCTCTTCTAAGCCTGCCCACTTAATTTGCCCATCTCAGATACACATATCACCATTGTTTGGGAGGCGTATGCTGCAGCCCTTGGAAGAACGGTGTCTGGTAGCTTACATTTTGAATGTTTTCACGGCAAATTACTTACTTTGAGGAGCTGGCAGTATTTTCATCATTGTTAAATCTCACAGCTTTAGTTCAGAAATCTAGTATTATGTACCTCAATTAAACTGCAAGATAAAAACGGACTTGTATAGGGATATTAAATTCTCAAAGGGCTAAGTTCTAACTCCCAAATCACCCTATTAGATGTGTGCTGCATACACATGGAGAAACCTAAATTAGAATCAGTGTGAAAGAATAGTGATTAACCCGATAAGAATTTGGGAAGAACTTGGCCCTCTAAAGGCTTAATTTGCAAATGAGCCATAATATTGCTGAAAACAGTCAGGAGGCCTCAGTGGTAGTACAATTTTAAGGAGCTCCCTGTAGCATGGCTGGGTGTATGAAAACATCTAAAGAATCAGTCAGCATAGGCAGTATAGAAGCAGATTGAGTCACAGAGGCAAACACTGGATTATCCATCCAGACCCTGTCTAGAGCCTGGGCCAGAGCTTGAACTAGTACAACTGCTTTGACAAGGATGTTTTGATTATGGGGCAGAAGGCAGGTAACCATAGCCAAGAGGCAGGTATCTGCTCCACTGGCTTCATTGTTCTCCTTGAGGGAATAGATGTATCAGGCTAGCTCACCTGATGCCATTACAATCAATTCTCATATTTTGTATCGATAAGATTCTGTCATCACCTATTGCTCATCCTGATTTCACAATGACTAGGAAGTAATGAAGCTCTGCCCTCAGGAATGACATTTACTGGTGGTATCAATAGTCGCGTAGCTTATGTGACCTTCATACTCCCTACTGTAAATGAACGAGTTGGCCTTACAGTGTGGCATATCATAAAGGGAGTCAGTCTGCTCCAAGGATTCAGTGTGCTAAGAATTCAAGTTCCTAAATCAGGAGGGTTGTGCTATGACTCTTAAGGGTGATCAGGAAGAAGCAGAAGAGACCAGAGACTGGGGACAACTGAGAAGCTGTATATGTGGCTCTCTGTTCCCACTATCTGAATTGCTTTAGGTCATGATTGGAGGGGGCGCGTAATATGTGCATGTGTTTGTCAGCATTGGCTAGAGACTGATAGCGGATAGCTCCCCCATCACTCGCCACCTTCTTTTTTGAGACACAGGCTCTCACTGAACCCAGGACTCATAAGCTTGGCAAGACTAGCTGAACAGTAAGCTCCGAGGATCCACCTGTCTCTTCCTTCCCAGTGCTAGGCTCACAGGCCTAACACACCAGTTTTTTATATGGATGTTAGAGATCCGAATTCAGGTTCTTGAACTCATGTCATCTTGAGTCATCTCCACAGCTGCTTCCATAAATACCCTCATCTCATTTATAATTCCAAGTCATTCATATTAAGTAAAGCATAAATTTTTTTGCCTTCATCAGCAAGCCTGAGAAGGAGTTAAATAAATTGAAACACTGTGTGGACTCTTGGGAGAACGTCAGCCTGCTTTCCTAGGTAACATCCTCAACAAGCTTTGTCTCCTTGTGTTGAGTGTGTGTTCACACACAGCACCCCTGATTATTTACAGTGAAAGAGAAGCCTGTGTGTACATGACCGCGTGTTAACTGTGCTTGCATTTCTCATGACTTAGAAGTCAACGTATTCTTCATTATGAAAGGCCCGTACCAGTCACTCACATATTTTGGTTAAGTAAAGAGAGGCACCCAGGAATAGATGGCGTCTGAGCAGCTCACCTTCCAAACCTTAAATCCTAAGTACTTTTTTGTTTTCCCATGAAGACGGGAAACTGAGCAGCCCGCTAGTGGATGTGCAAGTGGTGATCGCCAAGCCTTCGTGTTATCCTGACCACTCACTCCTGCGTGTTCAGTTTCCAAGACGTATCTTGAGTGACAGCTACTTGCAGGGTGTCAGGGTGGACATCCTCGGCTCACCGCTGAGAGCACTGAGTGTGGTCACAGACAGTGCGGTGCTGTTGTCGAGGGGGCTGCAAGGTCCTTTAGGGAAAACAGTGTTCTTCCCACCGGTAATGTCAACTCTTTGGAATCTTCCAGTATGGTCATGTTTTCCTGATTGGCGCCTTGAGAAAATGATTGGTTTCTCTTGAATGATTCCTGTTGCGGCAGCAAAGCTTTTGGCAGGGGCCTTGCCCT
Source organism: Microtus pennsylvanicus (assembly GCF_037038515.1). Classification (NCBI taxonomy): domain Eukaryota; kingdom Metazoa; phylum Chordata; class Mammalia; order Rodentia; family Cricetidae; genus Microtus; species Microtus pennsylvanicus. Next base: position 29,606,741 of record NC_134583.1, on the reverse strand, counting down.
TGAAGACATTTGTTTGGGGCTGGTCTTGGTGGTGCTCCTTCTGCTCACAGGCAGCCCAGCGAGGCTCACTTCTAAAGTTCAAACTGGATTCCCTGAGGCCACCATATGCCAGTGTGCCACCTGTGAGGACTCACCTTTTCACGATGGGCGTGGCAGGCTCACGTGAGGAATGCTGTGGACTAGGTGACTTTTCCCTTGAATCCTCAAAGGGGTGAAAATCGCTCAGGACTCATAGATTCTGCCTATAAAAACATGACTGTCTGCCAATTCCCACTGCCAAACTCTCAACATGTATTACAGTTTCCCTCCCTGGCAATAATGGCTGGCCCTGGTCGTGAGCCGCCGCCACTCACCAGCTTGTGTAGCTGGCATTACTCTGTAACACACATCACACAGAGCGGGAAGCAGGCACAGCATGTACTTGCCAAGAGAAAAGAGTCCAGGAGACACCTCTGTCCACCTTATTACATTTACTGTCTTGTTTAAAATGAATTGACTCTTGCTCTGGAAAGATCTAGTTGTGTATCCTCACATTTGGCCAGTTCTCACATGACGGTGCCGTGTTGGAACCGTTTCCCATGTAGATGTAGCCATGTAAGGCGGGCATGATATAGAGGTCTGTTCAATACCCATAATTTTTGCATGCTTTCAGTCACTTATAACTGGAGCATGCAAATCCAAATGTCTATGCTCAGATTTCTGCTTTCCATTGCACTGAGACCTCTGGGATGTCTGATAGACCACGCAAGTGTAGGGACCACTGCGGGACTGCAGCGATGTGTCCCTTGAGCAGTCCTTTCCCAATGCACAAAGCTAGGCAGTTTCAATCTGAGCATTGGCGCCCAATGTGCTTCCCCCATTCTGCTAGTTCGTTGAATGCAGCAGGTTTTCAGCAACACCAGCAGCCCAGGTGATAGACACAGCTCAACATCTCCGAAAAGTTTTAGAGTAGTCTCAAGGGGCCATTCTAGACACACCTTTCCTAGTACTCCCGAGACAGCGGTCTGAAGAAACAGTAGGCAGGCTTCTATAGGGGACAGATGGGACTTGTTTGGTTTCTGGGAGTTAATTCAGGAAGTACACTCAGTGTAGTCCACATTTTGAATTTCACGGTTATTGCAACTTCCTCAACCTAACCTCCTAATAAGATTCATAGGTATCAATTCAGTATAAATGTAAAGAATGTTGCATTTTTTGTTTTTGTTTTTTAAGTGTTTATAAAAAGCATTTGAAAATATGTTCATATTCAAATGTTTTATATGTACGTATATATGTATATATATGTGGATATATGTATATATACATCCATATGTTATGCACACTCAAATTAAAGTATATAACTTTAAGTGTGGTCTTGGACCAGTATTGCTAAATGGGCCAAGTTTCTCCCCCCAATAAACAGTCTCTTGCACCACCCCATCCTCCATGGGGAGTCATTTTGCTAGGATGTATCAGGGAACTCCCTTGTCTACTTCTGATCAGATCAGCTGCTTGTGACACATGGAAGTGTATCAGTGGTCCCTGGGAGAAATCCAGTCCTTAAGGGCAGTGTCACAGCCTCACGCCTTCCAAACGAAGCATGTACTTCTTGACACCTTTACTTCTCAAAGTCGAGTGACTCTTGGTGTTTTCCTTCCATCTTTTAGAATGTGTAACTGATGCTTGCCAGTGTCTCTTGTATCTTCCACTCTTTCTTGTATGTATATGTAAGTTAAATGCTAATAGGCCTTATTATTAAAATAGGCCTTAATTTTTATATCAAGATATTGGCAAGGTTTTTTTTGTAAGTATAAGTTTGTGCTTATCTGTTGGGTTGAAGTCCTAAGTACTTAGTCATTTGTATAATCCGTTCCGTGTTGTGTAGATTAAATTAGAACTGTTGGCTCCAAGAATCTTGACTATTGTAATTATCTTTGCACGGTGCATTCACTACAGTGCCTATAATGGTATGTTCAGGAATGCTATAAAATCGAATCGCAGTGAAGCCCAAGTAAAAACAAGTTTGGTGACACTGAATAGAAGGATGTGGGGTTGGCAATGGGAAAGTAGGTAGGATGCAACAGTCAGGCTGGCTCAGAGCAGAGATCACAGAGGAGGAGGGCCTGTAAAACTACAGATGCAGTAGAATTATAAAAGGTTTCTCCATGCAGGACAAGTACAGGTGAACTTGTAGGGTTTCCAGAAAAGGGCCAGCATTGTGGGTATAGTTCTGCATACAGTGTGAGGCCCTGGGCTCAGTACTCAGCAACTAAAATAAACAAATCAGGAAGCGGGGTGAGTCTGTGGATGGAGAATGGTATTGCTTGTGCCCCGGCTGCTTGTGCTCCCTGTAGAGCAACCGGTACACCAAGGATGAATTCAGAAACAAAGACGTGGCCTTTTGCATGGTTAGTCACCCCGTTTCCTCATTCAGTGAAATGCTTTTCTAGACCAGGAACTTGTTCCCCCTCCCACTTAAATAGGAGAATTAGAACTGCCAGGCATAGTGGCGCACACCTTTGATTCCAGCACTCAGAAAGAGGGGGCAGGCAGGTCTGCATAATGACCTCCAGGCCACCAGGGCTTCATAGTGAGACTGTGTCTCCAACAGAAAAGAAAAGAAGGTAGTTACCAAATTCAAAAAAGAAATCGCAATCATTGGCAAGTTTAGGGATAATTGAAGGCTGAGGGGTGGGTTTATCTTCTGGAGAGTGGAAGTTGAATTGTTCTGACGACTGAATCCATCCGCAAGGGTAAATTCTCAGAAAGTCTCACCAATGTGAGCCCAAAAGTGTCCTGAACAAGGGGGACACCAGTAGACATGCCAAACTGGATGGAGAAAGCCCAGGAGGCCTCACCCCTACACAGAGAACTACAGGTAACTGAAGAAGGCTGGGAGCAGGTCCTCCCCAGGGAAAAGCACTGTGATTGGTTGTTCAGTGCCACAGTCAGCCCTGAAACATAAACACAAGGAACATTATACAGACTTAACAGGTCTCAATCTAACCATATTTAGGGATATATACATACGTGTATGAAATAACAATTGGTGGAAAAAAGAGGCCACGAGTTTGAAGGAGACTAGAGACAGGTATATGGGAAGGTTCAGAGGGAGGAAAAGGAAAGCAGAAATGTTATAATTATAATCTCAAAAAAAAGAAAAAGAAAAAATATTGTTTTATGTGCAGCATTGCGCTTTATCGTAAAGGATCCCAGGAGCTGTGTGACCTGGTTTCTCAGTGGTCCGAGCTGTTTCCACATCAGGAGAATGGGGATAATAGTTACTTCCTATGACTTGGGTGAGGCTTTACATTTCAAGGAAAAACAAAATAAACAAAAAAAACTTTATAAAATAAATAGCAACCATATCACTATGATTTGCTAACTCAGGGAAGAACACGTCAAAGTGTAAATGTGTGAGTGTATTTTAATGATAAGGATAATTGGTCTTCGGCCCCTTTGTGTGTCTTTGCTTGGTTGGGAATGCGATGGGGTTAGATACAGGGAGGGAATGAAAGTGAAGTGTTGACAAGAGCTGGTTGACTCTGGGCAAACCAGGGGCTCTGGTTTCTCTCCTACTAACGTGTGAACGTGTGTCACCTCCCGCCCATTTACGAGAAGATGGCAGGTCTGCTGAGTGTGCCTTTGCCTTCACTTCATGAGATTTAGAGTGCTAGCGCATGTCGTGGTTATGGGAAAGGCCAAGAACTGACACGCTCAGAAGGAAGGCAGCACAGTTGAGAGCTGTCTGGACTCCCTAGCTGCCCCCTCTCTACACCTTCGGCATCAGTAAGCTCTTACAGCCTGTGCCATTATGCCGTACACACAATTATTTCATGGAGTGTTCAATATAAAGAAAAAGTGGAGCCGGGCGGTGGTGGTGCAGACCTTTAATCCCAGCACTCAGGAGGGAGAGGCAGGCAGCACTCTGAGTTAGAGGCCAGCCTGGTCTACAGAGGGAGGGTAGCCAAGGCTACACAGAGAAACCCTGTCTCAAATACCAAAAGAAAGAAAAGAAAGGAGAGAGAGAAAGAGAAAGAGAGAGAGGAAAGGAAGGAAGGAAGGAAGGAAGGAAGGAAGGAAGGAAGGAAGGAAGGAAGGAAGGAAACAATAGTGGGGGCTTGGTTTTTATAAAGTTTGTGTGTGTGTGTTGTGTGTGTGTGTGTGTGTGTGTGTGTGTGTAGACCAGTATCATGTCATCCCTCAGGTACCATGCACCTCCTTTTGGGACAAGGTCTTCCTAGTACCTGGGGCTCACCAGTTAGGCAAAGCCAAGCCTCGGGAGCCAATCTGTCTAACATAACTCTCTGGTGCTGGGACTATAGGTTCACACAACCACACCCAGCTTTTGTGATGTTAGTTCTGATGGCTGAACCTAGGTCTTCATGTTTTTGTAGCAAACACTTTATCTGTTGAGGCATTTCTCTAGTCTCTACTTCCAAAAAATAAATAATTTTGAATTGATTTTTTTAAAAAAAAGTATTATAAATGTTCCTGAAGTATATTTTACAAAATTCTACACAAAACCTGAACCTGTAGAGCCAGAGATGACCATCTTGTCATGGACACTGCTGGTAACATGTCCCTGCTGTGAATGGACTACACGGAAGTTATTCTAAAGAATAAAGGCCGAGCTTGTTCTTGACCAGAAGGTTGCAGTCATGGTTAAAAAATCCTCTCAGCAGGCTCTCCCAGCACAGTGCAGATCCCTTTAGAGTTCCGATCACACAAAAGGAAGCTTATTTCTTTATTCGAGTTCATACTATCTGTATTTTCATTATACCACCTAACTGGGATAAAGAAACTTTGTTGGTTAGAAGTCCTACCAACCTGAGTTCTGCTCGACACCAAGCACCCATGCTCTTCCAGTAAGAAATGATAGCAGTGTTAGAAAAGTCTAAGATGTTTTACCTCTTATGGATGTCAGTAAACTCTAAAATAGTGACAAGTTTTATCTTGAAAGTGCTTTTCAGCAATAATCTTTTCCTTAGACACTGAAAAGTGCTCACACCTTCTAAATACCCTTAAAAGGAGGGTCTTGATCTCCATTAGCAAAACAATAACCATCCAGATTGTAGACCTTTACAACTTACTTTTTTTATCGCCTTCCTTTCCTTTCTCTTCTCATTTCCAGGCCCTGATTATATCAAACAAAGATTTCAGGAGGGGGTAGATGTTAAAGAAAATCCAGAAGAAAAGGTACCAGAAAAGCCGCCATCCCCAAAGGAATCCCCGCATTTTTATCGCAAGGGCACCACACCCCCCAGGTCCCCTGAAGCAAGTCCCAAACAGAGCCACTCCCCCCAGCCTTCCTCCCCAAAACCCATGAAGAAACAAAACCCCGGCTCAGGGGCAAGACCCAGTCAAGAGAAAAGGAGCATGACTGAGGAGCAGGTGACAGCCATTGTCAATAAGCCCTTGATGTCAAAGGCTCCTTCAAAGGAACTCGGAGCAACCAAGTTCTCTGGCCGCCATCATGTCCCCAACCCCAGCAACGGGGAGCTGCACTCTCAGTATCACGGCTACTATGTGAAACTGAACACACCTCAGCATCCTCCAGAAGATGGGGAAAATGACGGTGGAGCCAGCCAGTCTTCCTCAGCATTGGTACACAGGCCGTCGGCTAACAAGTGGAGTCCCCCTAAATCTGTGACAAAATCAGTTGCCAAAGAAAGCAAAGCTGAGCCAAAAGCCAAGAAGTCTGAACTTGCTATACCAAAGAACCCAGCAAGCAGTGATTCCTGCCCTTCTTCAGAAAAAGAAGTCAATTCAGTAAGTCTCGCCAGAGCCCTTCCTTCGGGTGGTTGAGGGAGCAGTGTGGGGTGGGTGGTTTTACATCTTAACAACAGCCGAGGTGACAAAGGTCCACTGGATTGTTAGAGCAGAGTAGAAGATGTTTATAGCTCATGATAGCAGTGTTCTCTGGGCAGGAATCCTGAGCCTACTCAGCCACCCACTGTAGAGAATTCAGATTGGGCCGGCCCAGGATGGTCTCAGGGTTAGCAAGCATTTATGAGCGTGTCTTGGCAAAGTTCATAATCACCTACTCAGTGGCCCCTAGAAGAGAAACATGGCCACTGCCCACAGCCAGTGCCTCTCTGTGTAGCAGCTAGAAGCTCTGAGTCTTCCTTTGGCCCCTTACACAAGAGCATCACTCGCAACCATTGGAAATTCTTATAAATGTGCAGCCTTAGCCTGGTGCTGCAATAAGAACACTTTTCTTCCCAAATAAGAATTTTTTTATAACAGCGTAATTACTTTATAACTTATCTCCGGGTGTAGTATTCCCAGACTCAGCTATCTGATAGTTACTAGTCTTTGTTGATGTGTCTTGGCCAGGTAAGATTCTTTTTTTTTTTTTGACCAGTAAGATTTGTGTTATTGATAAATGACTACTACATGTTTTTGATTTGGTGAGAACTATATGGAGCTGAGATTTTTATCACGTTCTGTAGAATTTATGGGATCTGAATTATTTTAGAATCTTTTTTAAAGTGACTGATTTAAATAAATTGATGTATTAGCTTATTCCTATATGCCTCTGGGTGGTCAGTTTCACTGTGAAATACACAGGAAGTAAGACACGGCCTCTTGATGGGTACTAGCAGTTTCAAAAACATGTATACAACAGTTTGAGCTAGAATCCTGGCCAAGTAGATGATAGATTATAGACTAGCCATCAGTTCCTCAAGTAGATAGATTATAGATTAGCCATCAGTTCCTCAAGTAGATAGATTATAGATTAGCCATCAGTTCCTCAAGTAGATAGATTATAAACTAGCCATCAGTTCCTCAAGTAGATAGATTACAGACTAGCCATCAGTTCCTCAAGTAGATAGATTATAGATTAGCCATCAGTTCCTCAAGTAGATAGATTATAGACTAGCCATCAGTTCCTCAAGTAGATAGATTACAGACTAGCCATCAGTTCCTCAAGTAGATAGATCACAGACTAGCCATCAGTTCCTCAAGTAGATAGATTATAGATTAGCCATCAGTTTCTCAGTTTCTCCAGTAGATAGATTATAGACTAGTCATCAGTTTTTCAGTTGTGTTCCATTTGTTCATAGGGTTAAAAAATTAAAATTCACCTTTCAAATTAACTTATATTAATTTTTGCTAATATATATATAATATTGATTTTTTTTCATTCTTCACTTTTTCATTAGTTAAATATAATCAGATCGAGCTAGACTAATAACTTCCTAAGAGTCAAGTTCTGTGGAAATAAATGGCTTTTAAGACAGACCAATGTAAGACATTTGAGTATTTAGCAAGCATTTGTTTTTTAAAAATGTTCGAACAGTGATACACTTCATTATCTGATTGTATAATTCTACCACTGCTGATTTATCGCATGAAACAATGACTTCTCTACATGCAACATGAATATTAATGAATTAGGCTTCCTGGATAGATATACCATTTGCCTGATTAGCAAGGGGCAAATCGGAACAGTGTCATTTCATTAATGTTACATCTTTGCCTGTCCAGTAGGGCATTTAATTTCTCAAATGCCACAGCGGAAGCATGTGCCCAACATCCCCCTCATCAATCTGTGATGGGGAAAAAGTATTGCTACTACCTATAAAACTTCCTCTATAGCAGTGCTGTGTGTTTGTAAATGCGCTCCCACTGTATTTAGAAGGAGCATAGGTTTTACTAATGTGTTGAATCTACTGGTTCATGAAATAAGCCATGCAACGTCCAACTCAGGCTCAGTGATCAAAACCCAAGCTACATACATATGATATGGCCTTAGCAGCCCTGCGTCTCCCTTAAACTGTAGGCTGCCCTGTGAATAACCATCAGATCTGGAAGGCAGGATGGACTTGGCCCTCGGTGTGAAAATGCTGCCTTCCGAATAGCATCCGGAAGCTGTCCTTCATCTCTAGTGCCAGCCCTCGTCCCTGGAGTTAGGAAGTGATGCATCACTGTTAGAGTCGTCAGTAAATGACCATTGAACCAATGGAGTGCTGCCTACTCTTCTGAGAAACCAAGAGCACTGTACAAGTTCAAAGTTTATACTGAGCAGTTTGAAATTCACAGAAATGCCCACACAAAAGCAGGCATGCAGAGCACACCCATATTAAAGCAGCCAGTACTCTTGGTGAGCAGCTGGGGAAATTGCTATGTTCTTAATGCAGTATTGGGCAGAGTGAATGTTCAAGGGCCATTATTATTATCATTATCAACAACATACTGGCTGAAATATAAATAGTTAATAAATGGTTCAGTACATTCCATTTCTCCATATTCACCCTGGATGTGGATCTAGAAAATGTAGAAAATCTTCTGGAACATAGACTAATGCTTAGAAGGAATTAATGACTTAACAAACATAGAAAGTAGGAGGTAGTCTCCTGCAGGCGTTGCAGTCCTCCAGGAGAAACTTGTGGCCCCTGCATTGAGCCGGGTATCGTCTCATATTTTACATCCTCTGTTTTATTTTCCTAACTGCCTGAAGGTTTCGTCTGATCTGTGCTTAGCGTCTGTGCTGCTGCTGCTGCACCTGGCGCAGTCAGTCTGGGCAAACAGGACTGAGCTTCTCTTCATTCTGCTATTTTAAGCCACCACTGGCCACCACAGCCATATTGATGGGACTTCACTGTAAAGCTTTTCACCCAGTGTCCTGCCTAAGGTGTCTGGAGAAAACCAAGGTCGCGGCTTGGTAGCTGCTACTTAAACACATCATACTAGGTTTTCGTTTTCACCCGGCTGCTGCTGCTAGAGTCTCCATTGCTGGTCTACGCTCATCTTCGCTGAGTCAGCTTTTAAAATTGCTTCCTAAGTAGAGCTCTATTGGTAGGCTAACTATGCCTGAGTATTAGTGCATACACAGGAAAAAATATGTGTGTGTTCAGTAGGAAATACAAATGTATTTTTCATTCTAGATAAAGCATTCATTCTTATTCTCTGATGCCAAATTACAAGTACAATGCGATGTGGGCCAAACTTTGAAGAAAAATAGTAAATAAGTTGCTAAATTCCACCAAAGACAGTTTGTCTACAAATGCCGAATACTAATCAATTCAGAAGAGTTCATGGAAACTCACAGCCCCTTACCAGGATTTGTGAACTGGGAGTTAAAGATGTGTGCACAGCTTCAGTTTGTTTTGTTTTTCCTATTACTGGGACCGAGCATCGAGCCTAAGGCCTTCCTTGGACATACAGGCTAGGTAGGAATTCTGCCCTGCATTACACACCCAGCCCTGTCTTCAGCTTTTGATGCTGGTTTCAAAGGCACTCTGATTCTGTTTGTACTGGGTCCTCTTTAGATCCTGAACTCCATACTGTTTTGTTCTAACCCAATAAACTTTTCTCCACCTTCATGCACCCACTATCTGTGAGAGGAATTAAATGTACTCGCCCAAAATTGAAGCAATCCCAAGTTGTCTGCACACTTAAGAACACAGTCTAATCAAAGCATATAGTAGCCATAACATTTCTGTATTGTTTGTGCTCAAATGGGATACTGGGAGATTGCCTCCAGTATTTTGAGCTCTTAAGAGTGTCTATCTCTTAAGCTTGTCCTGCTTGAGAAGTTGCATAGAATAGAACTCTTTTACTGCAGCCAGCCTCACTCCGTAGCCCAGCCTAGCATTGAGCTGATGCGTTTCTCCTGCGTCAGCCTTCCAAGTGCTAAGATTTCAAGCACAAACCATCATGCCTGGCTCACCTGTTGATTGAGTAGCTGGAAGTTAGGAAGATTTTCTTCCTCTGAGAGCTGTGGGGTATAGAGGGAAATGTTGCACAGAAGAACGTCATTAGAAGTTGTTTTTTAAACTAAGGCCTGAGCTTTAGCAGGGTTAGAGAAAAACAGCCTAAATTACCCAAGTGAACAGCCTGACATTTACTTCTGGCTCTAAAGAATCCTTGGTTCATAAATAGTCTGTAAATATTCTAATACACTTATCCTCCTGAAGCCCTCTAGAATGGAACTAATAATCTCATGTGAAGAATAAATAAAAACTAAGTGATAATCTACTTAGAGATGCTTAGTCTACTGCTTGGCATTTAACTCTGTTTTTCTTCCATCTACTTGGGTCTTAAGAAGGGGGAATGACTTCTTCCTCGCAGTCCCTCCCTCACAAGGCCCTGTTTTCAGTCCCCACATACTTTACTAGCAATTCATTTGTTTTTTAATGCAGGGAGGTCACCTGTTTTGTTCCACATCCAGACCACCCACACCTAGAGAGGTACAGGGAGGTTGTGGGTTCTCCTTAAGCACTGGCTGCGTGGGTGAAGAGGACACCCCAAGAGCCAGGCATTAGAACACAGTGAGGACCAAGTCAAAGCCCTTGATACTGTGGTGTTGAGTCTAGGTGGGACAGGAACAGTGCCACAACAGATGGCAGCAGAATGTGACACCGGGCACCCTGACCTCCCCCAGAGAGCCGTGGCCATGAGCACAGGGTAGGGATGTCCTTCAGTCAGTGATGGGTGACCTAAGCTAAGCTCTGGCCTGGAAGATGAACATTTGCCCAGACTTCCTAACTAACTGTTCAATCCTGTCGTCAGAAAAGGCACATTTGACGCCCCTGTAACCTTGTCTCAATAGAAACGGATTTGTTGCACAAAGTGTAACTGCTTCCTTTTGTGTAAACTTAATTAGAACCATTCATTTTGACTTAGAGAGATGGCTCAGCAGTTCTTGCAGAAGACAGGGGTTCAGTTACTAGCACCCACATGGCAGCATATAACACCAGTAGATCCAATGCCCCCTTAGGGCATCTACAGGCTGAGCACACACATGGGCAGAGGAGGTGGCATGGAGGTCCTTGGGAAGTCAGGAGTGTGAAACACTCAGGGTTGTCTCTTTAGTGGAGAGGTGTATGCACGGTTTTCTGCCCGGGGGCTGAGAATGGATATGACTGGTACCATTTGCACTATCTTGAGTGGCTGCAGCCACACTGGATCCTCCCCCCAGACACTTACCCTAAGCCTTTCTTCTCAGTTCATCTACTGAAACCATCGTTTATGGTTGCAGAAAGAGTTTTTCAATGTGGTTAAGTCTTAAGCTTTGTTGTGCATACAAGATTGAGTTCATTATCATCAGGAAACTCTTTTCCAAATTGTACTGTTCTTAAATATTCCTAAAATAAACTACTCAAGGTCAGACTCTCAACGTTTGAACTACCACCGGCTGCTGAATCCTGTGGAACCAGAGTGGTACTGTTTCTAGTAATATTTATTGAGATAGGACTCTCCTGTTGGGTTAAGTATACTCAGTTCTACAGTGATTTGGTTATGAGTCAAGAAACAAAGAGTTAGACGTGGAAAAATAGCTTCTGAAGGTTGAAGTGTTCAACTTCTCATTTGTGGTTTTAAAGGAGGGAGTAGGACCCGGAGGACGTTCTGGAAAAAAAAATCAAGAGCTAAGAAAACTTCACTGAGGGCTGAGCCTGTAACTCCTTTAGTTATTTAATTTTCCTATCATGGCAAAGTTCTGGGTTCAGTCCCCAGCACCACATAAACCAGGCATGGTGATACACACCTGATCCCAGCACAGCGGGATGTATAGACAGGAGGATCATCATGTCATCTTCAGCTACATCGTGAATTCAAGGCCAGGCTAGGATACACAAGTCCTCTAAAAAACAAATACACCTCTCTTGAATGTTGTCCTGAATTTTTCCTTGGAGGAATAAATTCTTCCGGTTTTATTATTTTCTAACTGCCTTGATAAGGGACTGCCCTTCTCTTCTGAATCTGCCATACCCACAGGACAGCTGTGCATCTGTGTCCCACGAGCTCCCAGCTCTCCAGCGGCCTTTCCCAATGAGGCCACAATCGTGGGAGATAAGTAGAGTGAGTTATTGCAGAAAAAGAAAATTTGAGATGAGGTCTCTTTGTGTATTCTAGAGCTCACTCTGTGGACTAGACTGACTTCGAATCACAGACCTCTCCCTGCCTCTGCCCCCAGTGCTAAGATTAAAGGTGTGCGCTACCACACCCAGCTTGAAAACACTTTTTTAACCTAGTTCAACTCTAGATTAATTTTAAGGGGAAGCTGTACAGTGAGGCCACCTAAGCGTAGCATTACTGCTTTTAGCTCACACCTTTTTGAAGGGCAGATTGTCTTTCATGCCTTAGTTTCTTCATCCATGCTCATATGCTTATATTTCTGGTACTTGGTTCTAGTAATGGGTTTGGGTAAAAAAGCCATACTGACGTGGAAACACTGAGCTTGTCTTGTTCTGTTTTCTCCTTCAGGGCCCTAATTCCATCATGATTGTCCTGGTTATGCTGTTGAATATCGGGCTGGCCATTCTTTTCGTTCACTTTCTGACTTGATTGGAATTAGGAGAGGTAAGCACGAGCCTTAATTTCTATACAAAATTACAGTAGCGTTGTTTTCTCCGATTCCGATTTACAAGTTTTAGCAGTTGTCTTTCACATTAATGTTACTGTGCCTGAATGTGACTCTGTGGTTATTTAATGCTGTAACTGTTTTGACCCTTCAGTGAAGTCATGACAACTAGTGGAGTTAGCCCACAGTTCTGCCATGGTGTCCTCAGCCCTTTAAACGGCACACCCCAGTCACACTCAGGCAAGGAGGCTTGGGATGGGCTCACCAGAGAGATGACACTTGGAAAATTCAGCCAGAGGACCTGTTCAGTTCCCCCGGGAATGCTTTGTGTCTTTGGGGGTCCTCTGAGAGCTGAAGCACGCAGCCGTGTTGGAGAGCAAAGCTTGATACCGATTCTTTTTTAAAATCTGCTGAAGCAGCCCCATCCGGCGGAGTCCTTGGCATCGGCTACTCCATCTGTCCTAGCAGAGTGTGACTAAACTGGAAATGTATGGACCTGCAATTTTTTTTTGATGGAAGTCAACAGCTGCCTTACTATTTTACCATCTGACGTTTTTAGTAGGGAGCTGGGGAGAGAAGAAGGCCCAAGGAATGCGGTCTGAGGATTGTGTTGCGGTGGGCGTGGTTCCAACGTTCACTCCTATCTCATTAGAAGAAGTAGGTAGCAGCGGCACCCATCACCTGGCAGTCTTCTGCAGTGACCTGCTGCTTGAGCGTCGCCTGGAATGTCCTGGGAGGGAACGTTTCATTTGCTTGTGCACGACTCTGCTCATTTTTTGCTGTATTTTTTTAAATATGTTGTATAGTCATCTTCCACCCGCAGACCTGGCTGGACAAAAACACACAGGTTGCATCTCAAGGAAAAGCAACAACGAAAGACTAGTTAAAGAAAGAGAAAAAAAATAATGTTTATTTTAATAGCAATACATCATTTTCATGTTGTTTATTCTTTCTAAACCAGTACAAGGCTCTTTATCTTTAAAATGTAGTGGTCTGAAGGTATTATCTCTTCCAAAGAAATAATTTATTTTAAGTATTTTCAGCATTGCTGAGGTGAATGGTTGACACCCTCAGGAGGGGCTTCATTTTAAAAGCTGAAAGACAGCAGCATACTAAGAAGTGTAGTTGCATGGATTGCAGTAATCAGCGGTTGAGGGTTCGGTTTCATTGCTGACGTATGTTACAACCAAATAAAATCTTGTCAGTGGCTATGTTGACTCCCATGAAAGTTAAGCAAGATGCTATTATTAGCTCCTCTTCTCTTTCTCCACCCTCCCCGCCTCAAATTTTGGGTGAATGCGTTCAGGTAGATGGTGAAGCTCTGTTAAGTCGCTGCTCCTCGATTTTCTGCCTTCGATACTTTTCAAACCTGTTTTATAGTTTTATTTTAGATATTAAAGATGTAGACGGTTTTGTTTTAAATATTTCTCTCTTGCTGTCCTGTTTTGTTCTGATGTTGATTTTTTTCTATTATATAATTTAGTCAAAAGCATGCTTACCTAGAGAAATCATGTGATCTTTATAAAAAATAATTATTTAAAAAGAAATCAGGGGAGGAAGGGGATGCCTGAGTGTCTTGAAGGTGTTACGTGAGGGGGGACTCTTCCTAGATGTTAGCCATGATGTCATGGTGTCAGCCGAGTCTCCCCTAGCTGCCTTCTCATTGCAGAAGAGACGATGCGACCCCGTGTCAGCACAGGTATGGGCTGCATGCTTCGTCACCTGCAGAGCAGTAACTCAGCGGTGGTTTTCTTTGTCTGCAGAAGTGCAATATATTAAGACTCCTGGGTGTGACCAATATGGATTAAATAAGGCAGAAAGAGAGCAAATGAAAATGATATTACAACTTGTATATTTATTTTTTACATTTTGCTTTGACTTTTAAATTTAGAAAGTCCGTTTTTACTCAAGAACAAACTAAGTCCCTGTGTGGGTTTCCCACTCCCCCTGCTCCTTCCTGACCCCTGTAGCTCTTTATGCTGGGAAGGCTGGTGTTTTTTTTTTTTTAAGAAAATAGAATATTTAATCTTATTAACTGTTTATTTAAATGTGTAATGCTTTGAAAATAATGGGCAACAGAGAACTAAAGGATGTTTATAAGTGAGCATGTTGGCTCCATTTATAAATATATATATGATTTATAAGCTTTTTTAAAACAAAGCTCAAATTGTGGGTATTTTTCTAAAATGTGCACAGCTGTATTTTCCATGAAGGATCTTTCTAATAGGTTGTTATACTGTACTCTACATTTTGGACAGCACACGAAGTCTGCCAATGTACTTAATAAAACATGACTTTGTTTATTTAAAGTTTCTTGCTGTGAAAAAGAACTCCCTACCGGTGAGTTCCTTAATTTATAATCCTTGAAACCAAAATGTATAATGTACAGTTTCCACAACTGTAACTGCTCTAATAAAAATGTTGGTTATTAATAAAGGTGATTGCGTCTTTCATTTGTGAGTAAATTATTGTCTAAAGTATGTGGATTGTTAGTGGTGACGGTATTAAAGAGAGACCTCAGTTGGAGAGGTGGCTTAGCAGGTGATGGCTCTTCCTACCAAGCCTAATGATCCGAGTTCAATCCCAGGCCGACAAGGTTGAAGAAGAGAACAGACTTCCTGACAGTTGTCCTCTATCTCCACACATATGCCAAATAAAGAAATCTCATGAAAATTTACAAAATATATGTGCTGAAAAATTAACAATAGAAGGGGCCCCAAATGTCCAACCCAGCAGTGGGCAGAAGGTAAGCAAGCACACCGCTCCACACTTTAATTCTTCTTTTTTTCTTTTATTGAAAATATATTTTTTCTCACATAATATATCCCGATTATGGTTTCCCTTCCCTCTACTCCCCCATTTCCTCCCCTTCTCTCTCCTCCCCTTTTCTCCCCTCTCATCCAGATCCACCCCCTTTCTGTCTCTCATTAGAACAGAACAGGCTTCTAGGAGATGATATAAAACAAAAGCTATCACATCGAAGTTGGATAGGACAGATCAACTGAAGGAAAAGATCCCTAGAAAAGGCACAAAAATTAGACACCTACTTGTTCGCACACTTAGGAATTCCATAAAAGCACTAAACTGGAAACAATAATGTAAGTACCCAGGAGGTGGTGCAGACCCATGCAGGCCCTGTGCGTGTTGCCTCAGGCTCTGTGAGTTCCTATGAGTTTTGCCAAAGTTGAATTAGAAGACTTTGTTTCCTTGGTGTCCTCCATACCCTCAGGCTCTTTCTGCTTCCTCCTCTGCAGGCTTCTCTGAGCTCTGAGGGGAGGGATTTGATAGAGACATCCCATTTAGAGCTGTGTGTTCTAAAGTGTCTCACTCTGCATGATGTCTGGCTGTGGGTCTCTATTTGTTCCCATATGCTGCAGGAGGAAGCATCTGTGATGACAATTGAACAAGAAACTGATCTGTGAATGTAGCAGAATATCAATAGAAGTCATTGTATTACTTAAGGGTTTTGTTGTTGTTGTTTGTTTGTTTTTTATTTTTTTGACCATTAATATTTACCCTAGGTCCCTGGGCTAGTCTGATTCTTCATCATCCAAGTATCAGGTATGGGTTCCAGCTAATGAAGTGGGCCTGGAGCCAAATCAGTTATCAGTTGGTTACTCCCACAGACTTCATGCCTCCATTGTACTAGCAGATCTTGCAGACAGGATACCATGGTAGATCAAAAGGTGTATGACTGGCTTAGTATTTATATTTTATTTTTGGAAGTATGTTCCTGTACCAGGAGTAAAGGCTCCATGTAGGCACCAGCCTTACATCATGTTCAATGAGTTGTACAAGTATTGTCCTCAGCAATGGGGTCTTGCTGTCAGTTTGTGGAAAGAAACATCTTGGCAACATTCTGGGTCTTTTGGGAGTTCCCATGGTACTCCTTTGGCCAACAACTCAATTAGATGTAACCCAACCCCAGTACTGGAAACTTTATTTGATGACAAAAGATGTGACTCCATCTCCCCCATATTTGTCAGTTTCATTTAGATCACCTTCTTACATGTATATTTTAGGAAGTTATTACTGTATTAGTTTTCCATATTACCCCTAGAGCACCCTTAAATTTTAGTTATTCCTACTTGTATTTTCTCCCTCCTTGATTGCTCTGTTCCACCCCCACCATCCATAATTATAATTGTATATTATATTTTCTATTTCCCTTTTCTAACAAGATCTACCTATATCCTCTAGCCCTTTAATCTATTACTACATTCTGGGGTTCTATAAATTGTTGCTTTTGTTATCATTGACTTAAACAGCTAATACCCACATAACAGTGAATACATACCATATTTATCCTTCTGGGTCTGGGTTACCTTATTCAAGATAAGTTTTCTCTAGTTCCATCTATTTGCCTGCACGTTTCATAGTGTCATTTTTTAATGACTGAGTAATGCTCCATTTTGTAAATGTATCACATTTACTATATCCATTTCTTCTGTTGAGGAACATCAGGACCATTTGTAATCTTTGGCCATCATGAATAGAGTAGCAATGAACATGGCAGAGAAAGTGTCCCTGTGGTAGAATGAAGCAACTTTTGGGCACATCCCCAAGAGTGGCATAGAGAGATCCCAAGGAAGATCGATTCCTATCTTCCTGAGGAACTGCCACACTTATTTCCAGAGTGGCTGTCTCAGGCAAACTCTGCAGAAATGTCAAGAATATTGAGCATTCAATAAAATTCATGTTGTCTCCAGGAAAAGCAATGAAGTCCTATTTCAGGACTGTGTATGTTACATCCTTGTCATATATGGCACACAGTAGAAAGAAAATAAATACAAGATTTACCATTCTGTGCAGTGAAGGCAAACACAATAGAAGAGGCCAAAGGTCATCTAATGTTCTCATTTTCCATGGGTATTTGGATAACTACATCTCACTAGTACATCAAGTGCCTAATTGGTACATGGCTTCCCCTAACATTGGTAAAAAGCCAGGACTACAGAACTACCAATGACATTTTAAAAGCAGCTTTAGCTCCTATAATCCCAACACTCAGGAGACTAAAGTATGATGATAGAGAATCCAGAGCCAACCTGAGCTACATAGCAAAATCATATTTCAAAATATTCTTCTTTTAAATATGTAAATGCAGCTTGATATCAAATGCTTGGATCACATAAAAAGTGACTAGGAGTTAGAAACATTCAAGTCTATCAGTCATATAAAAGTATACACATATCACTTAAGTCACACTAATCACATTTTTGCATTATGATATGGCCACAAGCCTCTGGGGGCCAAGGAGAAGAATGTGGTGGGCTGAATGAGGATGCCCACCATAGACTCATATATTTGAAATCTCAGTCACCAGTTGGTGAAACTACTTGGGAAGGATTAGGAAGTGTGACCTTGTTAGAGAGGAAGGTATGTCACTAGGGGTGGGCTTTGGGATTTCAGAAGCCTACGAGACCTCCTGTTCCCCTTCACATTTGTGGATCAAGATGTGTGCTCTCAGCTACTGCCTTAGTGCCGTGAATGTCTTGCCCCTCATTATGGTCGTGGACTCTAAACCTCTGAAACTGTAAACACAAAATAAACTTTCTTCTATAAATTGTCTTGGTCATGGTGTCTTATCGCAGTAATAGAAAAGTACTAAGAGAATCTGACTTGTCAGGATGCATATGGTGTGAAGGATTTATTTTAATGTCTCATCATTCCTTAGTGCGCACTGTGCTTTCCTCACTATTTCCTTACTTGTGGTTTGATTTTTTTCTGTTAAAATGTTTGTAAAATAAAATATCCTCCCCTGTTTTCTGATAATCCTGTCTATTGTTTTCTTATAGCATGCATTGGAATTTCTATTGGTTTGTCCAAACTATTAACAATCCAATCCTTTTTGTGTTGACAGTCTAAAGAATACTTGTTACCAAGGAAGCACTCCAACCTTCTTGATAGCCCTCCCAACTTTTCAGGAATTTTAACCCTGCTGTGTGTTCAATACAAACCTGCAGAACCTGACTCCTGCATTGTCTTCAACCATAGTGCCTTATGTGTCTCCCAAGCTGGTTACATGCTTCCACATACAACTCACCAATGTAGTTTGACAAACAGTTCAGATAAGGAGGATATCACTTTGAGTAAAGAAGTGCAAGAAGTTGGGTAGGGGAGACTACTCATTGGGTAAAGTGTTTGCCACAAAAGCATGAGGACCTGCGTTCAGATCCCCAGGACCTACACAGAAGTTAGGACTGGAGAAATGTCTGTAACCCAGCCAGAAATGGGGACAGCTAGCCCAGAGGCTCACGGGCCAACCAATCTAGCCAAAATGCAGAGTTCTGGATTCAGCAAGAGAAGTTGCGTAGTTCCTTAAGAGCAAGTCTGAGGGCCTTCATACCTTTCCTTTTTGTTTTGGTTACTGTTGTGTTTGCTTTGTTTTGTGGTGGTAGGTACTAGGGATCAAACCCGGGAGTCTCACATATACTAGGCAAGTGTGCTGCTATGAGCTGTCTCCCAGTCCTCTGTTTCGAGCCAGAACCTCATTCTATTGTCCAACTGGCCCTGGACTGACCCTGCAGCCAGAGCAGGCTTGATTTTTGTGATCCTCCTACCTCAGCCTTCAGGTTGCCTTTAGCCAACAAGCAAGCCTGGCTTAGAAGATCTGCATTTCTAACAGTGCCCTGGGTGATGTGGCTGCTCTGCCTCGGTGGCTCTCAGCCTTCCTCATGCTGTGACCCTTTAATACAGTTCCTCATATTGTGATGACCCTCAACCTTAAAATTATTTTGTTACTACTTCATAATTGGAATTTTGCTAATGTTATGAATCATGATGTAAATATTTGGGGGGAAAGAGGTTTGGCAAAGGGGCCGTGACCCGAGGTTGAGAACTGCTCTGTCACATCCCATTACAGTGGTCTATGAGGCTGTTCTCCACAGGGCTCCTATGCACAAGTGTCAGTGAGCACCTGTGTTCATGGACCGTGCTTGGCTACATAAATGACGCAAGAGGAAAGACTGAAAAGAAGACGTATATAGTAACATATTACTTCGTGCTTAGAGTAGCTTCAGGAGTCAATAACTTTCTCCTGCTTGTCAATGAGGACACCAATGCCCAGAAGACGGGACTGCTTTATAGAGTATAGCTGATAAGTTACAGACCCAAGTTTCACATCCTGGGTGTACCTTACTCTGTGTCTCAGGCGGTGCGGATTCTGTTCTCTGGTCACCAAATGGTTAAAATGCGAGGCACAGAGCCCTTTTGATGGCTATCAGACAGACTCAGCAGGAAAGCCCTTGGTGTTGATGCAACATGACATTGTTATCTGAGGTTGACAGTGGTGTGGCTTCTGTTTGCACATGAAGAAGTCATTCTCAAACACATGTAGTAGTTTTTCTATAGACATTTTTCTCAAACCAGATAGGATGTTGGCCCTCATCCTCTTAAGATTTGTACGCTCAGATCTTTTGCTTTTATCAGACAGTTCTCACATTCCCCAGCCCACATACAACTCCCTCTGTCCATCTCTGTACATTTTCTCCCTTGCTTTTGACTGTTTTTTTTTTAAGAAACAAAACATTAATGACGACTCTGGTGTCCGCGTGTGCGAATTCCATCACATCCTGCTGACCTCCCTCAGTGACCACCAGCCTAGAAAAGGAAACAACATTGTCAGAGAAAGGCAGACACTGACAGGAAGCAAGTCTGCTTTTGAGAAAACATCCTGACCCTTATTTTTGTCCACAGATGTGTGTAAGACTTAGGAAGTCAATCCTTTGGAGAGCAAACACGAGCTCCCCATCTGCGTCAGTGCATTAGCTCTTAGTCCTGAGATTTTTATTCCACAGTCCAATGATAACAGACCACATACAGAAAAGAAAATGTGTGGGATCCATAACTGGGAAAAGATGCTCATTCTGAAATATAAATGATATGGTTAAAAATTGATTGTATTCTTAGCTGCTAAAGAAAGGGCTCTGAAGAGAGCTAGATATGGAAGAAGAGGGCCAGGAAGCTGTCTTTGGTCACTGCAGGTTGTGAAGAATCCCCACCTTAGAGACCCCTGGCTACTGTACCCTGTTACCCTGTTGGCCCCCAACTCTGTGAAGCAATCATCTGATTTTTTATCTAACAGGCAGAGTCTGTTCTATGTGTTCTATTGTCTCCAACAGTGCCACACACATACAGCATTAACTAACTGATGCATGCATTAATAAAACAGTCTGCCCTTGGACATTCAGGCTACTGCAAAGTAGCCATTTTCCGTAACATGCTCTGAGGACCTCACTCGGTAGTTCTGTCTTTCATTGTCAATGCCCTGTGCTATATCGAGAGGGGAGTGTTGACTTGAGGAGAAGAAAGACATCTTGAGCATTTACAAAAGTCCTGTTAAGACTTTTCAAACCGTGTGGCTGAGTGCTTTTGTATAATTAGTTTGGTCAGCAAGTTGTTTCTGTATCTGAGAGGACTAGCAGACCACCCTGTATCTGAGAGGACTAGCAGACCAGCCTCTGGCTGCAACAATGATTGCTCGCACCCTGAAAAGACATTACATTAAAACAGTTAGATGGTGAAATCAATGCTGGGAATTTATTTCAGAGGTGAGAGATCCCGAGTCCTTATTTACTTCAGAGTGGCAACTGTGGGCCGGAGAGAAATAGGCAGACTAAAGTGACGTGGGGGAGAACTCAATCAGAGTGATGAGTGATCTGGTGTGGAGAGTAAGGGGAAAGAAAGATCCCCAAGAAGGGCATCTGGGTTTCTGGCTTGAGCAGCGGAACCTGCTGGTGCCCTTAACTACGGGGAGCAGGAGGGGAGGAGCAGGTGTCCTCCAGTGAACCGAAGACACTGAAGTCAGCTTTAGACATGGACCTGAGGTGTCTGAGAGACACGTCAGCCAGATGGAATGCCTTTGGCTATACAAGTCCACTGTTGAAGGGGACTCTGTGATCCAGACATGTATTATAGCATGACGACGTAGCACAAAAGCATGTATTTAAGGGCTACTATTTGTTCTTGTTGCACATCCTTCTTCCAGGTCCCTTCCTGAGGCTTGCCTACATTTTTATGGTGGCACAGACATAACGTCACTTTGAACTCTTTTCAAGTTGCAGTTCTGAGTATTTTCATGTTGTTCCTAGCTGTCACCGCCATCCATCCTCAGTGGATTTCTTGAGTTTGTTTTCATTGCCTTTTTGCATTTTGTTTTGTTTATTTGTTTGTTCGTTTGAAACAGGGTCTAACTTTGCAGCTCTGCCTGTCCTAGAACTCACGGTGTGGACCAAGCTGGGCTGAAACTCAGAAAGATCTGCACTACCTGCCTGTCTCTGAGGTCTCTGAGGCGTATGCCACCGTGCCCAGCTTTATTGCTTTTCTTAAAAAAGGAAGATCTATAGTACTTACTATAGACTTTTATTACTATAGAAATGTTTGAAATTATTATAATAACCTATTTTTTATCACTGAAGCTGTTGTCACTAATCACAACTGCACACCTTTTCTAATTCATTTTGTAATAAGGAATTTGAAAATGAAGCCACTGTGGAGGGCAGTGGATGTCTGGCTCCCACTGACCTGAGAAGGGTCAAGAAAGCTTTCTTGCTAAGGAGGAACATGGGCCTCAAAGGAGCACCTGCTAATCTCCATGCCCAGGCTCTGTCCTGTTCCAGGTGGACTTGGGAGAGTCTCCATCCTGTGCTCTCAGCTTCCCATGCAGCTGAGCCTACTGCTGAAGGCAGCAGCAGTTTAATCTTGAAGTCTGTCAGTACTTTTCAATTGTCGTCTATTCAGGGCCTCTAACTTAGCCACATAAAAGGGGGAAAGATAGAGGAAGGAGGTGGGAAAAGAGAATTCGATCTCCTTCAGGCTATGGGAAAACAAAAATATCAAAACTTCCTCTTCTCAAATGGCCTTTTAGTTCTCACCCCTAGAGAACTAGGGCTTGAAGAAGTCCACCACTAGAGAACTAGTGCTTGAAGAAGTCCACCATCTACAGAGATACCACTGGGAAGCTGCTAGAATCTCAACTGCTCAAATTACCTCCCTATGGTAGAGAACCATCTCTGGGTAATCCTGGTCCTCCTTAGCAGGTAACTTGATTTTGCAGACTTTGAATCCAGGGGTCATGACCATGTGGTCTAATTCTGGCCAAACTCAGTTGCGTCTCCTGGAAAGCATTTTGTTTCTCTGTTGAGAGAGAGAGAGATGACCATCAGAGGACCCAGTGGTGCTAAACCATCCCATATCTGCTCTCTGTCTCCCTCTCCTTCTTCCTTTCCTTCGCCCTCTCCTATCTTGAATGGAGATGTGCCTTTTGCCATGACAGTTAATCTTGCAACCGAGGCAGCAATTGTAGAACCAAACCTAAGAGACTGGGGAAGCAGAAAGCTGGGAAAAACCTGGGTTTTTTAATTCTGGTGTGGAACTTTCCGTGTCACTGTGGTCTAATCCCCTTTTTCAAAGTCTTAGCTATTATTAAAATAGAAAGGAAAAACAAGGCTTATCAGTCATATTTATGCTTCTCATTTGCACCTAACTGAAAACTAGTTTGAAATTGTTTATGGCCTAGCTCCTGTCTGTGCTACAAAGGACTATTCTAAAACAGAAGACCCAAATCGGCCTCCTCCCTGAGCCCTTCCCCAACAGCATAACTAGAAATGCAGGCCCAGCTACTGCTACAACCCTGGAAATGGTAGTAACCACACCCTGTGAAGATAGTACCATTCCCCAAGTACCGCTTTTAGGCTGGTAGATCATATATAAATGATTCGTAATAGTTGATCATTTAAGTTATCACCGCAATAAGTAACTTATGAAATAACCATCACCATTTCAGTTTTTACTAATTAAAAAACCAGTCAAATAGCACAGGGTGGCTTACATCCCCAGTGGCACCTACACAGGCTGTAGTAACACAGCTGGAACCTGAAACCAGATTCTATTTTTGAAGCCTATCTCATAGGGTTTGTGAGAACTGGCTTCCCGGTTTAACAGCGTTACCAGCACTAAACCTCCAGGCAGAGCCATTGTTCCCTCTGCACATTCTGCCTCTGGCGTCTCCCACAGGCCCCTCTTTCCATTTCCATCGCTCCTACCCTAGCTTAGCTTTTTAGCTGAGGGATCTCTGACAAACCCAAACGGATGTCTTTGTACTTCCTTCTGAACAGAAGTACAATCATGCAAGTACCGTAACTTTCCAGAGCCCCATGTTAAGTCTTTAATTGAACCCTGCCCAGCACTTACTCAAAGATGTGCACTAGCTTCTTTGCTGCCCATGCAGTTAAAAGAAACTGGAAACTGAGCCCCACATCTGACTTTTTCTTACAAGGTGTTTGGTACCTAAAGAATGGTCACCTGCCATGGGTGTCAGCCCCCTGCTGAGTCTTGCCTCTTCAACTGGCCCCGCACTGGCCCTGGGGACTCTGCCACAGCAACTCCAGGGAGACCTTGACCAGTCTGAAAGCTGACAGGAAACTTGAGAGCAGTCGCTCAGCCACACGCCAGCCAGGCAGCCCTCAGGAATTGTCCTCCTGCATCCTGTCACTCAGAGACAAGACTACTCTCTGGGGTCCTTGAGTTCAAGGGGCTGCTCAGCTCGTAAGAGACCCCTGCAGACCCGAACACCTCCCTGTTCTGGCTTTGTGTAAACACGGCCAGGATGCTGTGCTTCCTCCAAGGATAGCGCTTGCAATGGCGACACTCAAGTTTGCAGAGTCATTTCATACTCTGAAGTCAAACTGAAGATTAACTGTTCTCACATAATTACAACTACAGAAAAGAGATCCCAAGGGAGTGACCACTCTCAGAAACTGGCCTTCTGGTTCTGTACCTCCTCCATTTCCCCCCCAACACTTTGTGATACCCTACTTAAACCTGTTTCACTGGGTTTTGATTTAATTCATATATGAATTTGTTTCACCATAATAACCATACAGAAAGATTTCATAACATCATCATGTAATATACCATAAATAAAAATTTTAAAAAGACAATATAGAAAATAATCACATGCATGAAAAAATGTCATATTTTAAAATGATATTTTCATATATATGAAAAGTGGGCAAGGTGAAAGGCCCTGGATTCCATCACAAGCACTGAGGATGAAGAAGGAAGAAAGTAGACATGCATCTATTCTCCTTCCTCTCAACATGGCTCCCCTCAGTCCTCCTGACTCTCTTTCCCCATACTCTGTCCTCCTCATCCAGTGAGCTGCCATAAAGGCATTTAGAACATAGAGGCCTACTGCATTACAAACCAACATCCTCTCTCTGTGTGTGTGTGTGTGTGTGCGCGCGCGCGCGCGCGCGCGTGCGTGTACACACACACACACACACATACTCCAAACTCTCAGCTCTTGCCCACCTACCATAATGGAGTATGCCCCTTCCAAACAAGAATGTTAAAGGCTAGATGGAAGGTAAGAAACACAAGCCTTGGTTTCTTTGAGAACACAACCATCTATATTCATTCATTACCATGGAGCACCTGGGGTTGGCTGAGCTACACAGACTCAGCTTCAGTCCAGGGATAGAAACCAATATTCAGTTATCACCATTTGGGTTCTGTATTCTGCTTACTGAGACGTATGCACCTAAGACATCTACTATGGAGAGATCCTGGGCCAGCACCTGAGCAAAAGAGGGGACAGGGGCAGAACTAGGACAGGGTGGCCCATGATTCAGTAGACCCCATGGGAAACCAGAGTTCCTAGAGAGCCTTCGGGGTGAGCTCAAGCTAGGAGAGACACCAGGTTTGTGAGTAGACCTGGGTGTTGTCAGTCACTGGGGGAAGAAGGAGGTGCCACCTTGGGTGAGACTAGTCTCTCAGCTGTGGTCCTTTCCAGGGAGCTGGTAGCATACTCCACAGCCAGGAGATAAGTCCTGCATTGGGCATCTACAGTTCCCTCTCTGATTGCTCTTCTTAGCTAAACCCACTCTTTCTGGGCGTCCTCACACCACTTCCATGCACAGAGCTATAGCTCCCTGGGGCCTGTCTTACATCTGAACTCTGTGGCCCTTCTGCTCTGAGGTCTAGTTTCTGGTACTTTAGCCAAAGCCAACTGTACACTCTCTGGAAGCAGAACAAATACCACTAATGTCACTGCCTTCACCCCTACCTTGTCTCCAAGCAGCGGTATGGTGGGAAAGGAAGAGGGTGAGCTTTGAGCTTAAATCCCACGAGTAGCCTTACTTTCTGGGGCAGCTTGGACACACTTTCCGCTCCAAATACCTCATCTGATAAATGAAGACAGTCTACCCATGCCTCTTTGGTTTGCTTGTTCAGACAGCCAGTGTACCTACACCAAGATGTCACAATATCCAATAGCTCTAACTACATTATCCCTAGTTCTCAGTACTGATTAAATCTACATTGCCATTACAGATGGTCTCATAGCTGAGGACAGTACAACAGGTTCCAAGACCTGACTACACGTGATGCCAGAGTCTGGGACTTGATGCTTCTCCACCTGAGGAACAAAACCACTTTTCATCAGCACCTCCATAACATGTCAGAACCTCAGTGCCCCCGTGAGAGCATCCTCATTTCTCAGGGTCAGCTGAAAGAGGATCCCCTTGGTCATGCATGCACCCCTGACTGCCGCCTCCTCTGCACAAAGGCTTCGTGCTTATGCTTCCTCTAAGATCCTGGCCTGCCCTCCTTTGTACCCTGTCTTCTTATTCATGTCTCTCTTCCTCAGTATTGTAAACTTCCTGAGAAAAGGGGTGGTCTGGCCCGTCATCCCCCTCACCCCCCTCACAGTACTCGGCATTAGGGATATTTTTATATGAAGGTAAGTATGTAAATGCACCTGATGAATGGAATTTCTTCGAAAAAATAGATCTCTAGCTTCCTCAGAAAGCCCTTTCAAAGCTCTGATTTTATCTCCTTAGGAGTCCTCGGGATTGTTTTGCTAAAGCCCCTTTTTGAGAGAGGGAGCTTTGTTTGAAAGAGCCACCTGGGTCAGACATCCTGTTTGGGTTTGATTTTTCATGATTTTGTGTCCATGCTAGTCACATATGAGAGTGTCAGGCCAGTCATTGGGCTGAGGCTCACAGAAGCAGCTCTCCCAGCAGGGTCCTGAAATCACAGCATGTCTGGAAGGGTCCTGAGCCTTGCCAGATGAAACTAGTGCCCACTACAGTTCTTCAGCCTCAGCCTCCTTGGGGCACTGGGAAAGCTCAGCATCTGTCTGGGTCTCAAGGAAAGACATGCTCTCTTTTTTTTCTTCTGGTCCCTCAATAGCCCCTTTTTGCCAGAAACTAGGGAGATCTGATGTTTGCTGTCCTTAAGATCCTGAAGGTCATAGCTGAGATGCCCTCCCGAAGCCCCAGTTTCTCCCCAGAGAATGAGCAAGGAGATAGTTAACATGATAACCTCTCAGAACAAGGCTGCTTTGGTAAGAGAGTGGATCTGAGCTAGCTAGTCTCCTGGAAGAAGACTATGCTAGGTGCTATGGGAAACACAAGAGCAACTCCCCTCTCATAAGATAGCTAAGACCCTACTTGGTGTGGAAGGTCCTTCTGTCCATGTGCAGCTTTCATTAGTTAATGAATAAAGAAACTGTCCTGGCCTGTTGATAGGGTAGAACTTAGGTAGGTGAGGAAGACAGAACTAAATGCTGGGAGGAAGAAAGCAGAGTCAGGGGGATGCATGGATCCGTGGCCGGAGGTAGACGTGCTGAAACTTCTGGTAGGCCGTGACCTCATGGTGATACACAGATTAATAGAAATGGGTTAAATAAAGATGTAGGAGTTAGCCAATAAGAAGCTAGAGCTAAGGGCCAAGCAGTGTTTTAATTAATACAGTTTCTGTGTGGTTATTTCAGGGCTAAGCTAGGCGGGTGGCCGGGGTAAAGAAGCGGGCCCTCCTCCACCTACTAAAGAAGACAAACATTGCTGATATAGCTCAGCAAAATAACTGCCTCCTGCCACAGGATGAGGCTCATGTGCACAACGAATGTTAAAAAGCAACAATTAATGTTTGCTGGCCCATCACCTGAACAATCCCAATGATCAAACAGTGTGCTAGTGAGGGTCACCTAGATGACACATGCAATTGCACTGTCCATAGCCACAAGCAATTCAAACTCAGATCACTGTTCCTCATTCCCAGAGAACGGATCCTTAGTGCCACAAGCCACCACACTTGCTTTCAGGCCAGTGTTGGCAAGCAAAAGGAAGCATGCCAGTGATCTGCATTTCCTAGTTTAACAAGCAGTGTTTCCTCCTCTGAGACATTCCCTTGTAATAGTTTCACTAGGGAAACCATCAAGAAAGCAAATTCTTTTGCATCCATCGTATTTCAGTCCAGGCAGGAACCCACACTCAAGCAGGCAATGGGAACAAGCTGGGCAGGAAGTCAAGATTCCTGTGTTCCTTCTCTGGCCAGCAACAGGCTGGTTTCATACAAGTTTCTAAGCATGTTAGAAAGAAAAGATGGACAGAAAAAGGCAAACAAAAGGGAGGGAGGCATCTGATTCATGGATATGTTATATCCATGAATACTGCAAGAAATAATTTAAGTATTTATGTAGTTAAGCACTTAAAGATTTAAAGATTGGAACACAGCTGCAGGATGCTTTTACCTCACATGCACAGGGCCCTGGCTTCAATCTAGAGTTTTTAAAAAAGGGGGGAAACTTGAATTGGACTTTGAAAAAGAATATTCAGCCCTCTGTGAAGTCTGTCTCACTGTTCTATTGCTATGAAGAGACACCATGATCACAGCAACTCTTATAAAGGAAAGCATTTAATTGGGGCCTGTGTGTAGTTTCAGAGTTTTAGTCCATTATCAACATGATAGGGAGCATGGCGGCAGGCATGCAGGAAGACATAGTGATGGGAGAAGGAGCTGAGAGTTCTACATCAGAGCAGTGGGCAGCAGGAAGAGAAACACTGTGACTGGTTTAGGCTATTGAAACTCTCAAACCCACCCCCAGTGACGTACTTCCTCCAACAAGACCACACCTTCTCCAGCAAGGCCACACCTCCTAATCCCTCTCAAGTAGTGCCACTCCCTGCTGACCAAGCATTCAAATATATGAGCCTGTGGGGGCCATTCTTACTCAAACCATCGCAAAGCCTTTCAGAACTCTGAGCGTGGTCAAAGGTAACTGGAAACAGGTAGAGGTTTGCAAACCACATGTAAGTCCATAACTGAATGTGTCACCTTCATGTACCACACAAGCCACACCCCTAGCCTCCAGCTTCCCAAATCTAATATTTGAGACATTTCCTTTTCACTGTCCAAATGTAGTAAATCTCCTTTCCTTTAAATTCTATGTTCCCAAACATTCTTTGTTTGCCATTGTTAGAGTGCACCCAGGACTTTATGTCCCAACTGTTGTCCCATTGAACCTTCTCATTTAGTTCCCACGAGCTGAGGCTGGATTGATGCTGACATTCACCTGCAAAGCCGGTCTGAGCAAGGGCTACTCAGTTTCACTCATTGCTGCCACGTAGCTATAACACTTTTCCAGACTGGTGTTTCTAAGCTTAGCTACTGCATTTCACACACTCAAGTATGCTGTGCTTGCTGTGGGCTACAGGACTTTCATGGTCTGCCACCCACCTTTCTCTCCATCACCACTCTTGCCTACCCAATAAGCTTAACCGTCAATCAGTTATTATCATTGTCCATTATTCATTGAGTAGCATAAGCTACTGAAAGAATAATCAGTTATTATCATTGTTCCCTTAGCCGCCTCAACCTGAATGAAGTGCCCACCTTAGTCACTTTTCTGTTGTGATTAAAATAACATGACCAAGTGCTACAGGGAAGGAAGGGTATATTTAGGCATTTTAGCTTTCGGTTGCCAAAAGGATGTACAGAAAGCAGAGGGAGAGGGAGAGGGAGAACAGAGAGAGAGAGAACAGAGAAGTAGGCAACACTATAAACCCTCAAAGCCCCTAGCAACTATTGCTCCCAATAAGACTCCACCTCCTAAAGGTCCCATAACCTTCCCCAAATCTCAGCACCACATGAAAACCTTGCAGTAACTGTGAGCTTTTTCGTCCCTTCCTCAGTCTTAACTCTCTCGGATAGAATATACTCCTTATTCTCTTAACTCTCTCAGGTAGAATATACTCCTTATTCTCTTAACTCTCTCAGGTAGAATATACTCCTTATTCTCTTAACTCTCTCAGGTAGAATATACTCCTTATTCTCTTAACTCACTGATAGAATATACTCCTTATTCTCTTAACTCTCTCAGGTAGAATATACTCCTTATTCTCTTAACTCTCTCAGGTAGAATATACTCCTTATTCTCTTAACTCTCTCAGGTAGAATATACTCCTTATTCTCTTAACTCACTGATAGAATATACTCCTTATTCTCTTAACTCTCTCAGGTAGAGTATACTAATATCTGAGAGGTGGGTGAAGCCATGTATGATGGGGCATGCCTGTAATCCCAGCACTTGAAAGCAGAGGCAAGAGAATCAGGAGTTCAAGAACATCCCAACTACCTATCAAGTTCCACGCCAGCCTCAGCTATATGAGATCCTGTCAAAAACAAAAGGGGGGCCGGGCGGTGGTGGCGCACGCCTTTAATCCCAGCACTCGGGAGGCAGAAGCAGGTGGATCTCTGTGAGTTCGAGGCCAGCCTGGTCTACAAGAGCTAGTTCCAGAACAGGAACCAAAAGCTATGGAGAAACCCTGTCTCAAAAATCCAAAAAAAAAAAAAAAAGGGTGGGGGGATCAATATATTTGAATATACATTTCATTAAAGAAAAATGCACAAATAAGTACATGAAATTATGCCCAACCTAATTTATTGTTGGGGAAGTGCAAAGAAAATCTTACTGAAATACAATTTCATGAGCCAGGCATGAGAGTGAATGCTGGTAATCCCAGTATGGCAGGCGGATCTTGGGCATTTAAGGTGAGCCTGGGCTAGATAGTAAGACTGTCTCAAACAAATAGAAAGAGAGAGAGAGAGAGAGAGAGAGAGAGAGAGAGAGAGAGAGAGAGAGAGAGAGAGAATGTGATATAATTCTGTGTAAGAGGGACTTTAGCAGCAGGTGAGTTCAAACCACAGCTGATGACAGCCCATGTAGGTGGTGAAAGACAGACAAATATGCCATACAGACAGATTTTTTTGTTCTTTTGGTTTTTGTTTTTTGAGACAGGGTTTCTCTCTGTAGCCTGGAACTTACTCCGTAGACCAGGCTGTCCTCAAACTCACAGAGATCTGCCTGTCTCTACCTTGCAAGTGATTAAGTGGAGAGTTTATTGAGAGAAGATGGAAGGGGAGAACAGTGACCTGTCTCTGGGGACAAGAGCAGTACAAGAGAGAGGCAGACAGAGAGAAAGGAAGTGACAGAAAGACAGAGAGAGGGGGAGATGCAGAGAGAGAAACAGAAAGAAGACTAAAGTAGACTGAGTTTTGCCTTGTTAAAGGTACTGCAGGGTACTGCAGGCTGACACACACGGTCAGGTCCTTAAGGGGTGGGGCCAGGTTCATCTGGATGCTAACAGTATGCACATTTATAAATAATGATATCAAAAGCAAACAAAAAACATTGTTTTCTTCAATAGTAATGGGTTTATTTCTTTTAGCTAGTACATGGAACTGACTTAGGTGGTGAAGAAAAGAATATGATGACCACATAAGTGAATTCTAGATGCATGAATGTGTGCTGAGGAAATGACTCACTGAGCTAGAGCATTTGCTAAACAAGAACTAGGATCTAAGTCCACATCACACACATGACATAAAGCTGGGCCACACACACGTGTGACCACAGCACTATCAGAGATGTAACAGGAAGACTGCTTAGGTTTGCTGGCCAGGCATTCCAGTTGGGGAGAAAACCTTAACAGTGAGCTCTAGGTTCAGGGAGTAACCTTGTCTCCAGGAAGAAGCTGTAGAGGGATAGAGCAGGACATTGGATACCCTCAGGAATCTTTGTACAGAGGCAGACATACCTCTGTACATGCTTGCATACACACACACACACACACACACACACACACACACATGCACGCACACACACACACATCCACACCACAACCAAAGAAAAAGACTTTTCTAGATGTGTAAAGTTGAGTAAAATTTAACTTCAAAGGTCAATATTGATTCAAAATTATTGTTACATAAGAAATAAACCCTAATTTTGAAAAAAATGCAATATTTGAATTAGAAGAGTCACCTAGAGTTATCAGAGGGTAGAAAAGGCAATGGAGAGCACTGTATGAGTCCAAGCAAGACATCTTCCTTCAAGAATAGGGGGGAATGAATAGAGGGAGAGCATCCATGCAAGTTCTGAGTGTGTCCCCCTGAGGTTCATGTCCTCAGTCACCTATTTGATAGCATTGAGGGTATGAAAGTTCTGAGTGGTGCCCACCTGGAGAGTATTAATGGCCTCAGATGAAAGGGCAACAGTGGTTCTCCAATGACTACAGTACAATAAGCAGAAAACAAGCTTTCACCAGACTCCATATCTGCCCTGACTTCAACTTAGACTTCCCACCCCCAGGAACTATGAACATAACATTTCTGTTGCTCATAAATTACTCTTTTCTCTGGTGTCTTATGATAGCCTCTGAAAAGACTAGAAACAGGAGACAATAAGAAGAGGAACCTAGTAGCTTTGGTAAACAGCAGAAGACATTCAACAATTTGAGTGATTATATATTCTTCAATGTTTATTTTGATTCAATAACAAACACAAATAATTCAAGAAACGTGCAAAGGACTTGGATAGATGTTTTCTCCAAAAAATGATTGATAT
Source organism: Microtus pennsylvanicus (assembly GCF_037038515.1). NCBI lineage: Eukaryota > Metazoa > Chordata > Mammalia > Rodentia > Cricetidae > Microtus > Microtus pennsylvanicus. The sequence continues at coordinate 29,574,759 of NC_134583.1, read as the reverse complement.
TTCAATGATCATTAAACACTTAAAGATTTGTCATTGGAGGAACAACAAGAGTTGAATGCAAACTAAGATGCTTCTTCAGACACGTTAGTATGGCTGTTCTCATACAATCAGAAAATAACAGATGTTGATGGGAATTTGGAGAAATCAGAACCCTGATGCTTTGTTGATAATAGCAGCCACTTTGGGGAACAGTATGGTAGTTCCTAAAAAGGTAGAAACAAAATCCCTATGACTTAATTCTGTTTTTGCACAGACACACACACACACAGAGAGAGACACAAATTGAAAGCAAGGATGTAAACAGAGAACTTTCTACCAATGTTTATGAAAACATTTGCCACATTACCCCAAAGGTTGAAACACACAAGTCCATCAACAGAATGATAGGTGAGTAGGAAATCCATAACATGGAATATGACTGAGCTATAAAGTTGAATAAAATACTAATATACCAGATGGATAGAATAAGCCAAACACCCAACAAGCATTGTATGATTGATTGCATGTATATGAGTGGGGATCAAGAGTAATCAAACTCATAGGTTCAGAAAGCAAAATGGCGACTGCCAGGAGCTGGAGGAAGTGGGGTGAGTCAGTGTTTTATCTGTGCTGTTTCAGTTTGGATAGATAAATCACTCGGATGGGTAGAGAACACCACATCTATTTTATGACACTGAACTGAACTCCCACAAATGCTTTAAATGGCCAGTACCATGATGTGTATATTTCACCCAGTGACTAAAGAAGATGGAGAGGAATATACCGATATGAACTTGCCTAAGCTGGAGAAGAGAGCGTGTTGACGGAAGGAAGCGGCCCACCGCCCTTATTACAACAAGAGCGAGACCGAGACAGAAGGTAAGATGAACACAGCCTCAGATAAAGAACCATTCTGCAAGACTAACCATATCAGCAGCTGCTGAGGAGTAAAGTGACTGACAGGTTGGGCGGGAGCTATTACACCCCATGGGATGGGGTAAAGCTTAGCAGTAAGGCAGGAAAGAGACAAGAGTTGGGAGATAGGTAAGATATAGGAAAGAGCCAAGGGCTTTGTTTCCTCACCTCCCTGAAGGACTGCTGCGGGGAACACCCCAAGACCTCCCTCATGGACAAGTATGGGGAACACCCTCCCCTAGCTGTACTGCGCCTAGAACAATCTGTGAGGTATCAGGCAGTCTATTGGCACACCTGGAGTGCCATTCACCTTGTGTTTGCGTCCAACCCTTCCCTACCTGCAGGTGCCCCCACACACACACACACATTGAGTCTGATTGCACAGCATGTTTAAGCTTTTCTCCAGATCTTGTTTTCTAGGCTAAGACAATATGTTTGAGGATTTTTTGCCAGTTAAAAAGAGTATCAGCTAGCCAGGCGGTGGTGGCACAGGCCTTTAATCTCAGGAGGCAGAGGCAGGCGGATCTCTGTGAGTTCGAGACCAGCCTGGTCTACAAGAGCTAGTTCCAGGACAGGAACCAAAAGCTACAGAGAAACCCTGTCTCAAAAATAAAAATAAATAAATAAATAAAATAAAAAAAAAGTATCAGCTAATTTTTTTTAGAAGTCAGTTGAATAGAAAAAAAAGGCAATAATTGGACCTATGCAAATGAACTTGGAACTATCCTAGTCTATAACTTTTTTATTTCTTCCGTTAACCAAAACTTTAAGTACAACTCCATTTCCTCTCTAACACAATCCAATGCCTTTATTTTCCTTATGAATCTAGCAAGAGACAAAACACAAAGATTAAAGCACAATATATAAAAGATTTGAATTCTTAACGACTGAAACTTAAAAGGACAGAGCCCCAAATCCAAAGAGCAGGAGAATGACTGCCTAGGCTGTCCTCGTCTGACTTGGTCTGGAATTTAGAGACAGTCAGAATCCTATCACCCTGGAATCTGATCTCTCAGACTGCAGGCTCAAGCTAAGAGACTCCAAAGCCATGCAGTGGTTTTTACCTTGACACCAACTCTAAAATTTATTGGCAGCTACGATAAAAAGTGCAGGCGTAGAGAACCAGGTCTGGCCTAGATGACCCAAGTGAGAATCCTCATGGTGGCATTTCTCAGAAGTTAAAGGAATAGCCACACACTTATGCTTAACAAACTTCAAAGTTATTCACTTCTTGGCTAAAGCAGAGAGCCAACACTGAGAGAAAGGATTATCGACCAAACACATGCACAGCCTTTGCAAGGCTGGGGCATGGCAGGCCATGACCTCTTAGCTCCAAGGTTCCCATCTTTGATTCTCTATTTAAAAAACCAAAGCACCTCTCTATTCAAGCCAGGACTATCAACAGGAATTCGTATCAAGACACAGAGAGAAATTCACTGCTAAAATGTATGCTATACCCATAGCACAATTTTATTGTTGTCTTGTTCTCTCTGTCCCTTAAAGTCCTTCCTTGCACAGAGAGGACATGGAAGCACCCTGTCCACATTCTCGCCGCTGTGCCAGGGACCAGCTGTTGAGTCTAGGCAATCATGAGCCATCCAAAATTCCAAGCATGGCTCCAACAGAAACACTGCAGGCCAATCCCTGTGTGGTGACAGGTGCCTGCTGGAGCCAGGAGGTCAGACTGCTGCCTTGACAAGTCAAGAACTTGTAGCCCATGTTCATAGCAGTATTACTATGTGAAACAGACAGAAATGGAAACACCCAAATGCCCACCAGTGAATGAATACAATACATGTGCTACATAAATAAACATAATTCGAATTAGAAGAGGATTTAAATTCTGGCATGTGCTACAAACTAAGTAAACCTTTTAAGACATTCAGCTAAGTGAAATAAGCCAAGCAGAAAAGGACCAATATTAAGTGAGTTTACCTCAATGAAGTCCTGAGAATAGAGAGATGTGTGGATGCAGAGAGTAGAATAGAGTTTACCAAGTGGGTCGTGATTGGTCAATAATCCTTTCTCTCAGTGTTAGTCCCTGCTGTAGCCCAAGAAGTGAATGAGTTTACTGCAGTGAATCTAAAGTTTTTGTTTGGAATGATGAGCAAATTTTGGAAACGAATAATAGTGAAGGCTACATAACAGGATGATTGTACATAGTGCTGCTGAATTATACTTAAACATATTAGCAATAAATTTTGTTATGTATTTAACATGAGTCTTTTAATAATGGTTTACAGAAAGCATTATTTGAACAGAGATAATCTGCTTTAAAATGATCTGTGTTGGGGTCTGGGAGATGGCTCAATGGTTAAGACTTGCCCTGCAAGCGAGAGGACCAGAGGATCTTCACAACCTACATATATACTGGATGGGTGTGACAAATCTCTTGTAATTCCAGTCTCTGAAGAGAGAGGTAGGGTATCCCTGGAAGAAGCTGGCTGGCTAGACTAGCTGTATTGGTAAGCCTAGGTTTGCTTAAGAGACCTTGCCTCAGTGAATAGATCCAGGGAAAAAAGGCATCCTAAGTGAAGGAACCCAGACCCAGAAAAATAAATATGCTGTGTATTTGCTTATAAATGGATATTAGCCATTAACTAATTGATAACCAAGCTACAATCTGTAGAACCAGAGAGCTTAGGGAAAGAGGGGAAGTCTAGGGGGATGTATGGATCTCCCTGGGACAGGTTAATAGAATAAATGTTATGGGCAGACTGGGGATGGGTGGAGACAGGAGTGAGGAAATCAGGTTAGCAACAAGATGGGGTGGAGGGAGGGAATGTGGGGAGAGATGGCTGGAATTGGGAGGGGCACTTGGAGATAGTGTGGAAACCTAGTGCAGTGAAAACTTCCTGGAATGTATGAAGGTGATCCTAATGATAACTCCTAATAATAAAAAATACAGAGCCTCAACTGGCCATCTCTAGCCATCATTGGAGGCTTCCAGCGGAGGGACTGATTGCATTTGAGTTGTTGGCCACGGGAGTCCTATGGAAATTCCCAAACAACCTATGCTGTTGCTAAGACAAATGGTTGCTTTCCACAAACTGACAGTATCCCTCATTGCAGAGGACAACACCCACACAAGTTGTTGAACCTGGAGAAGTGGAGCTGATCCCTACGTGGAGCCCTCATCCCTACATACTAGTCTCTTTGGTGCAGTGAAGGTACATTGTAGGCTACCAAAAGGAAAATAAATATGGACACTAATATCTGATTTGATTTAAAGCCCACTCCACAAGAAGGAACCCATGCTTGGCACTGCTTGATAACCAAGAACCAGAGACTAGATAGTCCAGAGACCTAGGGTGAAACTAAATACTACAGGTCTAAAAAAAAGTCAATAAATGTTTTCTGCTATTCATAGATCAGTGTCTTATCCAGTCATCATCAGAGAGGCTTCCTCCAGTAGGAGAAGGGAACAGATGCAGAGACGCACAATCAGATGTTAAATGAAGAGAGAGTATAAATGGGGGATCTCTATCAAATCCCTCCCCTCAAAGCTAAATAAATCCCTTGGAAGAGGGGGTGGAAAGATTGTAAGAACCAGAGGTGATGGAGGACACCAGGAGGAACACGGCCCTCTGAATCAACTAAGCTCCAATATGAGCTCCCAGAGACTGAAGTAGCAAGCCCAGGGTCTACATGAGTCTGCACCAGCTCCTCAACATATGTATTATAGCTATTATCTTAGTATTTTTATTGGACTGTTGACTGTGAGAGCAAGTGGGTCTCGAATGTGCCTTTTCTTGGGATTCTTCTCTTCCAGTTGGGTTTCCATGTGCAGTTTCAATGTGATAGTTTTTACTTCATATTTTTATATTTTATTTTGTCATGGTTGGTTGTTATCTCTTAGAAGCATGTTCTTTTCTAATGAAAGACAGAAAGAGAGAGGATCCAGAGAGAGAGGGGAAGTGAGGAGAAACTGGGAGGCATAGAGGGTGGGGAAACTATAGACAGGATATATTATATAAAAAATCTATTTAAATAAAAGAAAAAGCTTATAAAAGAAAAATGGTGAAAGAATTGAAATTCCTAACAAGTATATGTAAACCTTGATAAAAGTACTTATTCATTTTTAAATAAATAGCTAAAGTAACTGTAAATAGTGTTGATTAAGAGAGTGGACACCTTAGTCTTCTTTCTGATTTTTTTTTTTGTATTATTGTCTCTACATTTGTTATCTATAGCTTTTGTTGTGCTGAGGCCTGGCCCTTTTATTCCTAGTCTATATTGTATCTGTGTGGCATAGTTATTATTTTGCAGTAGAGTTTCCCTACGTAATGTTATATTCACTGTGTAATCTCCCTGTTAGTATGTAAGCTCTGAGAGCAAGAATCATGGCTGGCTCCCCCACCATAGTACAGAAACAATACTGGCACTTACAACCCGCTACAAACATGCAAGTCTTAGATGGAACATTGGTCTACAAATTCAGGCCTGTAACAGGTTAGACACAAGAGTAGCATACATTTAGACATACTGTCCAGTTATTAATAGATAAAATAATTTAAGACTACTAAATGTGCTCATCTTGGGAGACTATGTGGAAAAGTATATGATAAAACATATTGCATGAAATACTCAAAAATTTAATAAAAATGAAAAAGACATCTTGCCTCAAAGCAATGGAAGAAATTCCCAATATTCTTAAGCCTTCACATACCTACACATATATGCAAACATTCATGCATACCACCTGAAAGAAAAAAAAATAGACTATGTCTTTAACATATATTTATTCAGTATCTTTCTTGAGTTAAATTTTGTACTAGGTCTCTCAAGACCTATGCATGGATGCAAAAATCTTAGGAATTGTCAGCTCCCTAAAGCATTTGTGTAAATAAGAAATCAATATGGGAAAATCAAATAACTGTACTTACCAATGCATAGTGATATTAAATAATAATTTACATAGTATTACAGGTGACCCAGGATGCTCTTATTTCATCTAATTTCAGCTTTATGTGGTGCCAATACAAACTAGTTGCTCATAAAATGTCAGACTTTGACTCCATTGTGTTTGATATTCTTACTATTTTACAAGTATGAGAGCAGAATCAGAGGTGTCGGCACCTTGCCTGGCAACTATAATGTGGCAATACCAAGCTAGTCTTTCAATATCAGCAACTGAGCATCTCCTACTAACTTACAACCCCATCTCATGGTTCCCATCAAATGGTTCTCCCTATGCATGGAGGTAGGCATCCATCCTTGCTGAGAACTTATCAGGATGCAAGCACTGTGAAAGAAAACAGAAGCTAGAACAAAATAAAGTCTACTTCTCCCTTAGATAACTTTCTATGTGTAACCAGTGTATGTTTTAACCAACACACCATTTATGTGGCATAGTGTGATGTATTGATATGTATATATTATATGTAATGATAAAATCGAAGCAATTAGCATATTATCACTTCAAGTATTTACCACTCTGCTCCTTTGGGTGCATGAACATTCTCCTTCCTAACTACATTGAAATATATAATTATTCAGGCAAATAAATAGATCTAGAAAACATCCTATTGAGTGAGGTAACCCAGACCCAGAAAGGCAATTAAAAGAAGACTTTTAAACATAAAGCAAAGAAAACCCAGCCTATAATTCACAACCCCAGAGAACCTAGACAACAAAGATGACCCTAAGAGAGACATACATGGATCTAATCTACATGGGAAGTAGGAAAAGACAAGATCTCCTGAGTAAATTGGGAGTGTGAGGATCATGGGAGAGAGTAAAGGGGAAGGGGGAGGAGGGGAGGGGAGCAGAGAAAAATATATAGCTCAATATTTTAAAAAGGGGGAGAGGAGTGGGGGAGGGGGAGAGGAGTGGGGGGACGGGGAGAGGAGTGCGGGGAGGGCGAGAGGAGTGGGAGGAGCAGGAGGGAAATGGGAGGCAGGGAGGAGGCAGAAATTTTTTCAACAAAATAAAAAGATAAAAAAAAATGCTGGCAAGAAACAAGCCAAACTAAGGCCAGGCATTCATAACCAAGAAAAAATATATGTGTAATTATTGTTGCTGGCTGTACTATGGGACATTGGAAGTGAGTTCTCCTGTAAGATGTTTGCATGGGGCTAGGAACACAGACTCTTTCAATGATGCTCTGCCATGGTGAGCATGCAGCCTCTAGTCTATAGTCCGTGAGGGCTACCGTAGCTCCTCCCATTATACCAACATTCTGACCCAAAGGAATAGTCTGGAAGTTATACATTTCACATCACACAATTCAGTCTCACAACTCACATAGGAATAATAGAACTTATCACCTGTCTGCCCAGTTAAAAGCAGGGACTCTGTCTTAAAAAAGGAAGTTATTACAAGCAGACAGTCTGCTATGTTCTCACCCCTAGGTAAAACCACAATTGGTCAGACTCGCCTGGGTCAGGTCCAGGCTGTGCTTTGTCATTGACAAAAGAATGCAGGTATCAGAAATGCAGTCTAATGAGAGAATCTGCAGAGGTTTTGGGTTTTCATGAGAAGAAATGAGTTATCCCATTCACAAACTGTTTGCTCAATGTATAATATTAATCACGAGGAACAGAACACTGAGAAGTAGAAAATGGTGTAGCCTGCACACAAGTCAGAGGCAGCTCTGCCTACAAGGGCACCAGGAAATGGCATTTTAGTATTCAGGATTGTGCCCTTTTTAATTTTTAATCCCAACCACAAGGACAGCCCAGGACACAGAACAAAACGCAAACAAACGTTGCTCGGCACTTTGCACAGCCCCTGCATTTCCATATATGCCATCCAACCTTTACTAAAGCTGATGAAATAATTGTCACTGTCACCACACTTTATAGATGATGAAACTACAGGCAGCAGGTGGAGCAGAGCTGAGGCTTGGAGTCTTTTTCGGTGGCTCTCCACTTTATTGAGACAGGGTCTCTCACTGAACACAGAGATTGCCAATTCTGACTCGTTCATCTAGTCTGCTTGCCACAGGAGCTCTGTGTCTTTGTGCAGAGCACAGGATTACAGGTACCCACGTGCCTGCTGCCTTCTGTGTGAGTGCTAAAATCAGAACTTGCCCTTCTGCAAGAAGCACGTTTTCCAATGAGCCATCTTCCTACCCCAAACCAAGTGCTTCTTCCTGCAAATTTCTTCCTTTCATATTATTGTCCCTTGTTCATTTTCCTTCAATCTATCATCCCTCCACGCACTCCTGTCCTTGCTCTTTCTATAAATTCGCCCCTGCTTCCATGTTTTATATTTTTATGTATGTATTATACTCACATTTAAACCTAGGTTCTCGTATGAGAGACAACATATAGTATGGGTCCTTTTCCCTCCTATCATCTTTTCTTCCTCCCCTTCACCTCCATGTAGACCCCCTCTCTTCTCCCATATAGTCCTCACGTGCATATATAGTTTTAATCTAGATCCTACTTGAGAGAGAAAGCACATGATCTTTGTCTGGCTTTTTGTTGTTGTTTCATGTTGCCTCCAATTCCATCCATTTTCTTGCATATAACATTATTTTCCATCATGGCTCTGCATCATGATGTGCCACATGCGAGGATCTGCAGCTGGACATCTTGTTTATTGCAACCTGCACGTGTCTCTGTGATGTGCTGGCTTAGATCCCTTCAGGTGTTGGGGTAGTACAGCCGGGTCCCATGATTTTTCTATGCTAACAGCTATGGTAGTTACTGCCATCAGAAATACAGAGTCAAGGGTGCCTTCACCTGCACCCCACATAGAGCCTTGTCAGCATTCTCTTGGTTCTGTTTGCATTTTTTATTGAGCTGTATGCTAATCATTCTCACTAGCAAACTAGCCTTGATTTCCATCCACTGATCTCTAAGATAACTGAACTTTTTCATAGATTTACTGATCTGTTTACTTACTGTATGATTCCTCTTTGGAGAAGGATCTCTTGACTTCACTTGCCCACTTGTTATTTGGATGATGTGCAGGTTTGACAATGTTCTTATGTCTCTGTGAGCTCTGTACGTTAACCCTGTCCAGGGTTAATACCCACTTTCCCTCTGTCCACTGGCTCTTCCCTCTGCCTTTTCCCTGACTGCAGAAATTTGTTTTTAGTTTCATGCAACCTCACTTGTTAATTCTTGCAATTTCTCCCGAACTATCAGAACCCTTTTCAAAAAGACCTTGACTATGCCTATGTCTTAAAGCATTTTCCCCTTAGCAGTTTCAGTTTGAGGTCTAAAATTAAGGTCTTTGCTCTACTTTGAATTGATTTTGTGTAGATCTAATTTTATTCTTCTACGTGTGAGTATCAAGTTTGTTTAGCCAGGACCATTTGTTAAAAATGCTATATTTTTGTTTTTAAAAAAACTTACGTGGTTTTTACTGTATGGGCTTATTTCTAGGTCCATTCCATTGTTCTGTATGTTCATCTATGTGCCTGCATCACAGTGCATATGCATATAATCATATATGGCTTTGCTGTGTAATATGTAATCAGGTATTCTATTCTGATCCTAATATCATTATTCTTTCAGATTAGGGTTGCTTTGGCTACCTGGGATCTTTTGTGCTCTTATGAAGTATAGGATTGTTGTTTCTAGTTCTGTGAGATGTCTTTGAAATAGTGAGGGACACCACTTTGAAAGTTAGATCACTTACCCATTTCACAATACTAATTCAGTCAATCCATGAGCATGGAAGGCCTCACATCTTCTAGTGTCTCCTTCAATGTCTATTTCTCAGGGTCTTACAGTAGCAAAGGTCCTTTGCCTTCTGGATTAGGTTCATTCCTGGACAGTTTTGAAGCTATCCTAAGTAGAATGTTTTCCTAGTTTCCTTCACACCAAGTGTTACAAGTATATTCAAGAGTTACTAACTTTTACGTTTATTGTGAATCACACTGCTTTACTAAAAATTTATCAGATCTATGCATTTTCTGATCAAATCTTTAGAATATTTTAAGTAAAAAGTCAAATGGGGATAATTTTGCTTCTTCCTTTTCTACTCTTCTCTTTTACTTCTTCTTACTTTATTGTTCCAGATAAGATTCTAATTACTATATTGAATAAAAATTAAGAGAGTGGACACGTTCGTCTTCTTTCTGATTTTTTTTGTATTATTGTCTCTAGATTTGTTATCTATAGCTTTTGTTGTGCTGAGGCCTGGCCCTTTTATTCCTAGTCTATTCAGGACTTCATCATAAAGGGATGTTGGACCTTGTCAAAGGCCTTTCTGTACCCATTGAAATGACCATGTGATTTCTTTTCCTGGGCCTATTTATGTGCTATACTATATATATTGATTTGTGTCTGTTGAACCATCCTTGTATCTCAGGATGAAAATGATCTTTCTGTGGGACATTGTCTTAAATTACATTTACGAGTAATTTTTGCAACTATGTTCATCAGGGAAATTTATCTACAGTTTCACTTTGTGTGTCCAGAGAGACTCACTATGAAAGTGACTGCTAGGGAGGCACCACGAAGGTACCCAGTGTATGGTAGACTCACAATAAAGTTTAGAGATAAGTCTATAGCTACAAACATTTACCCCAGCCCTCTTGTTTCATAAATAATGAATTGGGCTCAGGCAGGCACAGTTTCAAGATGCCCCAGCTAGACAGTACAGAACCAAGGATGCTGCTGTGACCTATAAAGAGGAAGAGTTATGGAAATCCAGAGGGGAATGTGTGTCTGAGGAGCAGGTTTGCGTAGTGAAACGCTCAAGGATATTTGGGGTACATGGATGTATGCACACCACACATGTGCACACACACACATACACCCTTCTGCAAAGCGGCATAACTTGGAATTCTATTGCCTAACCCAGTACAGAGAGCTGGTCCTAGAGTTGTCAACTACTTGTGCTTCAGAACCTTCTGCCATTTGTTAGAATACTATCCATTTGCCCAATCCTATCAACTTACTAAAAAGTGTTTAGGCTTCCCCAAATTTCTCGACCATAAATCTTATACTTCCCTTGTCCCGTTGATACTGGTTTCCCAACAATCTATCCAGCAATAGGTGTGATCTGGCTAATGGACAATGGACAGACCAGAAAGAATAAAATTCTTTGGCGGGCAGGAAATAGGTTAGGTGCCTACTACCAAACCTAATGACCTGAGTTCAACCCCCAAACCCACATGGTTAAACAAGAAAATCAACTGGTATAAGCTGTCCTCTGACCTGTTACACACAGGCCCTGACATTGATGCACACATTCTTACATATATATATGCATGCATGTGCACATACACACTAAATAAATATTCAAAAATTAAAATTTCAGTTTTCTAAATAGTTATAAAGTCAGGAAGTAATATATAGCTATATATATATATATATATGTATGTATTGGAAATTAGCCATGGAAATTTCCAGAGCATGTAACTGTAGTTTGCCACATTTCTCCTCACATGCAGAGAGGAATTTTGAGAGTGTTGCTAGTCGCCTTTTTAAAAACATTCGCTAATTTTGGAGGTTGCCTTGATGGACAGTGCAGATTTCATCTCTGCCCAGCCTGAGACGGTGCCTTTGCTGTGCTGGGCTATGATGACAGCGGTTGCCTAGGTTACTTTTCAGGGACTTGAAGTCCCCAGGGGCTGAAATATTGTCTCCTCACTGAGTACTGCAGGTCTCCAACCGGGCCAGATGAAAAGGTTTAAATTCTGTTGTCATATTGTGTGTATTTCCTCTGCAGTCTTAACCTGGGGCTAGAGATATGACTGGCAAAGGGGACCGCAGAAGATGGAGAAGAGGTGCTGTCGGGGTCTGTGGAAGACCTCTGCCGTTTCCCAGAAGACATGCAGACCTATTGCCATTTTCGTTCCCCCACTTGCTGCTAGCTTTCTACGGCTATAGCACGTGGAGGAGCAGAGTGCGTTGTGAGCAGAGGTCCCAGTTCTCCTTTGTCCACTCAGTTCAAGCTCTTTCTTTCCCCATCAGACTGGTTTGGTCACTGGCTTTGCCAAGCAGCAGCAGAATCGAACTCTGCTGCAAGGCTCTCAGCAAGCTGCTCCCCATTCTGAGAACAGGCACTTGAGGACCTTGAGTGATTAGATATGGGATTCTTAGAGTGGAGGCAAATGCTAGAAACGAAAGCTTCTATAAACCAGATGGGAATTATGTACCCAAAAGCTTAAAGTCATGGAAGTAGCAAGACTGTGATGATCTAAAGCAGAAGCAGGCTCCATTTGATCCACTTACTCATCAACTAATCCTTACCAATATAGTCAGCTAAAAGCCCTGTGCTTTCACCAGGGGAGCCAGGTACAAGGTGCAGGTCCTGCCTGCAGAGTGATCATCCTCCAGTAACCGTAAAACAGTCATTGGTGTAAATGCAATGGCTCACTTGGGCAAACTCAATGAAAGAGAGGCTGTGAACAGAGCACACGCTGTTGGTGACTCGCTCCGGCCTCAGGAATGCCCATGTTTCATGGATGTGTTCATCCTCTGAGATGTGGGCACTTCGTGGGTGAGCCTCTCTCCCCACACTTTGGTCTTAAGCTAATCAGTCATGTCTGTGACTTTTCCAAAAGACTGCCTACTAGCATCTGCTACAAAAATAAAAAAATTTTAAAAAAAGAATACTTGGGATTTAGCAAAATGTTGCAACCCACAGCTGATCTCAGATGGGATTCAGAGTAAGAGTCCCAACCTTTGCCTCAAGGCATAGACTTTGAAATTCCAGTTTACCCTCCATAAGGGAGTCTTCCAAATCAAGTAGAAGCCAGGCCCACCTGAAACCACACGCTGCTGTGGCTCTTCACTCCCCTCACCTTAGTGACTAGGCTCTTGTCAGTAAATAAACACACTTGCTCTCCACCTCAGACTCTGTTTTAGATAATGTCACGAAAGGCAATAAGATTCTGAAAAGACTTAATTGGGAGATTCGAACAAGGCTTTGCTAAGAAAGTGTCTGAGGCAAAATCGAGAAAGTTGTTCAGAAGACAGAGAGACAGGCTTTCAGACAGAACTGTCATGAGCAACGGCCCTGTGGCAAAAGGGCACATGGCTTCTTGGGTCACCCAAAAGCAAGTTTGTGTGCATAAACTGGAAAGAATGAAGGAGGCTGGTGTGATATAAGAAGACAAGATGGGTTCAGACACAGGGTGATGTGGGAGTGTCATATATCAATCTGTTGATTTCATTAGTTAAGCAATAAAGAAACTGCTTGGCTGGCCCTCATAGGTTAAAACATTAAGTAGGTGGAGTAAACAGAACAGAATGCTGGGAGAAAGAAGATGAGTAAGGAGTCGCCATGATTCTCCCACTCCAGGCAGATGCAGGTTAAGATCATTCCTGGTAAGCCAGCTCGTGAGCTACACGGATATTAGAAATGGGCTAGTCCAGGTGTGAGAGTTAGCCGAGAAAAGGCTAGATGTAATGGGCCAAGCGGTGTTTAAAAGAATACAGTTTCTGTGTAATTATTCCGGGCATAAACTAGCCGGGTGGCGGGACACAGCCCAGCCCCGCCGCTCCTAACACAACACAGGCCCAGTTTCAATTTACAGACCTATGTAATTCTGGAACTCTGAGAGATAGAGGCAAGAAGACCTTGAATTCAAGGGCAGCTTGGGCTACACAGCAAGACCCCATCTCAAAAAAGAAGATCCCAATGCTGCTCTTTCTAGAATAGCAAAATTCTTGAAAGTGAAGCAACTCTGCCTGGATTGAAGTCTTAACCTCTGTTACTCCATAGAGTGTGACATATTTGGGGTGCCCTCCTAGATGTCTATTTCCTATGGGTAAAACATGAATAATGACAATATCTTCATTAGGCTACTGGGAGAACTAAATGACTGCGCTGGAGAACACTTAAAGTAGATGTCAGTAGGTATTGAATGTTATTGGTATTGTTATCAGTGTTTGTATTAGTCTGGGTTTTCTAGAGTAACAGAATATATATGTGTGTGTACATGTGTATACATATATGTATATATACATATGTGTGCATGTATATATATATACATATATGACTTGGGCTGTGGTCCAGCTAATCCAGTGGTGGCTGACTGTGAACAGAAAGTCCAAGTCCAGCAGTTTCTCAGTCCTTGAGCGCCTAGATGCCTCAGCTGGTCTTCTCTGGAATTCCAGAGAAGTTGATGTTAGTACCAGCGCAGGAATGGACATGCTAGACACGTGAAAGCAGGCAGGCAAAAAGCAAAAGCTTCCTTCTTCCATGTCCTTATGTAGGCTTCCAGCAGAAGGTGTGGTCCAGATTAGAGGTGCTCTTTCCCACCTCAAAGATCCCGATTGGAAGTGGATCGTCTTACTTCAACATTCAACAAAAGGCCCTCACAGCTGTGCCCTCCATTTTTGACTTTTAGTTTATTCCAGGTGTAGTCAAGTTGACAACCAAGAAAAGTTAATCACGGTGTTCATTTTTCAAATGATCATTTGTGAGCAGGGCTGGAGCCCAGTGATAGGACCTAGCATTCTCAAGTACCACTCAAAAATCAAATGGTCACCCTCTGCCAGTGTGCCAGGAAATACGGTGTCTTGGAAGTTATTTCTAATTAGAGGCCTTAAGTGCCTATTAAATAGAATCAAGGCATGAGACCTAACTTACACCCCAAGAACACCAGTGATAATTCTTCTAAACCTCTGTGAGGTCTTAGGCCACCACGATGCAGAGACGGAACAGTCCTCTTATCAAGCCATATAGTAACAGAGAAAAGGCTACAGGAAGGGGGCCAGGCCAGTCTTCTTTAGTTGGTCTCTGTGCTCAGAGGTTATGGTGGTTTGAATGACAATAGCCCCCCATAGGCTCAGATATTTTAATGCTCAGTCATCAAGGAGTGGTACTACTTGAGAATTAGAAAGGCTAGGTGGTATGACCTTATTGGAGGAAGTGTGTCCCTGGAGCTGGGCTTTGGGGTTTCAGAAGCTCAAGTCAAGCCCAGGGACTGAATCTCTTCCTGCTGCCTGCCGATCTGGATGTAAAAATCTCAGTTACTTCTCCAACACTCTGCCTGCCTGTATGCCACCATGCTTCCTGCCATGCTAAGAATGGACTAAGCCTCTGTCACTATCAGCACACTCCAATTAAATGCTTCCTTTTATAATAGCTACTGTGGTCAGACATCTCTTCCCAGCAAAAGAACACTGTCGTTCAGTCTTCGAAAGAAAGGCTATGTTCCCTGTAGCAGCAGCAAAACCTGTAAATCTCCCCAACTCCAGCCACCCTGTTTTAGTGTTCATATCTTTGTGTTCCTATAAATCGACAGTAAACCTGGTGTATGCCAGCAGCTTCCTAGGTCTTCTTAACTGTCTTCGGACAGGCCTTCCAGCCCTGTGCTCTTGGCCAGTTTCCTTTCAGAGTCTTTAAGCCAGACACTTTCTGGGGTTCTGTGTTTGGAACATCCTTCAGGGGATTCTCGGAGTTCTAAGTCCCAGCAGTGACTTTGTCATTCGTGACGGTCAGTGGTCTCAGAAGAGAACAGCAGCAGGCAGATCTCCAGGGCACTGTAAACTCACCCAGCATAGACTCCCAGATCCAACCAGGCAAATGCTCTCCTGCTCTTCACAGTTTTCCCCACAGGATAGAGGACACCAAGAAAACAAGGCCTTCTACAGATACAGTCGGACTCCCAGAGACTGCGGCAGTATGCTTGGAGCCTGCCCACGTGGATGCAAGCCCCCATCTTCAGCCCAGAAACTAGCTCCACTTGATAACTGCTAGCAAAGGAAAATTAATTTTCTTCAGGGAGTCTCCCTGGGTATACACACTTAAGGGTAGGCCTCCTGCCCAGAAGTAGATAGCCAACACAAAAGAAACTCTTACTTTTGGAGATTTGTTTTTTGTTTGTTCTGGGTTTTTTTCTTATAGATTGTTGCTTGTAGAAGGAACGGTGGGCCGCTTCCCACCACCTCGGCTCCCAGCTAGCTTTACTGGAAATAACTACACACAAATTGTATTCTTTTAAACACTGCTTGGCCCATTAGTTCCAGCCTCTTATTGGCTAATTCTCACACTGCTTTAACTCATATTTAATAATCTGTGTAGCACCACGAGGTGTGGCTTACCAGGAAAGATCTTAACCTGCATCTCTGTCGGGTGGGAGAATCATGGCGACTGCCTGACTCGGCTTCTTTCCCCCAGCATTCTGTTCTGTTTACTCCGCCTACCTAATTTTCTGTCCTATCAAAGGGCCAAGGCAGTTTCTTTATTAATCAATGAAATCAACACAAAACAGAAGACTCTCCCACATCAGTTGCTTATACATTATGATTTCTAGTTTTATGTTTTTATGGCTTTCTGTGTATGTGAATGTGTGTATCTCTGCATCTATATGTGTTTCTTGTGCTTTTTCCCTGGATTTTACTTATCCTGTTCATTTGTT
This sequence comes from Microtus pennsylvanicus, assembly GCF_037038515.1. Taxonomy (NCBI): domain Eukaryota; kingdom Metazoa; phylum Chordata; class Mammalia; order Rodentia; family Cricetidae; genus Microtus; species Microtus pennsylvanicus. Next base: position 29,558,585 of record NC_134583.1, on the reverse strand, counting down.
TATTTTGTCTTGTTCCAGCTTGCTTGTTTTTATCATATTTATTTCATTTTATTCTTCTTCTTAGTATTTTAGATGTCTGTTTTCTAACAAGATGGAACAAGAAAGGATGTGGATTTGAGTAGATGGGGAGGTAGGGAGAATCTGGGAGGACTTGGGAGAGAGAAATCAGAATCAGAGTATATTGTATAAAAAATTATATTAAATTTTAAAAGGTGATGGCATAGGATGTAGAGATGTGTGCTGTAGCATCCCAAGATACTGCTTTGTCTCTATTGATTTTGTATGCTTCTGATTATCCAAGAATATTTAGAAGACTGTTTCCTCCATTTTACAAAAGTCAAAACTGAAGATCCAAGAGGCTAAGTGTTTTGTTCAAGAGGCTATGGCTGCTCTGTGACAGGGCTCTGAGCTACTTCTAAGAAGAAACAACAGTACCAGACAAACAAGTGAATGAAGTTTACATGGCCCCAACCAGCTCATGTGTGATATGTAATGGAAAGGTGGAATCTCAGAGAGGAATTTTTCCACAGTACCCATGCTTCAAAAGATGAGCTAACCCTCTGCCAATTTTCTCTTCTCAAACAAACACTAATCCTGCTATTCAGTCTGCCAGCTACTATTCACGGAGGGCCAGACCACACAAAATCCTAGGGAACCAGAGGCGAAAGCATCCGTGACTTGCCAGCCCATGGGACTGCACGAGACACAGGAAAATCAGTAGTTTACCACAGTGTGTGGTAAGTCTTAGTAGGAGAACGCATTAGTGAGTCAAGGAACTCCCAAGGAAGGCACTTGCCCCAGCTTGAACAGGTCAACAAAGCTTCAAAGGGAAGGTGATATTGAAGCTGAGTGATTCCAGGCTTATGTGGAGGTTGCCAAGTGATGAGATGGAGAGAGAAGAGATCCAAGCAATGGGAACAGCTTGGTCAAAGGCAGGGTCTTGCAATTGCACAACATAGCAGGAGAACCTCACTTGTAGCTGGGAATGGGACCAAGTCACAGAAAATCAAGCCTGTCGTGCCAAAATGTTTGACTCTGATCCTGAAGATGACAGGTAACTATTAAGTAATTTTATTTTTAAATAGGAGTGATGGGGTCATATTTCCTCCATGTTGCAGTTCACTCCAGAAGACTATTTAGAACACTGAGACTAGTGTACAGCAATGCAGTCACATGAGTGAGATGTATTATAGACTGAATTCATGGAATCAAGTGACATGCTTGAAGTATATTCAGCAATTAGCAATTTTAGACTGAATTATTTGGAGTATAAATGAGGAAACAACAAAACCCATCAGATCCAGTGACGAGGGAAAATCGCAAGGCGATAGGGGCTGCATAGGAAGTACCAAGCTGAGTTGGGATGCAGAGTTGGAAAGTCAACGGGACATGAGCATGGAGATGCCAGTAGGTGGTGGAGAATGAGTTGGAGACCCCAGAGAAAGAGCTGGCATGAGATTGGAGTGTCAGATGGTTAGAAGTTGGTGACTTTCACCAAATGTGAATGAGTTAACCCCAGAAGCACACGTAAACAGAAAAAGAGATCAAAGTTGAGAACAGATTTGACAGATAAGAATAGTGCAAGGACGAGCAAGGAACTCAGGACCGCGAGGGGTGCACCCACACACTGAGACAATGGGGATGTTCTATCGGGAGCTCACCAAGGCCAGCTGGCCTGGGTCTGGAAAAACATGGGATAAAACTGGACTCTCTGAACATAGCGGACAATGAGGACTACTGAGAACTCAAGAACAATGGCAATGGGTTTCTGATCCTACTGCACGTACTGGCTTTGTGGGAGCCTAGGCAGTTTGGATGCTCACCTTACTAGACCTGGATGGAGGTGGGCAGTCCTTGGACTTCCCACAGGTCAGGGAACCCTGATTGCTCTTTGAGCTGATGAGGGAGGGGGACTTGATCAGGGGAGGGGGAGGGAAATGGGAGGCGGTGGTGGGGAGGAGGCAGAAATCTTTAATAAATAAATAAATTTTAAAACGAGAGAATAGTGCAAGGACTTGACAGGACAGATAAAGAAGGATCAGCTGCAACATAGCTGAGTGTTTAAAACACTTCGCTCAGGGGAGTGAGACTCAAAATTAAGATTCCCCAGAAGTCATGTGAAGCCAGAAGCCATAGTACAAACTTGTAATCCCAGCATTCTTGTGGTAACATCAGGGAAGAGATATGAAAAGCCAGAAGCTCTCAGGCCAGCTGACCATGGATGCAAACAAGGCATCTTGTCTCAAAACAATATAAAAGGTGAAGACTGACTTCCAAGGTGGTCGTCTGATCTCCATATGCATTCAAACATACATATATACATACATATCATGTGCACACACAATACATATCCATCATGTGCATACGCACACATACATACCCAGAGATTAAACAAGAAGTGACTAGATACAGGAGGAAAAGGGAGGAGGAAGAAGATAAGAGAATAAAGGAGAAAGAACAGAGTGAACAGAAGAACAAACACAACATTGTTGAATTTTGGTGCTATCCTCAGCTCAGCCCTGTACAGAGAATTTTAAATATGTTTTCTCAGTTAATACTCCTGGAGAATTCCCATGAGTAAGGCAGTGGATTTCAGAATTATCAGTGGTCAGTAAAGGTGAACTAGCTTATGCACGATTGCACAGCTACTAAGTGGTGAAATGGGATTCGAAGACAGACCTCTCAGGCTCCATGAACCATACCTTTCCATAGCATAAATAACATTAGAAAAGTCAAGTCAAATCGAAACTGAAAAGAACTGAATGAGTTTGAGAAGCTGTAGCCCAGCCAAAGGCAGAGTGCCATTGCCATGAATCACAAAACGAATATCAGGTAAGCAAACAGAAACAGAGGAAATACAGTGGCTTTTGTTATTGTTGTTGTTTTTGAGAAAATTACCTTTACCAACAACAAACATCTCTGGTCTTAGGGACCATATCCATGAGGCACAACCAACCTCTTAGAATATTAAGTTGCTGCTCTTAGGAGATCAAATAAGGATGATGAGAGACACACCACATATCGTCAGAAGGAAAGAAAAAAGGTAACTCTGTTGGCAAAGTACTTTCCTAGCATACAGGAAACCCTGAGCTGAGACAGCGGCACACATCTGAAACCTCGGCACTCTCAGGATGCAGGAAGGAGAATCAAGAGTTCAAGACCATCTTCCTGCTGCACAGCAAGCCAGGTTTCCATTGTTACTTGAAAGAACACCTGAAAATGTATCCCTAAAAGAAGAAAATATTCATGCTCATGGTCCCAGGGGATTTGGTCCATGTGTGCTTGGACTTGTTTGGAGCTTTGGCAAGACGGGGCATCATGGTGGGGAACAGAGTGTGGAACAAAGCTGCTCCCCTTATGGTGCATGGGAGGAAATGGCGAGGAGCTGCGCATACCCATTAATCACGTACTCCGGTTAGCAAACGTCTCTCTGTTAGGTCTCACCTCTTAAAGGCTCCACCATTTCCCTGTATACCGGTAGCTGGAGACTAGGCCTTAAATATGGGGATTTGGGAAGCATTTACTATGTAAGCAATAACAGCCAAGGGAGGGCAGAGAGTGAGACGTACAGGGTGGAAAGCAGGTAGTCTTTTAGGCAGATGCTCTCTGAGAAGACAAACTTTGAGCAAACACACAAAGCCCTGAGTGAGAAAGGTGTGAAAACAGCCTCAGAGGGAAGGAGTAGCAAGCCCAAAATGCAGGATCCCACTAGTATATCAGGAACAGTTAAGAGGCCAGAATGATAGGAGAAAGACCAGAGACTACATAAACAAGACCATGGCAAGAAATCTGATTTTTATTCCAAGTGATGGGAAGACTTGAGAGACCAAAAATGTTATTCTTCAGTCATCTTAAACAGTGAGATGACAGGGTTTAGTCCCCAGAAAACAGTGTCTTCCTTCATAGGCTGGAGAGAGCCTAGCGACGTAGCATAACAGATTAGCAGAACACTGGCCGGCCAGGTCAGACCCACAGCAGGCTTCTCAGTGGCCTCACCTGCCACGCTTTAAGTCATCACTTCCCTTCTCTTGGTAGGGTGTGGCGTTCATAACTACGTGTAAAATCACCCTCAGCATTCCTGCTTGGAAGTCTGAACCTTGGCCCAACCTCTCTGCACGGACAGATGTACTTGGACAACAGGAACCAAAAAAGGAATGGAACTCTCGAGTACCCACAACCTTGAATAGCCTCAGAGGCATGCTATGTCCCAATGTGGCCTCAGGGACTTCAAGCCTGGGCCTGTGGTCAGAGGCAAAGGTTCCGTGGGTGTGAGCACCAATCCTATCCATCCTGAGGCCCGCCTAATGGAGGTAGTTAAAAATAGACGTTGACTGCACCATGAAGGGATTCCCAAGAGCATCCTGTGGGAGCTCTGCAGCTGACCACAACTAACCTCTTCCTCATCCCAGGAAGAGTCCAGGTGATGGAAGCAACAGGCTACAAGGTAGCCTCAGCCAACTGGGTATGTAAGCTCTCCAAAACGCTGGGAAGCCAATCTTCCAGTAAAGGGTCATTTACCATGATTTTGCTGTCACCCTCAATCATCTTTCTTCTAAGACTACTGGCAGTGTGGAAGTGTCAACTGGGGTCACGGGAGCTGCTATGGCCTCCCTTCCATTGCTTCAGGGATAAGGAAGACCCAATTGGAAAGGAAGCTTCTCCCTGGGGATTTTCACGGGGACTGTCACCTAGCAGGGGGTCTTTCCACATTCTGGGAACCTACCACCCCCAGAAGTATGGGGGCCCTCAGGACTAATGTGATGTGGTCAACCAACAGCATTGGGACATTTTTGCTCCTTGAACTATCTTGGATTGGGTTCCTGATTTTATTTCCTACTCAAATCCAAAGGCTTCACTGAAGTCAGAAGGGGCTATTTCACTTCATTTCTTTGTGAAATAGTATACAACATTCTGCTTTTGTTTCATCCAGCATGTAATTCTAAGGAATATTCTCAAACCATTTGTCCACATAGACAACAAGATCTGTGTCCCAGCACATCAGAAAATGATTTCAATTATAAATTGAAATTTTAAATTTTAACCTGCTGTATATGATAAATGTTTTTAAGTTCCACTCACTCTATTTTGATAGATTTGATTGACTTCCATTTAGACAATGGCTTGTATAATATGCTCCTATGACACCCTATATTCCTCTAGCATAGCACTGATGATCTGGTCCTACATTGGCTTGACCTTATCTCTGTTTAGATACCATAAAGCAGATAGCACACATCAGTGAGTGAATGGATGGAGAGATGGAGGAACAAATAGGCACTTACACTAAAGAAGCCATGAATTTAGCAAACATGGTTTTGCACATCCTCTCAACTAGAAAAGTCTTGTTTCAGGAAAGTTTTTTTTCAACAGTTCAATGGTTAGTTCAGACATATCTACTAACTATTCTATGAATGGAATCAAAGGCAAAGAAAGCCCAAAGACATTTTCTGCTTGAAAACTATCCAGGAAAGAATTTTGACCCAAACATCAGAAGTCAGTGACGAGATGAAAAACTCACACTTCCCCAGAAAACATAGTTGATAGTTTCTATCTCTGCAGAAATCATTGTGATGCCATTTGATGCACAAATTATGCATATTTATTCTTCATATCTTCTATAATTATACAAAGATAATAACATGTGCAAGGTCAAAGCATGTATAAATACATAAATATAATATGTCTTAAGGTTTCTAGAGAGAACCATGGTTATTTTTTAATTGTTTTAATTGTGTCCGGTTTTTGCTTGACGTAAGCGTTAGTAAACACACCTAGAAGAAATTGAACTCATTCTAGTAGCTCGCTGTCCTTCGTTCTCTAAACAAATGTCAGCTCCCTGAGGACAGGATGCAGACTGTGCCTCATTCACTGTCATGACTCCAGCGCCATCATGCAGCAGGTGATCTAGACCTTGTGGATGCATATGCACCAGCGGGACACTCACACTGATAGACGTTATCCTCGGTACTGGAGTGAACCGGCTTTCTGTAGACCCTAGAAAGCAGGGGTCTGGGTGAAGCCAGTCACCCATGTTCTACCCACCCGTACACTCCACCCTGCCTCAGATTCCCTGAGTCTACTCCAGCCATACTCCTCCCTGGGTTCAAACCCATCCCAACCCATCCCTTGGGCTCCCACACTTACTGGTAACTCCTCCATCAGAGTACCTGCCACACCAAAAGTCTGTGTTTATTTTCTTCCGTTCATTGACGGATGATCAACTTGTTTAGGCAGGGAATATCAAAATTTTACATGGTGACAAACCAAACTATAGGTCATATCAATATGTAATCGATGAACAAATGGTAGACAAGTAGCCAGTCACACACTGAAATAGCATCATGCACTGGAATGAATCTAACTAAATGTGGCTCTTGGTGGGAATTTGAGCAATGGACCAAATAAGGTTCTGTGGGGCCATGTTATATCCCTGGAAAGCAGCTGCTTCCTTGAGTGTCTGGATAACCCCCTCCCTGCTCCAATTAGACTTTAATTGGGTCATGCTTGACCCAAATCTTTGGGTATAAGAAATTTTCTCCATGTAGAGATTCCCTTTTATTGTTTAACCCCCACGCCCACCCCGGGGCTTCTTCGTTAGTGGATAAGCAGTTCTTAACTGATCTGTCATTATTTTGAACATTTAGACAGTAGAGTGTGACGCTTCCATACACATACATGCACACACACCACACACAGACATATAATGTGCAGTGATCAAACCTGAAGATTCAGATTATTGATGACCTCAACCATGAATAATTTATCATAAATATTCACAATCCTGTCCTCTGGCTATTTAGAGAAAAACTCACTAACGAGTCACTGAGTACTGCAGTCTTGAAGAAAGTTGCTAAACTTGTAGCCTTTGGAGGTTGAAAAGGTTGAGATCACCCATATAGAACCACAAAAGCTTTTGTTGTCTCAAATCTTCAGATCATCTAAGCAGAAACTTCAGATTCCATTCTCCAGAAAACACAGGGCTCTCCATTCGCCTAAAACTTAAAGGAACCCCCACATCTCAATTAGTTGCAAATTTTGTTTTCTTGTTGCCCCAAGAGAAGAGTTCCTGACTTTTTTCAAGCAGAGTCTTGCTGGAAACTGAGATGAATCATCAAGTTTCTGCAGCAGCAGCTCCAGGGAAACCTGAGCCTGGCAGCAGAGCGCTTCTATGCAGAGGACATGCAACACCCATTTTACGCAGACAGCTCGCTTATTTTCCATAGCATTTTTTTTATTGAGTAAAGGAGAAAAAAAAAACAAGTTTCCACCTCCTCCCAGCCTCCCATTTCCCTCCCCCTCCTCCCACCCTTCACCCCCTCCTCCCACCCTTCTCCCCCTCCCCCCACTCCTTTCCCCCTCCCTCTCCAGTCCAAAGAGTAGTCAGGGTTTTCTGCCCTGTGGTAAGTCCTAGGTCCTCCCCCCTCCGTCCATATCTAGGAAGGTGAACATCCAAACTGACTAGGCTCCCACAAAGCCAGCACATTACGTAGGATCAAAACCCCGTGCCATTGTCCTTTGCGTCTCATAATCCCTCATTGTTCACCATGTTCAGAGAGTCCAGTTTTATCCCATGCTTTTTTTTTAAAAAAAAGATTTATTTATTCATTATGTATACAACATTCTGCCTCCATGTATGCCCACACGCCAGAGGAGGGCGCCAGATCTCAGTACAGATGGTTGTGAGCCACCATGTGGTTGCTGGGAATTGAACTCAGGACCTCTGGAAGAGCAGTCAGTGCTCTTAACCTCTGAGCCATCTCTCCAGCCCCTATCCCATGCTTTTTCAGTCACAGTCCAGCTGGCCTTGGTGAGCTCCCAATAGATCAGCTCCACTGTCTCAGTGGGTGGGTGCACCCCTCGTGGTCCCGACTTCTTTGCTCATGTTCTCCCTCCTTCTGCTCCTCTATAGGACCTTGGGAGCTCAGTCCAGTGCTCCAGTGTGGGTCTCTGTCTCTATCTCCATCCATCACCAGATGAAGGTTCTATGATGATATGCAAGAGATGCCCTATCATGTGACAAAAGCATTTGTTCAACTATGTTCATAGCAGTATTATTTGTAATAGCCAGAACCTGGAAACAACCTAGATGCCCTTCAATGGAAGAATGGATGAAGAAAGTATGGAATATATACACATTAGAGTACTACGCTGCGGTAAAAAACAATGACTTCTCAAATTTTGCATGCAAATGGATGGAAATAGAAAACACTATCCTGAGTGAGGTATCCCAGACCCAAAAAGATGAACATGGGATGTACTCACTCATAATTGGTTTCTAGCCATAAATAAGGGTCACAGAGTCTACAATAGGTGAATCTAAAGAAGCTAAGTAAGAAGGGGAACCCAAGGAAAAACATATAGTTATCCTCTTGGCTAAGGGAAGTAGACAAAATTGCCGGGGAGAAAATTGGGATCTTGGGGGTGGGGTGGGATGGGGGTAAGGGGAGATGGGGAGAGAAAAGTTAGAAGAGAAGGAGGTGGGGCCTTGGGGAAACAGGAGGATTGGGATAAAGGAAGGTTGGACAGGGGAGCACGGAACCACAATTCTTAGTTAAGGGAGCCACTTTAGGGTTGGCAAGAGACCTGACCCTAGAGGGGCTCCCAGGTGCCCAAGCTGAGGTCCCCAGTTAGTTCCTTGGGCAGCTGAGGATAGGGAATCTGAAATGACCCTATCCTAGAGCAATACTGACGAATATCTTCCATAGCATTTTTGAATTGAGCTTGGAACCACTATTTATAGTTTAATGTGTAACATAATATTTACTTCAGGCTTCAATTGGGATGTTTCTTATAAATGTCAGTGGATTATTTACTATGGTAAACTAATCAGTTACATAAATGCTTCCCTTTGCAGAGTGGACAGAGAGGAGACTGTTAATGCTTCTTGGACTAACCTCGTGTTATTATCATTTGAAGTTCTTTTATATTTAAGACAATTATCTCAGGACTGCAGAACTTTGCATAGCCAGCCCATCTGCCTCTTAAGTGACATGAAGAGCTGCCATTTTAACTCACATGGTAAAACTTAACCCTGGGATGCGGAAACCGTACACCTGAGTTAAAAGCGAATCCTTGTCTTTCCAATTTGAACATGTAGCAAAAATAGGCATTCCATTTTCATGTGCTTGATTGATGATTTTAGCACATAATATATTTATGACACCTAAATCAAATATTCAAAAATGGCTGTAGGTGAAAGAAACTTGAACAGACAATGATTCTAAGGAAGTTCTCCAGCGGTGTACTTTGTGGGCAGTCGTGGGCTTCTCTAAAACGCAGATTGATGTGCTATTAAATGACAGGTGACATCTATGTTTAGAGAACTATTTTCTCAGGGATTGGGAACATGCTTTCCCCAGTTATAATCACAAAAAAATTATTATGGCATTTTCAACTGAGCTTAAAATATGGTGAAAGAATTCTTATTCAAGAGAAAAGAGTAGTTGATTTTTTTTTATTACTTTTTGCTACTGTTTTTCATTTTTCTGGATCCAGATTGTAAGTGGGAGACACATTTCTAAGCAAGGAAATTGAACCAAGAAATTTAAGTCGTCCACGAGTGACACTCTGTCACAGATTAGAAAGGATTGTTCTTTAATAGGGGTGTTTACTTATGAATCACAAAATAACTGGAGTTTTCTCCACGCCAGGCTTGGCTCCTGTGAGTAGAGATCTGATCTTCACAGCAGCCAGTGTTCTTCTCTTCTTCAAGATAAAGGAATCCAGGTTTGGTACAAGAGCACTCTTCTTAGATGATACGGCTGGGGAGTAATAAGAAACATGTTCTCAACACATCCTGCAGATCTATGCAGATGCCTGGAATCCCCAAGGGAGCCCAAAAAGTCCAACTGTTTTTGTAATAATCCTAATATTTGCCATATCCACCCATATATATTAATCACAATATATAAGGTAGATTTTCTTTCAGATGCTGCCTGGCAGTGCAGCAGACCGAATGCAGAGTCTTTCCCAGCCTATAAAATAAGCTCTCTGTATTGCATGCAATGTTACATGTGATTGCAACAGCACAATGGCATCTCTATGTCTTCAAAACCCCATGTGGAAAACTAAAGGATGCCAACATTTGCCAAACCTAAATATGACACTTGATTTTGAAATTGAGATGGGAAACTTGTTTCTAATTTTGATTTATTGACATTTGTATTGCTTGTACTGAGTTATATATTTTTCTCTGCTCTCTTTCCTTCTTTCCCTCACCCTTTTGCCTTCTCCCATGATCCCCACACTCCCAATTTATTCAGGAGATCTTGTCTTTTTCAACATCCCATGTAGATTAGATCCATCTATGTCTCTCTTAGGGTCGTCTTTGTTCTTAAGGTTCTCTGGGATTATGAATTGTAGGCTGGTTTTTCTTTGCTTTATATCTAAAACCACTTATGAGTGAATACATATGATAATCTTCTTTCAGGGTTTGGGTTATCTCATTAATATGATGTTTTCTAGATCCATCTATTTGCCTACAAATTTTAAGATATCATTATTTTTTTTCCACTGTGTAGTACTTCATTGTGTAAATGTACTACATCTTCTTTATCCATTCTTTGGTCAAGGGGCATTTAGGTTGTTTCCAGGTTCTGGCTATGACAAACAATGGTGCTCTGAAGATAGTTGAGCACATGTCCTTATGGTACAATTGAGTATCCTTTGGGCATATACCCAAAAGTGGTATTGCTGGGTATTAAGGTAGGTTGTTTCCTAATTTTCTGAGACATTGCCATACTGATTTCAAAGTGACTGTACCAGTTTTCACTCCCACTAGCAATGGGGGAGTTCCCTTTACCCCACATCCTCTCCAGCATAAGTTGTCATCAGTGTTTCTGATCTTGCCCTTTCTGACAGGTATAAGATAAAATCTCAGAGTTGTTTTGATTTTCATTTCTCTAGTGGCTAAGAATGTTGAGCATTTCCTAAAGTATCTTTCAGCCATTTTAGATTCCTCTGTTGAGAGTTCTCTGTTTAGGTCTGTACCCCATTTTTTTTAAATTGGATTTGTTCTTTTGGTGACCAATTTCTTGAGCTCTTTGTATATTTTAAAGATCAGACCTCTGTCTGATGTGGGGTTGGTAAAGATCTTTTCCCATTCTGTAGGCTACCATTTTGTCTTGTTGATTGTTTCCATTGCTTTGCAAAAGTTTCTCAGTTTCAGGAGGTCCCATTTGTTAATTGTTTTTCTCGGTGTCTGTGCTATTTAGGTTATATTTAGGAAATGGTCTCCTAGGCCAATGCGTTCAAGTGTACTTCCCACTTTCTCTTCTATGAGGTTCAGTGTGGCTGGTTTTATGTTGAGGTATTTGATCCATTTGGCTTGAGTTTTGTGCATGGCAATTGATATGGATCTATTTTCATTCTTCTATATGTTGATATTCAGTTATGCCACCACCATTTGTTGAAGATGCTTTCTTTTTTCCATTTTATGTTTTTTGCTTCTTTGTCAAAAATGAGGTATTATATTGCTATCCAGGGCTTTGATTTGATTCCGTTGGTCCTCCTGTCTGTTCTTATGCAAATACAAGGCTGTTTTCAGTACTGTAGCTCTGTAGTAGAGTTTGAAGTCAGGGATTGTGAAGTCTCCAGAAGTTCCTTTATTGTATCTGATTGTTTTGGCTATACTGGGTTTTTTGCTTTTCCATATGAATTTGAGTATTCTTCTTTCAAGGTCTGTGAAGAATTTTACTGGGATTTTGATGGGCATTGCATTGATCTGTAGATCGCTTTCAGTAAGATTGCCATTTTTATTATGTTAATTCTACCTACCCAAGAGCATGGGAGGTCTCTCCATTTTCTGATGTCTTCTTCAATTTCTTTCTTCAAAGATTTAAAGTTCTTGTCATAAAGGTCTTTCATTTGTTTGGTTAGAATTTCTCCAAGATATTTTATGCTATTTGTGGCTATTGTGAATGGTGATGGTTCTCTAATTTCTCTGCCCATTTATCATCTCTATAAAGGAGGGTTACTGGTTTTTTTTAAATTAACCTTGTATCCTGCTACATTACTGAAGGTCTTCATGAGTTATAGGAGTTCCTTGGTAGAATTTTATGTAAACTATCATATCGTCAGCAAATAGTAAGAATTTGACTTCTTCTTTTCCAATTTGCATCCCCTTGATCTCCTTTTGTTGTCTTATTGCTCTAGTTAGAACTTCAAATACTATATTGAACAGATATTGAGGTTTGTCTTATTCCTGATTTTAGTAGGATTGCTTTGAGTTTCTCTTCATTTAGTTTGATGTTGCCAGTTGGCTTGCTGTATGTTGCTTTTATTATGTTTAGATATATCCCTTGTATCCATGCTCTCTCCAAGATTTTTTGTTGAAGGCCTTTTCAGCATCTAATGAGATGATCATGTGTTGTTGTTGTTGTTTTCAGTTTGTTTATATGGTGGGCTACACTGACAGATTTTTGTATGTTGATCCATCCCTGTATCTCTGGGATGAAGCCTACTTGGTCATGGTGGATGATTTTTTTTAATGTGTTCTTGGATTTGGTTTACCAGTAATTTACTGAGTATTTTTGCATCAATGTTCATGAGTAAGATTGGTCTGTAGTTCTCTTTCTTATTAATGTCTTTGTGCGATTTGGGGATGAAGGTAATTGTAGCCTCATAAAAGGAGTTTGGCAATGTTCCTTCTGTTTCTATTGTGTGAAACAATATGAGGAGTATTGGTATTAGTTCTTCTTTGAAAAACTTGTAGAGAGGCGGCCGGAACACCGGACGGCGGAGGCGGCCGGAGGATGCCCTCCACAGCCAGCGGGGACCGACTGGGACCGGCTGGGTCCAGCTGGGACCGGAGTGGTAGCAGAGGACACAGGACACAGGCAGCGGATCCGTCGTGGCAGCAGAAGCAGGCTGCAGGGACCGCGCGCAACACCGAGAGCAGATCGCCCCACTACAATTAAATCAAAGAGGTAGGCCTTCGGTTGGGGAGGTCCCTGGCAAAGGAGGAGCCAGGTCCTATTCCTGAAGACCCTTCTGAGGGGTGAGAGGGATCTTGGGCCCCCGGCAGGAACCAGGAAACAGAGCAAAGGCATTTTGTAAGAGGAGCCCCTGGCCAGCAGGGAAACCTGAACCAGTTTTTTAACAGACTCCTTAGATAGCATCGATAGGAGGAGATGGGCAGGTGCCAAGGCAAGAATTCACCCAATAATCTGAAAAACAGCGTGAAAACACCAGAACCCAATGATCTTACAACAGAAGGTCTTCAACACCCTAACACAGAAGAAGTGGAAAAAATTGACTTTATGAAAGCAATAGAGTCCCTTAAACAACATGTGAAAAATGCCCTTATAGAAATGGATGAGAAGTATAACCAAAAATTTGTAGAAATGAGTAAATACGTACATAATACCCCGGGAAACCAAGAAAAAACGATCAAACAGGTAATGGAAACAGTTCAAGAATTGAAAACTGAAATGAAGGCAAGGAAGAAAACACAAACTGAGGAACAGCTGGATAAGGAAAATCTAGGTCAACGAGCAGAGCCTACAGAAACAAGCATAATCAATAGAATACAAGAAATAGAAGAAAGAATCTCAGATTCTGAGGACACCATAGAGAAAATAAACGCTCTGATCAAAGAAAACTGCAAAGCCAACAAATTCGCAAGCCAAAACATTCAGGAATTATGAGACACAATAAAAAGACCAAACCTAAGAATAATAGGAATAGAAGAAGGAGAAGAGTCACAGCTCAAAGGCCCAGAAAATATTTTGAACAAAATTATGGAAGAAAACATTCCCAACATAAAGAAAGATATTCCTTTGAATATTCAAGAAGCATACAGAACACCAAACAGACTGGATCAAAGAAAAACATCCCCTCGCCATATAATAATCAAAACACAAAATATACAAGTTAAAGAAAGAATACTAAGAGCTGCAAAGGAAAAAGGGCAAGTAACTTATAAAGGTAAACCGATCAAACTTACACCTGATTTCTCTATAGAAACAATGAAAGCCAGAAGGTCCTGGATAGAAGTACTGCAGAAGCTAAGAGAACATGGATGCAAGCCCAGACTACTATACCCAGCCAAGCTTTCGCTCACTATAAATGGAGAAAACAAGACATTCCAGGATAAGAACAAATTTAAACAATACGTAGCCACGAATCCAGCCCTACAGAAAATAATAGAAGGAAAATCGCGACCCAAGGAATCCAACATTGCCAACACTGCATACAATAACTGAGTCATCTAGCGACCCTTCACTAGCACAACTCAAAGAAGGGAGACACACAAATTCTACTTCCAAAAACAATAAGAATATCCGGCATAAACAACCACTGGTCATTAATATCACTTAATATTAATGGTCTCAATTCACCTATAAAAAGGCACAGGCTAAGAGATTGGATACGAAAACAGGATTCAACATTCTGCTATTTGCGAGAAACACATCTCAACCACAAAGACAGGCATCTACTCAGAGTAAAGGGTTGGGAAAAGGTCTTTCAAGTAAATGGTCCTAAGAAAAAAGCAGGTGTGGCCATATTAATTTCTAACAAAACTGACTTCAAACTAAAATCAATCAGAAGAGATCGAGATGGACACTTTATACTCACAACAGGAACAATTTGTCAGGATGACATCTCAATCCTGAATATCCACGCCCCTACCACTTACGTAAAAGAAATATTACTAGAACTCAAGGCAGACATCAAACCACACACACTAGTAGTAGGAGACTTCAATACACCTCTCTCAGCCATGGACAGGTTAATCAGACAGAAACCTAATAGAGAAGTAAGAGAACTACTGGAGGTAATGAAGCAAATGGACTTAACAGACATCTATAGAACATTCCACCCAAATAGGAAAGAATATACCTTCTTCTCTGCAGCCCATGGAACCTTCTCGAAAATTGACCACATACTCGGAAACAAAGGAAACCTCCACAGATACAAAAAAATATCAGTGTCCACCTGTGTCTTATCAGATCACCACGGATTAAAGTTAGAATTCAACAACAATCCTACCTCCAGAAAGCCGACAAACTCATGGAAACTGAACAGTCAACTACTGAACCACACCTGGGTCAAGGAAGAAATCAAGAAAGAAATTAAAGTCTTCCTTGAATTTAATGAAAATAAAGGGACAACATACTCAAACCTATGGGACACTATGAAAGCAGTGCTAAGAGGAAAGTTCATAGCACTAAGTGCCCACTTAAAGAAAACAGAGAAAGCATACATCGGAGACTTAACAGCACACGTGAGAGCTTTAGAAAAAAAAGAAGCAGACGTGCCCAGGAGGAGTAGAACTGGAAATAATCAAACTGAGGGCGGATATCAACAAAATAGAAACACAGAAAACAGTCCAAAGAATCAATGAAACAAAAAGTTGGTTCTTAGAGAAAATCAACAAGATCAACAAACCCCTATCCAAACTAATTAAACGACAGAGAGAGAACACGCAAATAAATAAGATCAGAAATGAAAAGGGGGACATAACCACAGACACAGGGGAAATTCAGAGACTCATTAGATCTTACTACAAAAGCCTGTATGCCACAAAACTAGAAAATGCAAAAGAAACAGACATTTTTTTTAGATAAGTACCACATACCAAAGCTAAACCAAGACCATGTGAACGATCTAAATAGACCTGTTAGTCGCGAAGAACTAGAAACTGTTATCAAAAATCTCCCCTCCAAAAAATGCCCAGGACCAGATGGTTTCAATGCAGAATTCTACCAGAACTTCCAAGAAGAGCTAATACCTATACTCCTTAAAGTATTTCACAATATAGAAACAGAAGAGTCATTGCCAAATTCCTTTTATGAAGCTACAGTTGCCCTGATACCAAAACCACACAAAGACCCAACCAAGAAAGAGAAATACAGGCCTATCTCACTCATGAATATCGACGCAAAAATTCTCAATAAAATACTGGCAAACCGAATCCAAGAACACATTAGAAAAATTATCCATCATGATCAACTGGCTTCATCCCAGAGATGCAGGGCTGCTTCAACATATGAAAATCTATCAATGTAATCCACCATATAAATAAACTGAAAGAAAAAAACCATATGATCATTTCATTAGATGCTGAAAAAGCATTCGACAAAATTCAACACCCCTTTATGATAAAAGTCTTGGAGAGATTAGGGATACAAGGGTCATACCTAAATATAATAAAAGCTATTTACAGCAAGCCGACAGCTAACATTAAATTAAATGGAGAAAAACTCAAAGCCATCCCACTAAAATCAGGAACACGAAAGGCTGTCCACTCTCTCCATACCTCTTCAATATAGTGCTTGAAGTTCTAGCAATAGCAATAAGATAACATAAGGGGATCAAGGGGATTCGTATCGGGAAAGAAGAAGTTAAGCTCTCGTTATTTGCAGATGATATGATAGTATACATAAGCGACCCCAAAAACTCTACCAAAGAACTCCTACAGCTGATAAACACCTTTAGTAATGTGGCAGGATACAAGATCAACTCCAAAAAATCAGTGGCCTTCCTATACACTAAGGATAAGGAAACAGAGAGGGAAATTAGAGAAGCATCTCCTTTCACGATAGCCACAAATAGCATAAAATATCTTGGGGTAACTCTGACCAAGGATGTGAAAGATCTATTTGACAAGAACTTTAAGTTTTTGAAGAAAGAAATTGAAGAGGACACCAGAAAATGGAAGGATCTCCCTTGCTCCTGGATTGGGAGGATCAACATAGTAAAAATGGCAATTCTACCAAAAGCAATCTATAGATTCAATGCAATCCCCATCAAAATCCCATCAAAATTCTTCACAGATATGGAGAAGACAATAATCAACTTTATATGGAAAAACAAAAAACCCAGGATAGCCAAAACAATCTTACACAACAAAGGATCGTCTGGAGGCATTACCATCCCTGACTTCAAACTCTACTACAGAGCTACAGTATTGAAAACAGCTTGTTATTGGCATAAAAACAGAGAAGTCGACCAATGGAATCGAATAGAAGACCCTGACATTAACTCACAAACCTATGAACACCTGATTTTCGATAAAGGAGCTAAAAGTATACAATGGAAAAAAGAGAGCATCTTCAACAAATTGTGATGGCAAAACTGGATGTCAACTTGTACAAGAATGAAAATAGATCCATATCTATCACCATGCACAAAACTCAAGTCCAAATGGATTAAAGACCTCAATATCAGTCCGAACACACTGAACCTGATAGAAGAGAACGTGGGAAGTACTCTACAACACATGGGCACAGGAGACCACTTCCTACGTATAACCTCAGCAGCACAGACATTAAGGATCTCATTGAATAAATGGGACCTCCTGAGACTGAGAAGCTTCTGTAAAGCAAAGGACATTGTCGCTGAGACACAAAGGCAACCCACTGACTTGGAGAAGATCTTCACCAACCCTGCAACTGACAAATGTCTGATCTCCAAAATATATAAAGATCTCAAGAAACTAGACCATAAAACGCTAATCAACCCAATTATAAAATGGGGCATTGAGCTGAACAGAGAATTCTCAACAGAAGAACTTCAAATGGCCAAAAGACACTTAAGGTCATGCTCAACTTCCTTAGCGATCAGGGAAATGCAAATCAAGACACTTTAAGATACCATCTTACACCTGTCCGAATGGCTAAAATCAAAAACACCAATGATAGCCTTTGTTGGAGAGGTTGTGGAGAAAGGGGTACACTCATCCATTGCTGGTGGGAATGCAAACTTGTGCAACCACTTTGGAAAGCAGTGTGGCGGTTTCTCAGGAAATTCGGGATCAACCTACCCCTGGACCCAGAAATACCACTTTTGGGAATATACCCAAGAGAGGCCTTATCATACAACAAAAGTATATGCTCTACTATGTTCTTAGCAGCATTGTTTGTAATAGCCAGAACCTGGAAACAACCTAGATGCCCTTCAATGGAAGAATGGATGAAGAAAGTATGGAATGTATACATATTAGAATACTACTCAGCAGTAAAAATCAAGGACTTCTTGAATTTTGCATGCAAATGGACAGAAATAGAAAACACTATCCTGAGTGAGGTAAGCCAGACCCAAAAAGAGGAACATGGGATGTACTCACTCATATTTGGTTTCTAGCCATAAACAAAGGACATTGAGCCTATAATTAGTGATCCTAGAGAAGCTAAATAAGGAGAACCCAAAGGAAATATAGGCATCCTCCTGAATATTAACCTTCAGCAGGCGATGAAAGAAGACAGAGACAGAGACCCACATTGGAACACTGGACTGAAATCTCAAGGTTCAAATCAGGAGCAGAAGGAGAGAGAGCATGAGCAAGGAACTCAGGACCGCAAGGGGTGCACCCACACACTGAGACAATGGGGATGTTCTACTGGGAACTCACCAAGGCCAGCTGGCCTGGGTCTGGAAAAGCCTGGGATTAAACCGGACTCTCTGAACATAGCGGACAATGAGGACTACTGAGAACTCAAGAACAATGGCAATGGGTTTCTGATCCTACTGCACGCACTGGCTTTGTGGGAGCCTAGGCAGTTTGGATGCTCAACTTACTAGACCTGGATGGAGGTAGGGGTTCCTTGGACTTCCCACAGGGCAGGGAACCCTTATTGCTCTTCAGGCTGAGGAGGGAGGGAGGGGGACTTGATTGGGGGAGGGGGAGGGAAATGGGAGGCGGTGGCGGGGAAGAGACTGAAATCTTTAATAAATAAATAAATTAAAAAAACAGATAAATAAATAAAATAATTTTATAAAAGAAAAAAAAATCTTGTAGAATTCTGTGCTGAAACCATCTGGTCCTGGGCTTTATTGGCTGGAAGACTTTTGATGGCTGTTTTTATTTCTTTAGTAGTTATAGGTCTTTTAAATTTTCTTATCTGGCCTTGGCTTAATTTTATTAAGTGATGTTTATCTAGAAAATTGTCCATTTTATTTAAGTTTTCCAATTTTGTGGAGTACAGGTTTTCAAAATATGATCTGATGATTCTCTGTATTTCCTCCGTGCCTGTTGTATGTCTCGCTTTTCATTTGTGATTTTTTAATTTGGTTATTCATCCCCCCCCCTCTCTCTCTCTGCCTTTTGGTTAGTTTGGATAAAAGGTTTGTCTATTTTATTGATTTACTTGAGAACCAACTCTTTGTCTCATTGATTCTTTGTATTGTTTTCTTTGGGGAAACTTTTGATTTAAATATGTATGCATTTCGATCATTATTCGCGAATCTATGGTTTGTAAACAAATTGCTGTTCAGTTTGTAACGTCATCAAACAAGACAAGCTGCATTTGCTTACCTCCCACTTCTACCTACCAGATATGCTCCCACCTCTGCTTAACTGTACCCTCTACTTTCTTCTCTTTAATAGTTACCACATTTGCTGTGGTGAGAATGTTTATCCCTCAAAGTCTCATATCACATGTAAATGTGACCTGAGTAATTGCAGCTCTTCCTGCATTGGTTGGTTAATCCATCCATGGCTAAACATCAGTAAATTTAAAACACAGTTTTGAACACTGTTCTAAAATATAAGTTTGACTGTCTCTTGGACCATTCAGCATGGGAGGCTTCACACCACCTTAGGAGTCTGAAGAGTTCTGATAAGAAGACCCTCCTCAGGGCTGGAGAGATGGCTCAGAGGTTAAGAACATTGCCCGCTCTTCCAAAGGTCCTGAGTTCAATTCCCAGCAACCACATGGTGGCTCACAACCATCTGTAATGGGGTCTGGTGCCCTCTTCTGGCCATCGGGCATACACACAGACAGAATATTGTATACTAAATAAATAAATAAATATTTAAAAAAGAAAAGAAAAGAAAGGAAAAAGAATAATGTAAAAAAAAAGAAGAAGAAGACCCTCCTCTTCAGTCTCTGCCTTGTAATCATGGGCTTCTCAGACTCAAGAGCTGTACAGAATAAAATTCTTTCTTTATAGCCATGTGGGTTATCTCAGGTATTCAGTTATCACAAAAGAAAACGGACTAAGACAACATGGAACATGTTGTGCCCACTCCGCCATCCATGAATTGTGAGCTCTGTGTGAGAATGTTTATCTATTGTCATCAGTGTAACCTTAGTGCTCAGGATTGTCACAGATACATAGTAATTACTTGAAAAATAATTATTTAAACAAATGAATGATTTAAGTAAAAATAATATAATTGAATAATGAGAATAAAAATAAAATAGGCACTATAAACAAAAATTATGCAGAAAAATCAGCAACTGAGCAAATACTTGAGTCCCTGGCTATGACAGGAACAGTATACTCTGCTCTTCCTTTTCCCTTGTATGAATGAGCACTGTGACCAGCTTGTCCTGCAGCTGAGGCCAAGGGAGGAAGTTCTGGCCAGTGTTTCCTAAACTTGAATACAACTGTCCTAGAAATCTTATTAAAATATAGACCTAGATTCCACAAGTCTCAGAACAATGAATAGCTATTTGTAAACATTTGTCAAAGGACAGCACTTCTAATCTGTGGGCCACACTTGGAAGCTTACACACACCCCTTTAAAGATGACCCATATCCAAACAATAATGCCCCAAGAACAACAAGAAAACTCATCAATGACTGTGTCTATCACTGTTCTCCAACAGAAGGAGTCGGGAATCCTTGGAGAAATGTCTTATTTTAGTACTGGAACATAAAACATGAGTCTGGAGAATTGTATTGTTAAAAAAAAATCAAGGGTGCTTAAACATGCCAAAGAAACATAGCAACCAACTGGAAGAGACCTGGCGATCAAATCTGAATAATTCAAGTCACCAAATAGAGACGTACTGACGTATAACTCTAAAATAAGATATCTAAGCCCACACTAATGTAAATAATTAATAACTAGAAATGGCAAGCATGCCTTTCAAAAAGAATGTCAAATATTAGTCTATGTACCCTCCAAATGTCTTGGACTATAAACCAGGCTGGCCTCAAACTCACAAAGATCCACTTGCCTCTGTCTCCCAAGTACTTTGATATTCTCTCTCTCTCTCTCTCTCTCTCTCTCTCTCTCTCTCTCTCTCTCTTCCCCATGTGGCCTTGGCTGGACCAGCTACAGTTTGAGACTAGCCTCAAACTCAGAGATATTCCTTCCTCTGACTCCAGAATGCTGGGATTAAAAGCATATACTACCACACAGTGCCTGAAAGGGGTTCTCAATATAAAAATATAAAATTGTCTAGTCTGGTTGTGGGCCTGTGAGTGGGGTTATCTTGATTATATTAACTGAGGTAGGCAGACTCTACCCACTGTGCATAGCTCCATTCCCTGGTCAGGGAATCCTGGGTCTTGAAAAAGTGGAGAAAGGAAATTGAGCACTACTGCGCATGCATAGGTTCATTGTTGCCTGCTCTTGATTGGACTAAGGTGACCAGTTGTCACAAGTTCCTAAGACTTTGACTTCCCACAATAATAGGCTATAACCTATAATTTGTAAGTCAAATAAATTCTTTCTTTCTTAGATTGCCATTATCAGAGTGTATTATTACAGCAACAGGACATTAAGCTAAGACAGAAATCGGTAACCAACATTAGGTCATTGATGTACAACCCTGTTGCTTCTGGACAGTTAGAAACTATTATGTGGGAGACACTGGAACCTGGAGCTGGAAAAGCCATGTAGCACAATGGACACAGCTTAACGGGCCACCCTGGTGAGAACTTGGAAGAGAAGATGCTAGGAGAATCATGAACAGTGGAGGCTCGACTCGCAAGGTTTTGGTGAGAGCAAGGACCATCAGGAGCTAGTTTAGGGATCATTTGTATGACACTTTGTTACGAATCTAGCTTTGATTTCCTGAGAATCTGAGAATGGAATCTAAAGATAATAAATAGACTGACTATTTTGGCAGAGGAAATTTCAAGTCAGTCTTGAATTGATATAAAGCCACCTAAGTGGCAGCTTTAATTGATAAAAAGATCAGCACCATCAGAGAGAAACCTCTTGTTCAGCATGGGGTCAATGAGAAGTATCATGTGGACAAAGTTCTCCCTCAAACAAGACTCCATCTTGTGAAGATCTAAATTTATTTCAAAGCAGTTGATATAACTGTAGCACCAAAGAGTTAGGCTACATCTTGAGCTGGTCATAGAACTTGGCAATGTCATGAGCATTGACCAAGGCATGAAAGATGCAAAATTGAGGAAGTCATAGAGAACAGCTGTGGTCAGGCAATGTGAGGAGAGAAAAGAGTGCGTACAGGGAGGACCTAAGGCGCCACTGTGAGAAGTTGGGAAGATAGAGCCTCAGTTGCGATGTCGGCCCCAAGAAATTGGAGATGCTAGGAGTTTGGGATATCTGATAATGAAGCCACAGATGTGGAGTGGATCTGTGTTTGATTGTTCTGAAAAGTAAAACCTTTATATATATATAAAAGCCCACATGACTCCCCCAGCTCTCTCCAAGCCCACGTGACCCCCACAGTGCTTTCCTTCACTTCAGCTGCAGACTTGCATGAACCTGACAGTGAGGGCCACCATTAGCACTGGGCCTGGTGAAGGTATTTGCTTTGTCCTATCGGAATCACAGAAGATAGCTCACATGAGCCAATAGTTTAAAGTGGAAGGAAGCCACCCGAGCCGGTGAGAGTAAATTAAATAGTCAATGTGTTGGAGCAAGGTTATCTTCACAGACTTGTAATTGTAGCACACACCACATTACCCTGACTGACAGAGTCATCTGTATAGGAGGTTTGCAAATTATATCTCATAGATCAAATTAATCCCACAGACTCTTTTGGAATGAAAAATTGGTTTATATCCTTTAGTGAAGAAGAGAAGGGAGGAGGTAAATGGAGAAGGAGCAAGAAGAGGAAGAGCAAGGAGGAGGAAAGGAAAAAGAAGGGGTAAGGGGAGGAGGGGAAAGGGAGGGAGGAGGAATTAGGAGGGAAGGGGAAGAACACATCATAGATGGGGAAGGAGGGAGGGGAGGAAAAGTTACCATGAGAGTATGTGGTGAAAACACTAACAGAAACTTTTCATTTGAGGTTGAGCTACCTCAATTCAAGTTCAAGTAATGAGGATTTGTTTTTTTATTTTTTTGGTTTAGTCAGGCCATAGAAAGACAGCCTTGCCCCTATCTTAGATGTTTTTCAATTGCTGTCATAAAACACCATGACCAAGGCAATAAAAGAATGCACTTAATTTGGGACTCACAGTTTCAAAGGGTTAGAGTCCATGGTTATCATGGTGGAAACATGGTAGCAGGCAGGTAGACATGGTGCTGGAGGAGGAGATGAGAGTTTGCATCCTAATCCACAAGCAAGAAGCAAAGAGAAGCAAACTAGGAATGGTATGGGCTTTTGAAACCTCAAAGCCAGGCCCCAGTGGTACGCCGCCTCCAACAAGCCTGTACCTAATCCTTCCCAAACAGTTCCACCAACTGGGAATCAAGTATTCAAACATATGAGCCCATGGGGACCATACTCATTCAAACCGCCGCTCTACCAAATCTGTCTTCCAGTCTTACCCTTGGATTACCATCTGTCACAGGAATTCGCTAGATGCTAAATAGATGGAACTGTCTGATCTTGAATATTCGGCTTCCAACTTTGTAAACCAAATAACCCCCTTTTCCCATGAGTCCCTCACAGGTATTTTGCTGTAGCAAAGAATCAATGTGAGAGCTGAAACGTAACTCGGAAGAGGGTTTTGTCTGTTTGGTTTCTAGCTTAAGCTTTGTCATTACCACAGTATTCAGTAAAATTTTGTCAAATTTTCTTTCTAGTAAGATGTGGTGGTGTACATATAAAATCTCTAGGTGAAAGCCAGACTGGGCATAGTGTGAGAATTTCACTCAAAATATACAAAGCAACTTTTTTCTTTCCTATTTGAACAATGAGATGTCAGGGTGTATGTAGGAGTAGACTAGTTAAGTGATGCCTAAGTCAATGTCACTCACTGACCATGCTGCAGGGACCTTCTCATGCCCACTATGCATCCACTTGTTCTTTCTGCTCTCACTTTGAGTACCTCAAGAGCCAGCAGCCCCTAGGAGTGACTTGCTTCTGACTCAACTGGGTAGCCACCGAGGGAATTTGTTCAAACATCTGCTTTATATTTAACTGTGGCAATAATAAAGTTACAGGCTACATGGTCAATAAATCCTCTCCACTCACTCGTCTCTGGGAGAAAATTCTGTTTGAGCATATGTCTTATCACCTATAATTACCTCAAATTGTGCCTTTGAAACAGAGGGATTCTGGTAAACAATAGTTTGCTCTTCTTGAAAACATACACTTGTCAGAAGGAAAAAAAAACCTACAGCAGCAATTACACTGTAATATCAAGAATGCTTTGACAAAGAGAACTTTGATTTTTAACTATATATCTGTGAAAACAGAACCTTTTACATCTAATTACAAGCATCTGATGTAGGAAGAAGTTTCTGTAGAGTAATTTCTGGCTCAGCTTCAAGCCTCACTTCCCTCTATAGCCAGATGTTGCCTTGGTTGGCATGACAACAGTCACCGGTGAGTAGAGCCTGTGTGCATGATGTCCAATCGCGACTCTGACGTGAGTATTTACAACACTGGTAGGTTAGCCATTGCTACGAGCCATAAAGGCCTGTACCGTTAAAACAAAGTGCATTCCCAGCTTAGTCTCTATTGCCGAATCCTCAGATGCCCACAGTTCTTCCCAAAGCAGCACGGAAAATTCTATCAGGAAATCAAAATACACAGAGGGAACAGCCATAAGAAGTTGCAGTTTAAATGTATTTTTATAAATTTTATAGAAACATATGATCGTATAAGTACAGGGCCTTGGGAGGAACTTAAGCTTCATGGCAGATGCACTTCTAGGTAGAGATCACCCCCAGCATCAGGCATTGTACATAAAGCCTGGACCCGAGAGCCAAACTGCACAAGGTTAACCTCTTCAGTCCGCAACTTAGTAGCTGTGAAATCTTGGACAACTTTTAAATATGAAATAAATTATTGGGGGGGGGGCATTGTTTCTTCTTTCTTTTTCTTTCTTTCTTTCTTTCTTTTTTTTTTTTTTTTTTTTTTTTTGGTTTTTTGAGACAGAGTTTCTCTGTAGCTTTGGAGCCTGTCCTGGAACTAGCTCTTGTAGACCAGGCTGGCCTCGAACTCCCAGAGATCTGCCTGCCTCTGCCTCCCAAGTGCTGGGTGCGCCACCACCGCCCGGCTATTTTTTTTTTCTTTCTTGAGGTAACATATTAATATAGCCCAGGCTAAACTCCAACTTGCTATGAAGTCCCAGCTGATCTTGAATTCCTGATCCTCCTAGCTCCACCTCCCAAGAAGTGGGATGGCCCACATATACCATCACGCCTGAAGCAATAAACTGATTTCTGTAATGAAATGGGGTCTTCATTATGTTTATGTATTTATTATATTTAACTGGCACAAAATTGTATATACTTATGAGATAAAATACAATTCTATACATATACATATGTGTATGGGTAGGAATCAAATGGGGTAATTAACACTTCTATACCCTTGTATATGTTATATTGAAAGCCTTCAGCTGCCTCTCTTCTGTCTTTTTTATAGTAATGGATTGTTGAAAACTATAGTCACCCTGCGGTACTGGTAATATACTAGGGCTTTTTTATTCTATCAGATTATATTTTGATGCCTAGTATGTAGCCTGCCTCCGTCCATTTCTCCGTTTCCCACCCTCCAATTTTATTTTCCTCTCTTTTTTGCGATCAGATCTTTTTTAATTTTTATAAATTAATCAGTCAATTAATTTTTTCCAGCCCAATCACAGTTTCCACTCTCTCCTTCCTCTCCTCACAGTCTCTCCCCCAAATTACCCCATTCCCCTCTCCCTTCCCTTTAGAAAACTACAGGCCTTTCACTTATATCAGTCTTTTGAAAAAAGTATCCACATATGGATGAGAACATACAGAATGTGTTTTCTTTTGCCACTTAACACGCTGTCCTCTAGTTCCACCCATCCATCCACTTTGTTGGACCAATTTCTTAATCTCTCTAGCTTTATTTGCTCATCGATAAAATAAACCTCCTGAGAGCACCTGCTTGGTGGCACTGATGGAGACCCAGACAAAATGAGAGGATATTAAATGTCAGCTATGCTCCCTTTTCTCAGCAAGGGGACCACACAGGATAGCAGCTGCCTTGTATAGAGCATGCTCAAGCATGTACACGTTGCGTGCAGAGATTAAAGGTCTCTGCAGCCTCTTCAAACCCTTCATCTTGACCTGACATTGAAATCAAAGATCCAGTTTCTATGACAGAATGGGCATTAGTCCTTCTGGCTGTGAAACCCTTTTTGTGATCCCCTCCTCAATGTAGTTCTCAAAAGGAGAGTCTTCTCTACCCTCTGGGAATGGAGAAAAGAACACAATTAGCTTTAAACATGATAAACCTTCCTAGTTCTTTAAATTCTTCCTCCTTAAAAATATTTTAGCACATCAGTTTTACTTGATGTGAGCTACTGTTAAAGCAAGCTTTTTTTCTCTTCAGATTAATCAAACTAAAAATTAGTCTGATTCTCAACTGCCAAAAGTAGACTGATACCAGGAAATATGTTAAACTTGTCTTTGTCAACAAATTGTCTGAACAAAAGTTAGATCCCTCACTCTTTGGTTGGGAAGCAACCATGAGAATTTATATCCTTGTCTACTTTCCACAGTGGGCTGGTCTAAGTGAACTGATTTCTGCAATTCTGCCCTGAGCTGAGGATATATGAATTCGCACCTATCATCCTGTCTTTTTAGGTTTTCTATTGTTTCCTTTTTTATCTCACCCACTAACCTTGAACTTCTTATGCTTTACACTGCATTTCCTTTGAAGAAATGTAGCGACACTCGCCCTAAAATGTGGCATGCTGGTTTTCTGATTATTTTCAAATATTCTTAGAGAGTGGCAGATAGGAGAAATGGCTTAGTATAACTCTCCATGCTCTCCCCACAGACCACACCTCCAGAGAAACGTTTACCCTTGGTCCCTTCTTTGATTTACTATCAACTGAGTTCCTATCTTCAGGAAGAATGATTAAAAATTTACCATACCTGTACAGATGGTAAATGATCATAAATCATAGATGATGGTTCATGTCCATGCCCTTCTGATTCCCAAAGAGAATCACACTAACTTTTCTCCAAGCATGAGGTGCATCCATATACCATAGTCAGTTAGTGCTCCTAAATTGCCACATCCTCTCCCCATTGTCCCCACCCCATGAAAAGGGTCTTTGTCCAGACTTCATCCTGGCAATATGGGAGTGACCACACATATGAGCATGTATTTTTTCTCCTGTTTAATCTGTTCATTGCAAAGAAGAGGTCTTTCTCCTCCCTACACTTCAGCGGGGACATCCTCTTAGGTGGCCATGAGCAGTTGTCCACTTTGTGTCAGGGATTGTCACGGGCCTTAGGTAACACTAAGGGAACTTTCATAGCTCTGCCCCCAGTGGTGGCTTTTCTCCATCTCCCTGGGGATTCATAGCTGGGCTTCCTTTGTGAGCCACCAATTGCCAAATAACAACACAGAGACTTATTAATTATAAAAGCTTGGCCTTAGCTTAGGCTTGTTCACAACTAGCTCTTAGAACTTAACCCGTTTCTATTTATCTACATTTTTCAACATGGCTCTTTACCTCTCCTCAAAACCGTGCCTCCAACTTGGTCTGTGCCTCGCTAGCTTCTCCCCGTGCCTAGATTCATCCCCTGAGTCTCTCTGTTGAAAGTTCCACCTAACTTCTCCTGCCTAGCTATGGCAGTTCAGCTATTACACCAATCACAACGGCACATCTTCACACAGTGTACAAACATCCCACAACAGGGATCTGTTGTCTCTTGCTTCCTAACTCCTGTAGCAAAGTTCTTGATTTCAAATAAAATGCATATAGATACACACACACACACACATTCACAAAATGAATACATTTTCTCGACTCAGGACAGAAGGCATCGTCTTTAAAATATGGCTTGATAGTTTTGTCTAGATACTTCCTTTCAGTCTGGAACCAGAACTATACACCAGAGCATTAGATTGACTGAGCATGCTCATGTATGTTATTCCGGGAATATCAAAGAGTCCCTGGACTTTATATGAAATGAGGAAAAGTCCTGTCCAGCATTTGCTTGCAATCTCTGGCAAATTCTCAAGAATAAAATGGTCTGCAATGTGGGGTAATGTTTTTGTTTTTTGATCTTTGAAACAGGGTCTTGCTGTACAGCCCAGGCTCATGAATTCTCTAACTCCTAACTCAGCCTCCTGCATACCTGAGCAATGATATTACAAATGTGTGCTCCTATCTAGGGCTTTACCAAATGTTCATGTGCTAATCTACTGCAATTTTTAAGTATTATTCCTCATGTTTAATAAGCAATAAACTAGTCCAGCAAGTTGCTTGTATTTCTTTTTATGTACCATACCATACAGCAAAGTGTGTGCTTAAAGTAAAGAATTTGTTTTTGTTTTGTTCTTCAAAAGAAGTAGATAGACACCTCAACCATAGACAACAGAGTCAAGCAGAGGAACTAAACAGCAACAAGTTAAAGATGAACAGCAATAAGTTAAAGAATAGTTAAACTCTCCCTGATCTGAACAGCTATTCAGCAGAAGAGTTAACTGTCTCCAGATCAGTAGCAGGTCCCCCAGCACCTACAAGGAATAAACAGCCAGGTACTCAAGACAACCTCTAGGAAAAAGTGCCCTCCCACTGTACTGACCAAGCAAATCTTTGACTGAGCCAGAATCAAAGTCTAAAGCAATGCTTTCTGCCTGGCGATTCAGCTGAGGAAGCGTTTCTGAAGGCGCTAGTCTCCCAGCTGCCATGTCTAAGTCAGAGGCCCCAAGGAGCCAGGACAGCAGCTGAAGCGCTTCATGGGAGGCCAAGCTTTGAAACAAACCAATCTGTGGAGCCACTTTGAGTGTGCAGAATGCTCATCTATGTAGCCATGAGAGATTCAAACACCAAGCAGTCTAGGGGCTTCGGGTTTGTCAAGAACGCCACCACAGAGGAAGTAGGTGAAGTTATGAGTGCAAAACCACATGAGGTAGGTGGACAGTTGTGGAACCGAAGAGAGTTGTGTCAAGGGAAGATTCTCAGAGACCAGGTGCCCACTTAACTGTGAAACACTGAAAAACATCACCTGCGAGATTATTTTGAACCATATGGGAAAAATGAAGTGACTGAAATCATGACTGACGGAGGCAATGGTAAAGAAGGGTTTTGCTTCCTTGACTCTCTGGATAAAATTGTCATTCATAAATAACATACTGTGAATGGCCACAACTATGAAGTTTTTAAAAAAAAAGCCTATGAAAGAAGTGATTCTGGAAAAGTTGATGGTGTTTGTGGAGGTGGTTTTGGTGGCAATGACAACTTTGGTTGAGGAAGAAACTTCACTGGCCATGGTGGCTTTGGTGGCAGCCATGGTGGTGGTAGTGATGCAAGCAACTTCTGTAGGTGGTGGACGCTACAATGATTTTGATAACTCTAATAATAAGTCTTAAAAGTTTGAGCCAATGAAGGGAAGAATCTTTGGAAGCAGAGGTTCTAGACCTTATGGAGGTGGAGGCCTGTACTTTACTAAACTATAAAACCAAAGAGGATATGAAATGCAGCTTTGGCAGTGATGGGAAGTTCTAATTACTGCCAGGAAATGAAGCTCAGTGGGATAGGAGATCCAGAGGAGTGACAGGGAAGCTACAGGTTACAACAGATCTGTGAACTCAACCAATTAGGGCTGTGGCAGGGCCTAGCTGCCACAAAGAAGACGTGCTCTAGGCAATACACATGCGTGCAGGCAAATACCATATTCATGACTAATTGTATAATAGGTCATTTTAGTTCCTGTTCTGTGGAAAGTATAAAACATTGCAACAAAGGGTTTATTCTAGACCTTTTTTCACCCATGCTCTTGATTAATAAATATAATAATATTGTCATAATGCTCAACGCAAGTGTCCTTTTCTTAAAGTGCTGTGTGAAGTTGTCTGTTCTAAAGCCATCTTGGTCAACTTCCCCAACAGGGTGAAATTAGAATCCCTTCAGGGTGGTGCCAGGTTCCATTTGGAATTAACTTATGATTGCTTTGCTGGAGACACCATTGTCTTCAGAAAGCATGGTGCAGTTGAACTGGCAGCCAGTGTGACCAATGAGTGCTACCACTGAAAGGTCATCCAAGCAAGGTCACAATCTGGATATATATGGCTGCTGGCACACCTATGCAATATCAAAATTAAATAATGGTATAGATAAAATAATAATAGGTTGCATATCACCCATTATCATATGTAACCAATAAATAATTTAATTCTCTTGAAAAATCTAAATCAACAAAACTAACCACTTAAAAAAATATTAACCTCCATATCTTCATTGAAAATGGTCTCTGAAACATTGAATTTTCTGAAGTTTGAAAAAGGGGTCCAGAGTAGTGCTTCTTTCAGGGTGAGGATACCCAAGAGATGGGTGAAGCTGAATTACTCCCTGATTTCAGGAAGGGCCACAGAGCAGGGACAGAAGTCACTGCAGCCTGGATAAGACAAAGGAAAGAAATCAGGGGGTTCCCTTTTCTCACCACAAGCCAGAAAGGGAGACGTGGGAGATAGTGCATGTGTTGAGTCCTAAGGCTTGCACATGAACTAGACGGACAGATATCAAAGCAGCTATCTCCAGGAGACAGCTGGATGCTCGGGAAGGTACACTGAGGAAAACAGACTAGACCTTTCACCATGGTGAAATGCAAGGCTAACCCATCTACTGTGTGATCCCAGGCGCTAAAAGAAGTAAGTCTCTGAATCCCTTCATGTCATTAAACACTCACGGGCTCTTTGACATATGTCCAAATTAAGGTAACAATTGAAACCTTTCTTGTGTCCTGCCTCTTCTTAGTTCTTCAATCATTTCATAAAGTGGTGGGGATGCTGAGGGGTGTCCTACAAGTGTCCCTCCGCCAGCCCCTGCCCTTAGCAGTTCAGGACACAGGCTGCCTGGTTGCCCCTTTCTGCCTTGTGGAGTAAAATTCATGAAGGATAGCTTTGAAATAAATCATGACTCCATCAATATTGGTTATTGTAAGTGAACCTTACTAATTCCAGTATTCAACTGTGCACCAAGGACATTCTTCCTGGGAGACAAGTGTCCCTTAGTAGGAGCATTCATTAATATTCCTACAGGGATTTTCTGGCCAAATCCTTTCTAGACAGAAGCAGTATGTTTCCTGGATCTCTGTAGAAACCTGGAGAAGTGGATGTCAGCTACTTGACTTTCCCCAAAATAAGACAACTCAGAGTGTATCTAGTAGCCCAATAGCTCTTGTCTTCTAGATTTCATTACAGTTTCACTTCTTTCTAGAACTACATTTTCCTATATTGATTAAGAAAACATGATCACAAAATACGAATTCTAGGTTTTTGATGCCTCATTTTGGTCGCTTAAGTTCACCAAGTCAAATGTCCAAAGACAAAAAGAGAAAATCAATTTCCCACCTGAAGAAAGTTGTCTCATGGTTGGTATGGCGCATGCCTGTAATTCCAGCAATGGGAAGGTATTGGCAGAAGTTCAAGGCCATCCTTGGCTATACAGTGAGTGTGAGGTCAGCCTACAAAGCATGAGACTGTGTTAGGAAAGAAAGGGATGTCTCAAGGAAAACATGACAATGGTGTCATCTTGGGTTTTTTAATTTGTGGTAAATCTCTGGGACTTCTCCTTGCTGACAGTTTCCTTGCCTATCTCACTGTCTCCTCCTCTTTTAATGAATTATGAGAAAATACATACAGATGCTAATATGCAAATACATAAGATGCTAATATGCAAATACATATAGATGCTAATGTGCAAATGCATACAGATGCTAATATGCAAATACATACAGATGCTAATGTGCAAATGCATACAGATGTTAATATGCAAATACATACTGATGCTAATATGCAAATACATACAGATGCTAATGTGCAAATGCATACAGATGTTAATATGCAAATACATACAGATGCTAATATGCAAATGCATACAGATGCTAGTATGCAAATAAATGAGATACTAATATGCAAATGCATATGCTAATACACATCCATTGTCCTCGCATCTAAACATGACTTCTTCTCCAAGCCATTATTACTCTAAATGTGATCCCTGAACCCAAGTGTTTAGATTCCCAGTAAAGTTCCCTTCTCAATTATTTTCATGTCTAAAGTTCTCAAGAATAACCAGAGTCCTCTCTACTTCCCTATCACGTGGCACTGTGCCATCTGCCATGTGCTATGAATTGTGGGTCAGACATGAGAAGGTCCCTCTGTGGGGACCATGTTCCTGTTGTAGGTACCTATGAACCTATTGTCAATGTTACTGGTATGTCAGGTAAGCCTTTATAGCAAGTCAGAACAGCATGGACTCTGGAGCTGCTACCCTAAGGGGAATAGGTCTTCCATGCAAAGGCTACCATTCTATTCTATCTAAAGCCTTCCACCTGCCTCTTGCTGCTGATGAGGCCTCTTCTCATCCAATCTTCTCTCCTCATCTACTTTCTACAGTTTCCATTGCAGAGGGAATTGGCTATGCAGCCAGCCAAGCTGAAGATATTACTGACACGCAGGAGCCACTGAAGTGCTACAAACCCAGTCACACAGGTCACTGTGCATGTCCCCAGGGTCACAGGGTTCCGCTATCCCCATTTTGTGTTGTTCTGTGGCAGAACAATGATGCCTCGTACTCCTGTTATTTCAAAGGCAGACTGGAAAACAGCTCTTTTTTTTTTTGTTATACAGTCTTCCCACCCCCACACAGGAATTGAGACACAGTCCTTTGGGTGAAGGGATGTCGCTGATCTGCTCAAAATCTCCCTTCCCTCCAGTACCTGAGACACTAGTGTCTGCCCAGTAGCCTGGGGCCTATTTGAACTTCCCCTACTTTAGACAAATTTTCTTTAGCTTTGTTCTTTAGTTCCTCAAACACACATCATCAGACTTTCTCTGGGACTTCTCAGTCCAGAGCCATGGTTATCCTCTCTGCCTCCCCATGTGTACATCCCTGGGCAAGAAAAGAGGTCAAGAGAAAAGTCCTGTAAACATGGAGTGGTGTGTGTTTATTCTCCAGGTGAACCTCAGCTGAGCTGAGAAGTCAGGAGAGCCTAACACTGCCACCGGAGAAAAACAGCATCATGAACTGGGAAAGAGCTTCCCATGTGGCCCTTGGATTTAGAAACACAATCAGGCTTGGAGCCCAGAATCTGCTTTCTATCTGCAGCTGTTTGTTTGGAAGACTTTCAGCAAGAGAGGGGTCAAATGAAACGACGGCAAGTTTCTTCAGTCTGGAGGAAGTGGGGGCATAGAGTGACCTCCATTCAGTCCCAGACCTTTGTAGTCCTCAATAGTAAAAGGACATCAGCATTCCAGTTCAGCACAGATGAAGCCCACCGAGAAAGATACTTAAGATGGAGACCACTTGATGTAGGAGGGTCATCTGTCCATGTGTTAATTCCATTGGTTAATAAAGAAACTGCCTTGGCTTTTTGATAGGACAGCAGCTTAGATAGGTGGGGAAGACAGAACAAAATGCTGGGAGGAAGAAGGCAGTGAGGCAGTCACCATGATTCTCCAACCTGAGACAGCTGTCGGCTAGAATCCTTCCCGGTAAGCCACCACCTCGTGGTGCTGCACAGATTATTAGAAATTGGTTAAGCAAGATGTGAGAGTTAGCCAATAAGAGGCTACAGATAACGGGCCAGGCAGGGTTTAAAAGAATACAGTTTCCGTGTAATTATTTTGGGTAAAGCTAGCCGGCGGCCAGGAACCAGGTGGCGGGAAGGGGCCCACAGCTCCTTCTACAACCACTGTTCTAACAGTCACAGAAAGAGTGGAGATATTCTTCTTGCTGTTTTCCTTTTCCCCAACATAGTATTTTTATCAATTGTTTGGGAATTTTATACAACACACCCTGATCACACTTGCTTCCCATTCCTCCCAAGTCCACCCTCCCACCCGTGTACCCTGTTCTCCCAAATACACCAAGTCCAATTTGTATTGCCCATATACTTGGAGCACGGAATGAAAATATTCTAAAGAGGTTTTTCTTTCCCCCTCTTTGGCTGTTGGACTTGAAACAATGGGCCCCCAAATTGTTTGGTTAAGCATGCTTCTTGTCCTCTATTTAAATTGGAACCTCATGTCAGAACCCTGAAGATGAACTCAGAGGAGCTGCGGGACCTCTATTTGTTCCTTGTCCCAAAGTGGCCACATTGAGTACACCCCCTTTCTCTGCTTGTCACTAACACTTTGTCTCTTCAGGTCTATAGAGAATCAGTGACTCAGTCTAGCCTGTTGGGGTTGCCTGGGTCCAGGCTCACCTCACAATTCTGGGAAAGAGCCAAAGAGGGAAAAACTAAGCTCTGACCATCACAGAAGGCTAGGTAACAGCAAACTAATAAGAGACCTCTCTGATTATAAAGCTACTGCAGAGCATGGGCACTGTATTAGAACAGGGGCAGCCTTCCCCCTCATACAAGCTTCCTGGGGCAGAAGGTGAATGGTGCACTTCTGCTCCTCAGCCTTTGGTCTGGAAGAGACAGAAAGGTTCTGGAAACAAAACAGTGGCTCCCCCATTCAACTACAAGATACAGAGTTCAGAAAAGAAATGAAGAGATTAGTGTGCCCTGAGTTTGAGTAGCTGGAAATAACTAAGAAGCTATAAAATCTTCACTATATCCAAGTTTTTTTTAATAATTGTGCTACAAGGGAAAAGCAGTGATGAGCAAAACAACGCACTGTACCCCAACAAGTCCATACTGCCAACATTCCATCTCTAAAAGACACTCAAATCTAAACTCTCCATTCCTCTCCTTTTCAGGACTTGAAGCTCACAGAAAAGAACAGTAAATTTCATGGGATTCCATTTTCGTTTTCTTTACAAGTTCCAAATTAATCTGATCACCTTTTCTGCCCTAGGCAAACAGTAGGGTATTTCTACGTTGGCCCTCATCCTCTCTCTCGGCCCGTGTTCTAGTCTCATTTCTGCTGTGTTAAAATAACCAGCCAAAAGCAACATGAGGAGAAAGGACTTGTTCTGCTTCCAGCTCCAGGTTAAAGTCCATCATGGAGAGGAAGTGAAAGCTGTGTGTGAGAGCTTCGCCTGTATGTGTGTAAATGCACTGCCTGTGTGTCTGGTGCGCACAGCAAAGAGACAAGGGCAATGGGTCCCCCAGAACTGGAGTTGCCATGTGGGTGCTGGAGACTGAGACTACGTCCTATGGAAAAGCATCCAGTGTTCTTACTCACCGAGTCACCTCTCCAGTCTGTAGTTAGCGTGTTTCTACACACGACCTCTGCCTCTAGACCCTGACCCCAGCCTGTTTCCTTGTGTTCGTTTCGAAGCCTCTTGCCTCCCAGAACATTGTAGAAGTGCTTGAAAGCAGGAATCATTTGCTACCTGTCTTTATATTTCCCCACTCCTGTCCAAGGGCTGGATGCAGTGTTTTTAGTAGTAATGACTCAACAGATACTTGGGGAAGCGAGTGAACAGAAGTCCACAGTGAAAGGTTGTGGACACACACACGTGCACACACACATACACACTCACACACTCATAGACTTGTGGGCATGTCAATAGCATAAAACATTTTCTCATTGGGGTGCCTTGACTATTTCTAATAAAGCCTTTTAAGTATACTAGTAATTGCCTAAATGATGCCCAACATATATCTGTTTTCAAATTTCAATTCTCAAACTCAGCAGGCTATTTTAACTGCCCCCACCACAAGAATCTCTCTTGAAATTTAAAACTCAAACCAGAAGGCTGACCAGGATCCAAACATGAATATGGTGGCTCTGTCTCTGCTCCTAAAATAGGAGCAGAGAAATGACTCTCCCAGCAGTATTTTTAGCAGCGTGAGGGAAGGAGCTCCCTGTGCTGTTTCTTGGCAGGCTCACAGTCTGTCACTCCTGAGCCTGTCCCTTGAATACTTCCAGCTTCTCCATCAGTCAGCATCCTCACTACTGCCTGTGGTCCATAGAGCTTACCTGTGTTCTTCTGTCCAGGGTGAGACATTTAAAACAGAAGAGTTGAGCCTCACATGGTGGCACACACCCTTAATCCCAGCACTGGAGAGGCAGAAGCAGGCAGGTCTCTAAGAGTTTGCCTATATAACAAGTTCTAGGCATACCAGGTGTACATAGAGAAACCCTGTCTCAACCAAAAACAGCAGAGATCAACAGGAAGGGAAAAAACAATCCACTGGAACTCAGTGTAGCAACATTACAGGAACACTGTTTAAAAGAGAACCAAGTCAAATTGATGCACACCAATCATTCTCAGTATTTAATCAACTCTTGGAAGAAGCAGATATAGCACACTCTTACTATGGATAAGGAAATGATATGCCTAAAAAAAACTACCCCACTGCTCCCTGATGTTAACTAGGAAAGCCATGCTTAAGTCACAGCCTGCATGTACTTATGCTCTTCTTAGTGACTCTCACAAGAAACCCAAAATCTGGACTGAAAACGCGTCCCCATCTACCCATTCCACAAGCCGGATCTGCCGGTTTGCACAGCAGGAAGAGAATGAAAAATAGGGTTGAGTCTATTATTGGTGATCAGCAAAGCCAGTCGGGGGTGGGGTGGGACATGTGCCTGCTGGGCCTCACACTTAAATAACACAGTCGGAGTGAATACTATTCCTCTGCAGTACATGTTCAAAAGGTGACCGTCCAGGCTAGGACACCCTGCTGAGAATGTCAGAATAATGACACCTCAGATGGCATATCTCTACTAAGTTGATCCTAGATCACTCTCAGCGAAGTGGTGGGGGGAATCCACTGACAATGCACAGGACACTGGTTCATAGAAATTTCTTCCTTACTAAATGTATCTCAGGAAGCTAGATGACCATATGCGCCATTTCCCCCGGAGCTGCCTGGTGTAACTAATCCTAGTGTTCTCTTTCACTCTCAGACGCTTGCAAGTTTGCCTAAACGTCATACAGTCATCCTTTAGACAAAAATCTGTATTCTGAATTTGTTTTGAGTTGGGATCTCTTGTAGCTAGACTGACCTCAAACTCACTATGTACTTGAGGATGTCCTTGAACTCCTGATCTTCCTGACTCTGCATCTCAAGTGCAGGGATTTTAGTCTTGCTCCATCAAGGCTGATTTGTATGTGTGATTTTCTAAAGGAACAGTCTTTCTCTTACCTCCTTCTACTCTCTAAAACAACCAAGACACCAATCTTTCTCAAGCAAGAGCATCCATGGACTGAGGCAAGACTTGATTAAGCAAGTCACATGGAGTTTATACTTTCTCAGCATCTCAGATTGGGAACCAAACAGATGGCTATGTTTTTCCTCAGGACACTTACACTGAGTTTCTCTAGAAGTTTTCTCCAGACAATGTCATCACTGGAAGACAGAAGAAACTGGTGATGGCTGAACTCCAGTGAGGCCATCATAATGACACTTCTTCGAAGCCCCATAATAAACATTTTTTGAAATTTCAATTTTTTTATTTTATATTCCAACCCCAGTATCCTCTCCCTCCTCTCTTCCCAGTCCTCCCCAATCTTCCTTCTGCCTCTTCTCCCAATCCACTCCTCTATTTCTATTCAGAAAAGGGCAAGCCTCCTATTGACATTGACAAAAGATGGCATATCAAGTTGTAGTAAGACTAAGCACTTTGCCTTGTATTAAGGCTTGGCAAGGCTGCCGAGTATGAGGAATAAGCTCCCAAAAGCCAGCCAAAGCAGTAGAGACATCCCTGCTCCCATTGTTAGGAGTCCCACAAGAAGATCAGTCTTCAAAACCGTTACAGATGAGCAGGGATCCTAGGTCAGCCCCATACAGGCTCCCTGGTTGTTGGTTCAGTCTCTTTGAGCCCCTGTGAGCCCAGGTTAGTTATTTCTGAGGGTTTTCTTGTGGTTTTCTTGACCCCCTCTGGCTCCCACAAACCTTCCTCCATCTCTTCAGCAGGTTTCCCCAAGCTCCACCTAATGTTTGGCTGTGGGTCTGCACTGTTTTCATTGGTTGCTGAGTGAAGCCTCCCTGATGACTACTGGGCTAGACACCAATCTACTAATATAGCAGAATATTGTTAAGCATCATTACATTGACATTTTTTTCTCCAGTCATGTTTGGTTCTATGCTAGGTCTCTCGGGCATTCAGCCTCTGGGGCTGGCACTCCAGGTAGTGTCAGGGGTGGACTCACTCTGGTGGCATGGTTCTCAGGCTGGACCAGTCATTGGTTGGACATTTCCATAATCTCTGTGCCACTCTTCCCCAGCACATTCCATAGGAAAGAAAGACTGTCCACTGAAGGTTACATGACCGGGTTGGTCTCCACTGGAAATCTTGCCTGGTCACAGGAGAACTAACTTCAGGCTACCTAGCCCCTATTGCTAGGAGTCTTAGCTGGGGTCATCCTTGTAGATTCCTGGGAATTTCCCTTGCACCAGGTTTCTAGCTGACCCCAAAATGCCCTCATTTCCACTCAGCTCTTTCAGTGCTCTCCCCAACTTGATCCCTCAAGTTTCCATCTCCATTCACCCCCAGTATGCCCACAAATCTCTTCTATTTCCCCTTCCCAGGGAGATCTGGAGGACCTCTGGGTCTGTGAGCTGTAACATGGCTGTCCTTTACTTTACAGCTAATATCCACTTATGAGTAAGTGCATACATGCTTGTCTTTCTGGGTCTAAGCTCACTCGGGATGGTTATGTGCAGTTCCATCCATTTGCCTTTGAATTTCATGATGTCATTGTTTTAAGCAGCTGAGTAATATTCCGTTGTGTAAATGTGCCATATTTTCCTTATCCATTCTTCAGTTAATGGACATCTAGGTTGTTTCCAGGATCTAGTTATTACAAATAAAGCTGCTATGACCACAGTAGAGCAAGTGTCCTTGTGGTATGATTGAGCGTCCTTTGGATATATGCCCAAGACTGGTATTACTGAATCTTGAGGCAGATCAATTCCCAATTTTCAGAGAAACTGCCATACTTTTTTTTAAAGCAGCTGTACAAGTTTTCGCTCCTACCAGCAATGGAAGAGTGCTCCTCTTGTTCCAGAACCTCTCCAGTATAAGCTGTCATTTGTATTTTGATCTTAACCATTCTGACAGGTGTAAGATGGTATCTTG
Source organism: Microtus pennsylvanicus (assembly GCF_037038515.1). Lineage (NCBI taxonomy): Eukaryota > Metazoa > Chordata > Mammalia > Rodentia > Cricetidae > Microtus > Microtus pennsylvanicus. The sequence goes on along the minus strand of NC_134583.1, from coordinate 29,519,556 downwards.
GGCTTTTGCATTTCTCTGATGGCTAAGCCTGTTGAACATTTCTTTAAGTGTTTCTCAGTCATTTGAGAGTCTTCTGTTGAGAATTCTCTGTTTAAATCTGTACACCAATTTTCAATTGGATTATTTTGTATTTTGATGTCTAGTTTCTTGAGTTCTTTCTATATTTTGGAAATCAGCCCTCTGGCAGATATGGAGATAGTGAAGATCTCTTCCCATTCTATAGGCTTCCATTTTGTCCTATTGACAGTGTCTTTTGCCTTACAGAAGCTTTTGAGTTTCATGAGGTCCCATTTACCAATTGTCAATCTTAGTGTCTGTGCTATTGGTGTCCTGTTCAGGAGTTTGCTTCCTGTGTGAATGCATTCAAGGCTATTCCCACCTTCTCTCCTGACAGATTCAGTGTATCTGAATTTGCATTGAGGTCTTTGACCTACTTGGACATGAGTTTTGTGCAAGGTGATAGATAGTGTATTTATTTGCATTCTTCTACATACTAATATTCAGTTAGACCAGCAACATTTGTTGAAGATGCTTTCATTATTGTAGTTCTATAGTAGAGCTTGAAGTCAGGGAATGGTGGTACCTCCAGAAGATTGTTTTGGCTATCCTGGGTTTTTTGTTTTTCCATATGAAGTTGAAGATGCTTTCTTTTATCTAATGTATAATTTTGGCTTCTTTGTCAAATATCAGGTGTTGATAGGTGTGTGGATTTACATCTGGATCTTCAATTCAAACCGATTGATCCCCCATCTGTTTCTATGCCAATACCATGCAGTTTTGTTATGATAACCCTGTAGTAGAACTTGAAATCTGAGATGGTGATGTCTGCAGAAGTTCTTTTACTGTACAACATTGTTTCAGCTATCCTGAATTTATTGTTGTTCCATATGATGTGGAGTACTGTTCTTTCAAGGTCTGTAAAGAATTGTGCTGAGATTTTAATGGAGATTGTGCTGAATCTGTAGATTACTTTTGGTACAATGGCCATTTTAACTATGTTAATCCTACGAATACATGAGCATAGAAGATCTTTCTATCTTCTGATATCTTCTCAATTGTTTTCTTCAAATATTTGAAAATTTTGTCATACAAGTCTTTCACTTGCTTGGCTAGAGTTTTACAGCAAGATATTTTATATTATTTGTGGCTATTGTGGAGGGTATTGTTTCCCTGATTTCTTTCTCAGCCCATTTATCATTTGTATATAGAAAGTCTACTAATTTTTCTTTTGTTCATCTTTTTTTAGTTACTTCACTAAAGGTACTTATGAGCTGTAGGAGTTTCCTAATAGAATTTTTGGGGATGGTTATGTATACAATCATATCATCTGCAAATAATGAAACTTTGGCTTCTTCCTTTCTGATCTGTTACCCCCCCCCCCCGTAGATCTTCTTTCGTTCTTATTGCTCTACGTAGAACTCCAAGTACTGTATTGAATAGCCATGAAGAAAGTCTTGTTCCTTGTCCTGTTCCTGATTTCAAAGAATTGTTTTGCATTTCTCTGCATTTAATTTGATGTTGGCTATTGATTTGCTGTATATTGCTTTTATTATGTGTAGGTAAGTCCCTTGTATCCCTGAGCTCTCCGAGACTTTTCTCATGAAGAGGTATTGGATTTTGTCTAAGGATTTCTCAGCATCTAATGGGTTAATTGTGTGTGTGGTTTTTTTTCTTTCAGATCATTTATATGGTAGGTTACACTGACAGATCTTCATATGCTGAGCCATCCTTCATCTCTATGATGGAGTCCACTTGATTGTGGTAGATTATCTTTTAGATGTGTTCATGGATTCTTGTTGCCAGTATTTTATTGAGTATTTTTGCATCTATGTTCATGAGGGATGTTGGTCTGTAATTCTGTTTCTTTGTTGAATCTTTGCGTGGTTGAGGTATCAGGATGACTATGGCTTCATTTGGCAATGTTCCTTCTGTTTCTATTCTGTGGAATAATTTGGAGAGTATTGATATTAGCTCATTATTACAGAACTAGTAAAATTATGCATTAAATCTGTCTGAACCTGAGCTTCTTTTTTTCTTTTTTTCTTTTTTTTGGTTGGGAAATTTTTAATGACTTCTTCTCTTCCTTGGGGAATATAGTTCTATTTACATTGTATATCTGATATTAATCTAACTTTGGTTTGTCCATTTCTTTTACATTTTTCAACTTTGTGGAGTACAGGCTTTTGAGGTATAATATAATAATTCTCTGGATTTTCTCGGTGCCTATTGTTGCATCCTCTTTTTCATTTCTGATTATGTTAATTTGATTATTCTCTATCTGCCTTTTAGTTTTTTAGATTAAGGTTTTGTCTATCTTGTTGATTTTCTCAAAGAATCAACTCTTTGTTTCATTGATTCTTTGTATTGTTCTCTTTGTTTCTATTTTATTGATTTCAGTCCTGAATTTGATTATTTCTTGCCATCTTCTCCTGCTGGGTGTGTCTACTTCTCTTTGTATTAGAGCTTTCAGGGTTGTTATTAAATCACTGGTATAAGAATTCTCTAATCTCTTTATGCAGGCACTTAGTGCTATGAACTTTCCTTTTAGCTCTGCTTTTATTGTGTCTCATAAATTTGGGTTTATTATGGATAAATTTTCATTGATCCTAGGAAGACTTTAATTTTTTTATTTCTTTCTTGATCCCACAGTAATTCAGTAGAGAGTTCCCATGAGTTTGTAGGCTGTTCTTTCTGCTGCTGTTGAAATCCAACTTTAATACATGGTGGCCTGATAGGCTACAGGGAATTATTTCAATTTTTTTTGTATCTCTTTGGACTTGCTTTGTGACCAAGTATGTTGTCAGTTTTGGAAACTGTCCAGATATGCTGAGAAGAAGATATCTTCTTTTGTGTTTGGGTGAAATGTTTTGTAAATATTTGTTAGGTCCATTTGAGACAAAATGTCTGTTAATTCCATATGTCTCTGTTTAGTTTCTGTCTGGATTACCTGTCCATTGGTGACACTGGGGTGTTGAAGTCTCCCACTATTAATGTGTGGTATTTGGTGCGTGATTTAAGTTTTAGTAGTATTTCTTTTATCAATGTGGATGCTCTTGCATTTGGAGCATAAATGTTCAGAATTGAGATATTATCTCAAGTCCAAATGGATCAAAGACCTCAACATAAAGCCAGCCACACTGAACCTTATAGAACAGAAAGTGGGAAATACACTTGAATGCATTGGCACTGGAGACCACTTCCTAAATATAGCCCCAGAAGCACAGACACTGAAACAATTAATAAATGGGACCTCCTGAAACTGAAAAGCTTCTGTAAAGCAAAGAACACAGTCAATAAGACAAAATGACAGCCTTCATAATGGGAAAAGATCTTCACTAACCCTACATCAGACAGAGGTCTGATCTCCAAAATATACAAAGAACTCAAGAAATTGGTCACCAAAAGAACACGTAATCCAATTTTAAAAAAAATGGAGTACAGACCTAAACAGAGAACTTTCAACAGAGGAATCTAAAATGGCTGAAATACACTAAAGGAAATGTTTAACATCCTTATTCCTCAGAGAAATGCAAATCAAAACAACTCTGAGATATCATCTTACACCTGTAAGAATGGCCGAGATCAAAAACACTGATGACAACATATACTGGAGAGGTTGTGGGGAAAAGGGAACACTCCTGCATTGCTGGTGGGAGTGCAACTGGTGCAACCCCTTTGGGTGTCAGTGTGGTGATTTCTCAGAAAATTAGGAAACAACCTTCCTCAAGACCCAGTAATACCACTTTTGGGTATATATCCAAAGGATGCTCAATCGTGCCACAAAGACATGTACTCAACTATGTTCATAGCAGCTTTGTCATAGCCATAACCTAGAAACAACCTAAATGCCCCTCTACTAAAGAATGAATAAAGAAAATGTGGTACATTTACACAATGAAGTACTACACAGCAGAAAAAAATAATGACATCTTGAATTTCACAGGAAAATGGATGGAACTAGAAAACATCATTTTGAGTGAGGTAACCCATACACAGAAAGACAATTATCACAAGTACTCACTCATAGGTGGTTTTTAAACATAAAGCAAAGAAAACCACAATCCCAGAGAACTTAAACAACAATGAGGACACTAAGAGAGACTTACATAGATCTAATCTACATGGGAAGTAGAAAGTAGAAAAAGACAAGATCTCCTGAGTCAATTGGGAGCAATGTCCTTGAGGCACGACTGAGCATCCTTTGGATATATACCCAAAAGTGGTATTGCTGGGTTTTGAAGTAAGTTGTTTCTTAATTTTCTGAGAAATCACCACACTGACATCCAAAGGGGCTGTACCAGCTTGCATTCCCACTAGCAATGCAGGAGTGTTCCCTTTTCCCCACAACCTCTCCAGCATAAATTGTCATCAGTGTTTTTGATCTTGGCCATTCGTACAGGTATAAGATGGAATCTCAGAATTGCTTTGATTTGCATTTCTCTGACGACTAAAGATATTGAACATTTCCTTCAGTGTCTTTCAGCCATTTTAGATTCCTCTGTTGAAAGTTTTCTGTTTAGGTTTGTACCCCATTTTTCATTGGATTATGTGTTCTTTTGGTGACCAATTTCTTGAGTTCTTTGTATATTTTGGAGATCAGACCTCTATCTAATGTGGAGTTGGCGTCTTTGACTTGTGTTTCTTGTATGTGGCAGAAGGATGTATCTTGTTTTTATATTGATTGTTTTAGCCTGCACTTTTTATTGGCAAATTGAGTCTATTGATACTGAGAAATATTAATCACCAGTGATAGCCTATTTCTGTTATATTTTTACTAGTAGTTATGGTGTGTGTATGTTTGTGTGTGTATGCGTCCCCCTTCTTTTGGTTTTGTTGGTATGAGATTATCTACTGCCTGTGTTTTTGTAAGTGTAGTTAACTTCCTCAGGTTGGAGTTTTCTTTCTAGTATCTTCTGTAGGACTGGATTTGTAGATACATATTGTTTAAATTTGACATTGCCACAAAATATCTTGTGATTGAAAGTTTTGCTTGGTATATTAGTCTGGGCTGGCATCTGTGGTCTCAGAACCTGTAAGACATCTATCCAGGCCCTTCTGGCTTTTATAGCCTCCGTTGAGAAGTCAGGTGTAATTCTTATAGGTCTACCTTTATGTTTTACTTGGCCGTTTTCTCTTACAACTTATAATATTCTTTCTTTGTTCTGTGTTTTGATTGTTATGTAATGTGGGGAAATTTTTTTCTGATTCAATCTGTTTGGTGTTCTGAAAACTTTTTGTACTTTTATAGGCATGTCCTTCTTTAGATTAGGGAAATAATTTTCTTCATGATTTTTGTTAAATATATTTTCTATGTTTTAAGCCTTTTTCTTTCCTTCTTTTGATCCTTGTTGTAAGTGGGATGGCTAGGCTCTAGTGATGACATATTCTTAGGTTTGATCTTTTCATGGTGCCCCAGATTTCTTGGATGTTTTGTGTTAGGAGGTTTATGACTCTAGCATATTCTTTGACTAATGGATCTACTTCTTCTATTGTATCTTTATTTCCTGAGATTCTCTCTTCCACCTCTGAATTCTGTTGGTGATGCTTGCATGCATAGTTCCTGTTCACTTATTCAGATTTTTCATTTTCAGAATTTATTCCACTTGTGCTTTCTTTGTTGCTTCCATTTTGATTTTCATATTTTGAACAGTTTCCTTCACCTGTCTGTTTTTTTCTTGACTTTCTTGGCATTCTTTAAGGGAGTTAGTTGTTGATTTCCTCTAATTTTTTGGTTGTCTTTTTCTCAATTTCTTTAAGGGCTCCAAAACTCAACTTTTAGGGAAATAATTTCTTATGATTAAGGCATAATTTTGAACAACACATTAAGTTTTTCAATAAAAGTTAAAAACAAAGCACCGTCTTTTGTCCTAGCACTCAGCAGAGGAAGAACAAGCTAATAGAAGGTGTCCGACTACTTTCAGACGTGTCAGCTGGTTTAAAAGTGGCTCATGAGCTTATAGTTTCCTAAGAGCTTTTCTCTCCCCTAATTGACTTTAAAAGGAACAACAGTAAAAGCCAGGAGAGTTTCCAAAGCCCTGGGCTCCACCCCAGCACCCAGTGGCCGTACTTTCTTGCATCAGCAGATCAAGTTACAGGTGTGCGTGAAGGTCCCTTACAGACCTGCTCCTGTGGCTTCCAACCATGCTGGGGACGTCTCCCTCCCGCTTCTCACTTACTGGCTTCATGTATTACTTCTGTGTCATCAAAATTGAGCTTGCTCTTAGGAGAGCAGCATGAATCCTTAGCCAGCTGCAGAGCTTCTCTTTCACTGAGCTGCTCAGGTCATGCATCCCATCTGTAAAGTGGGAATAGCGCTGATGCAAAATGCAAGCGAGATCTTTTGGCACATGTCTTAGCTCCAGGCCTAGGACAGATAAGGGAATAGTTGTGAGTTCAAAAACCAGCCCAGGCTATGTAATAAGACCCTGTCTCAGAACTTAAAATAATAATAACAATAATGGTTTATAACTGAAAGCATTTGTGTGGGGGCTCAATTGGTGTAAAACAGGGAAACTACAAAACACAATGACTAGAGCATCGTATGTGCTCAAAGACATTCTTATTTCTAGAACTGAACATGGCCTAAAATCTCAACTCAATACCAAATGTAAGAAAGATAAACTTTTGGTAGATGAAAGAATTTGCCAACAGAAAACCTCAAAAGCAGTCCAAATTTACCCTTCATCAACTTTCATGGCTTTTGCTGTGTAATTTCTTCTTCCCCTATGCAGTAAAATGAGTAATAGAGACATCTGAGGATCAAGGAGAAGATCCAGTGAGAGAGCATAAGGAAAATTGTTTTATAAATGCAGCAAATATCAATTTTTAATATTAACCAAAGAAGACTAAGAACATACTACACAAACCTAAAGGCTGGTTTCTGCCTAAGGTGCCCAGAACCAAGCTAGAGCCACATGGACCAGTGTGAGGACCAGGCTAGATGGTCAGAGGGCTCGAGGGGCCCCAGAATGCCATGGGCTACCCTGGCCTCTGCTTGCTATGCTACATTCTATTCTAGCCGTTTCGAACATGGGAGAGGTCTCCTCTCACAACATGTGATCTTCTGCCACCTCCCCTAGAAGGAAAATGGCGAGGGAACAGGGTAACTGGTGTAACATGTACCTTGATGCCCATAAAGCCAACCAAAGAATTATAGATACTCACTTGTCTAAAGAAACACCTTTGGCAGAAGAGAGAAACAAAACTAGGATGGGACCACGATGAATACAGGGAAAACACAAATGGTTGAATGCAATACTGAACATAATTCAAGATGTGAAAGCAGGTTTTAATGATGAGATAGGTCTCCAAAGAGAAGCCAAAATGAATTAAAACGTGAAATAAAAAATTCAGGACAACAAACAAGAAACTAGAGGAAAGGTTCACATGTAGACTGTGCCAAGTCAAGGAGAGAATATCAGGTCTTGAGGAAAAAGGTAGAGGAAGTGGATCACTCACAAAAGAAATTATCAAATCTAAACCTACCAACAGAATATGTAGGAATACCAGAAGAAAATTCCCTAATCTGAGGGATGAGATGGCTAGTAATGTCTAAGAGGAATACAAAACACCAAATATACAAGACAAGAAATGCAGTTCTCCACAGCATATTTAGTCAAGACACTAAATGCAACAACAGTATTGGAAGCTACAAGACAGAAAGATCTAGTCATATATACAGGGCAGGTCCGTCAACGTAACAGTTTTTCAGGGGATACTGTGTGCTGAATAATTAAGTATTTAATATAATAAAAGAAACACTACTAGATTTAGAACCACAAATTGACCCCAACACAGGGATACTGAGTGATTTCAATACACTACTCTGACCAATAGACAAATCATCTGAAAACCACTAACTAGGTAGTTAAATGACAGCATCAATCAAATGGATCAGCGGGTATCTACAGAGCATCCCATCAAAACACTACAGAATACACATATTTCTCAGTATCTTATGGAATTTTTTTCAAAATTCACCACATATTAAGACACAAATATAAAAAATATAGAAAATTGAACTCATCTTTTGCATTCTTTCTGACTAAAACAGATTAAAGCTGAGTTTAAACCACAAAAAAAAGCACACAAACTCTTGAAAACTAAAAAAAAAAAAAATACTACTGCGTGGCAATTGGGTGAAGAAAGAAATCTAGAAAGAAGTTTTTCTTAATTTTAAAATTGAATGAAAATCAAAATACAACATTTTGATCTATGGGACACAATGAAGGCAGACCTAAGAGGAAACTTGATATCACTGTGCCAGCTAGGGATTTTATTGTTATGATAAAACACCATGATCAAAAGCAACTTGAAGAGGAAAGCATTTATTTCAACTTACAGTTCAATATCACAGTTCATACCAATCCAGATATGTAACTGAGAAGTCAGGACAGGAACTCAGGCATAGCAGGAAGCTGGAGGTGGGAACTGAAGCAGAGGACAAAGAGGAGAGCTACTTATTCGATTGCTTTTCCACGGCTAGTTCATCCAGATTTCCTATAAACCCCATCTGCCCAGAGGTGGCACTGCCCACTATGAATGGGCCCTCTACATCAACACAAATCAAGAAAAGAATCCACAGGCTTGCTTACAGTTTTATGGAGGTATTTCCTCAAGTGCGGTTTCTTCTCATATAACTCTAGCTTGAGTCAAGTTGGAGAAAACAGGACAAGTACTCTGGACATATATCGAAAAACTGGGAGATGGCAAATGAATAATTTATAATAGACTAAAAGGTCTCAGGAAAAAAAGCAACACTTTACAAAAAGTAGATGGAATGAGACAATCAACATTGGGCCTGAAATTAATGAAACAGATTTTTTTTAATTTATTTTTTATTTACATTGTTCAGTACTGTATAATTGCCTGCAGTCCAGAAGAGGCCATCAGATCTTATTATAGAGGGTTGTGAGCCACCATGTGGTTGCTGGGAACTGAACTCAGGACCTTGGAAGAGCAGTCAGTGTTCTCAACCTCCGAGCCATCCCTCCAGCCCCCATGAAACAGAATTTTTAAAAAATACAATGAATCAATGAAACAAAACATAGATTCTTTGGGAAGAATAACTAGATTGACAAAATTTTAACTAAATTAACAGCAACAACAAAAGAGAATGAGAGAATTCAAATTGATCAAATTAAAGATATAAAGGAGCCATACAACAGATACTGAGGAAATACAGAGATTCATAAGGATATACTTTAAAAACTATATTTCACCAAACTAGAAATTCCAAAGAAAATGGATTAAAATTCCTATATATAGACCAGGCAAAGTTGAATAAAGATGAAGTAAATAATTTAAGTAGATCTGTAATACCCAATGAAATAGAAGCAGTTATTTAAAACAATTCAAACAATCCCAGGGCCAGGCTATAGAGTCCAGAATTCTACCAGACCTCCTGAGAACTGCCACCCATTGCCCTCAAACTATTCTACAAAATAAAAAGAAGGGACATTTCCAAATTCCTTTCATAAAGCTAGTTTTGCCCTAATACCAAAAATCAAAGAACAACAAAAAGAACATTATAGGTTAATATCTCTGATGAACTCAGATGCAAAAATTCTCATACTTAGAACCCAAATTCAAGAGCACATCAAAAGATTATCCACATGAACAAGTTGACTTCATACTAGAGATGAAGAGAGAGCTTAACATATGGAAACCAATAATTGTAATCTACAATGAAACAGACTACAGAACAGAAACACCATGATCATCTCATTAACTGAAGAAAAGGCCTTTGAAAAATACATTATCCATTCATGATAACTGTTCTGGAGTATCTAGGGATGCAAGAGACATACTTCAACATAATAAAGACAATATACAGAAACCTTGTAGGTGATATCATTCTAAACAGAGATTTAGAAATCCAAAGATTTTCACTAAAACCAGGTTGTCCATTTTCCACACTTCTGTTAAACATAGTACTTGAAGTCTCAGCTAGAAAAATAAGATGAGTAAAGGAAATAAAATATAAATAAGAAAGGGGGGAAATCGCCGCCATTTCGTGGACGCCAGGGCATTGAGAGCATCTGCGGAAGCAGATCGCGAGGGTGCAGGTGGGCCTTGTCGGAGTGTTGGGATTTGAACTGCGGATCTCGAACCCAGGATCTCGAAATGCATCGTGATTCCTGTCCATTAGATTGTAAGGTGTATGTAGGTAATCTTGGAAACAATGGGAACAAGACTGAATTAGAACGGGCATTTGGCTATTATGGACCGCTCCAAAGTGTGTGGGTTGCTCGAAACCCTCCTGGCTTTGCTTTCGTTGAATTTGAGGATCCCCGAGATGCTGCTGACGCTGTCCGAGAGCTAGATGGAAGAACACTATGTGGCTGCCGAGTAAGAGTGGAGCTGTCGAATGGTGAGAAAAGAAGTCGGAATCGTGGCCTCCCTCCCTCTTGGGGTCGTCGCCCTCGAGATGATTACCGTAGGAGGAGTCCTCCACCTCGGCGAAGATCTCCAAGAAGGAGAAGCTTCTCTCGAAGCCGGAGCAGGTCACTTTCTAGAGATAGGAGAAGAGAGAGGTCTCTGTCTCGTGAGAGAAACCACAAGCCGTCTCGATCTTTCTCTAGGTCTCATAGTCGATCTAGGTCAAATGAAGGAAGTAGAAGACCAGTTTGCAAAAGAAGTGGTGTACAGGAAGTAACTTCATTTGACAGGAGTATGTACAGGAAATTTGAGACTTCATAAGCTTGGTGCATTTTTAAGATGTTTTAGCTGTTCATGTTCCCCTTAAGCAAGATTGAATTTGCTTTGAACTTTAGTTTTTCATAGACTGAAATAAACCTAGATCCTGCCCAGTTAAAGTGTGATGTACCAATGATAAACCACTGATGGAAATTGAAAAAACTAGTTTCTTAGCTGGATTACAGTCGGGAGCTGTGGGTGAAATGATAAGCAGTCTGTAAAAGCTGCTGTTAACACAAGTTAACAGGGAAAGGGTGGGAACTGCACTCTGAAGACTTTCAAAGAGGTTCCTCACTGAGTGCTATCTATGGAGGAAGCTGTTTGTAACAGTCTTTATTTGGAAATGGAAGACTAAGTTACCAGTGGTTTAAGGGTACATTGTAGAGCTGAATCTTTGAGTTATTGTGCAAGATTTTTTTTTCATGTTGTCATTTGTAATATGTTTGTGAGAGTCCTTGGGATTAAAGTTTTGGTTACAAATTGTTGTTTAACTTGAAAGCCTGTTTTTCCTTACACACTCAAATCTGTGAGCTTGGTATCAAGTCCAAGTATAACACTCCTATTGGAAGCCATACTTATATTTTCTTGTAAAGTGCTTTTGGATTAATAAAATACTAGCCTAATTGTGTAGTAGTCAGTTGAGCAAACCCACTGTTACCATTGTTATCCCTGGGAAAGCATTTGGTTACCCAGTTCTTTCTTTGTAAGAAACATAACTGAGAGGCACTGGATTAGTAAAGAATTTCCCCCCCCTTTGGCTGTCAGCTAACTAAGATTTAGAAGTTGAAGCCAATTCAAGATCATGTCACTAACATTGTAAAGTAGCACCAGTGTGGTATTGTAACTCTAAGCTGCCCATAAAAAGTAGCTTTTATCTTCAGCATGAAAACATTCAACAAAGCTTAAAAATTGATTTCATTTGATAACTTGAGGTCTTGCATGGGATTCCAAACTGTTCATGATGGAAAATCTACCATGTGGCTAAATGTAACGATGCACAGTTGACTGTGGAGGCATGCATACCCTGTCTCTGAGAAATCTGGAGGAGTTGTGCTTTCAGATTGTGTGTGTGTGTGCAATTAGATTAAATCATAATGCAACAGTAAAAAAAAAAAAAGAAAGGAGGAAAATCAATGTATCCTTATTTCTTCACATGAAAGACTCTAGTCTCTACCAGAAGATTACTTCACCTAATCATCAAAGTAATAGGAAACAAAATCAACACACAAAATGCTTAGTTTTCCTATACACAAAAGAGAAAAAAACAATGTCATTTGCAATAATCTCAAAAATATTTTGGAATAGTTCTAACAAAGGAAGTGAAAGGCTTGCACAATTAAAACTTTAACATTGAAAAAGAAAGTTGAAAATACCATAGGATAAACAAATCTTCCACATTCATGCACTGACAGGGTTAATATCATTAAAATGCCCATAACATCAAAAGCATTTTACAAATAAATGCAATTGCCATTAAAATTCCAGTGCACTTCTTCATAGAAATTTTAAAAAATTAATTTTAAATTTTATATGGAAACACAAAAGATACTCAAAACAATAAAAGAATAACTGGAAGTATCACCATCTAAGATTTCAAATTATACTTCAGAGCTATAGTAATAAAAATAGCATGGCACTGTTATAAAAATGCACCCATTGATCAATGAAATAGAACTGAGGACCCACACCTTCTACAGCCACCTGATTCCTTTATAAAGAGGCCAACAACAGTTTCTCAGGGAATTCGGGATCAACTTACCCCTGGACCCAGCAATACCACTCTTGGGAATATACCCAAGAGAGGCCTTATCATACAACAAAAGTATATGCTCTACAATGTTCATAGCAGCATTGTTTGTAATAGCCAGAACCTGGAAACAACCTAGATGCCCTTCAATGGAAGAATGGATGAAGAAAGTATGGAATATATACACACTAGAGTACTACTCAGCAGTAAAAAACAAGGGCTTCTTGAATTTTGCATGCAAATGGATGGAAATAGAAAACACTATCCTGAGTGAGGTAAGCCAGACCCAAAAAGAGGAACATGGGATGTACTCACTCATATTTGGTTTCTAGCCATAAACAAAGGACATTGAGCCTATAATTAGTGATCCTAGAGAAGCTAAATAAGGAAACCCAAAGAAAAACATATAGGCATCCTCCTGAATATTAACCTTCATCAGGCGATGAAAGGAGACAGAAACCGAGACCCACATTGGAGCACCGGACAGAAATCTCAAGGTCCAAATCAGAAGCAGAAGGAGAGAGAGCACAAGCAAGGAACTCAGGACCGCAAGGGGTGCAACCACACACTGAGACAATGGGGATGTTCTATTGGGAACTCACCAAGGCCAGCTGGCCTGGGTCTGAAAAAGCATGGGATAAAACCGGACTCTCTGAACATAGCAGACAGTGAGGACTACTGAGAACTCAAGAACAATGGCAATGGGTTTCTGATCCTACTGCACGTACTGGCTTTGTGGGAGCCTAGGCAGTTTGGATGCTCACCTTACTAGACATGGATGGAGGTGGGGGTTCCTTGGACTTCCCACAAGGCAGGGAACCCTGATTGCTCTTCGGGCTGAGGAGGGAGTGAGGGGGACTTGATTGGGGGAGGGGGGAGGAAATGGGAGGCAGTGGCAGGGAAGAGACAGAAATCTTTAATAAATAAATAAAATAAAAAATAAAGAGGCCAACGATAACACAATAGCAAATGGCAGCATCGTCAACAAATGGTGCTGGGCAAACTGTTTGGCCACATTTACAAGAATTAAACTAGATCCTTATCTCTCACTCTGCATAAAAGTCTACTCCAAATCCATCATAAACCTCAACTTAAAATTTGATTCCTTGAATCTGATGGAGGAATCAATAGGGAATACATTTGAATTCATGGGCACAGAAAAAAAGACTTTCTGACTAGGATCCCAGCAATACAATAATTACTAAATGTAACCACAAGAAGCTAATGAGCTTCTCTACAACAAAAGATGCCACCACTCAAGTGAAAGGCAGCCTACAAAATGGGGAGGGAGGTATCAGCTATACATTTGACAGAGGGTTAGCATCCAAAATATACATCGAACACAAAATAACTAAGCATCAAGAAGCCAATAGGACAAGGAGTGTTCTCAAAACATTAAATACAAATGACTGAGAAATAGTTTTCAAGGCATTCAACATCCTTAGTCATCAGGAGCAGAGGCAGGCGGATCTCTGTGTGTTCGAGACCAGCCTGGTCTACAAGAACTAGTTCCAGGACAGGCTCCAAAACCACAGAGAAACCCTGTCTCGAAAAACCAAAAAAAAAAAAAAGTGCTTTCATTTACCCCAAACAGAGTGGGAGGGGAAAGTAGCACGGTTGTTATAGGAGGAGAAACGCTCTTTCACTGCTGGTGTGAGCACGAACTGGTACCTCTAGGAAATCGGTGTGAAGATTCTCACAATGTTGCTAACAGACGGCCTTAGCGTGAAACGCCATGACAAAAGCAACTTGGGGAGCAAAGGGTTTGTTTGGCTCACACTTCTGCACTGCTTTTCTTCCTCAAGGGAAGTCAGGACAGGACAGTAGGGAAGGAACCTGGAGGCAGGAGCTGAGGCAGATTCCAGGCACGGGTGCTGATTACTGACTTGCTCCCCATGGCTTGCTCAGCCTGCTTAATTTCTTTCTTTTTTAACATAATTTTTATTGATTCTTTGAGAAATTCACATCATGCACCTTAATCCCATTCATTTCCCAGTCCCTTCATATCTGCCCTTCACCCATGTAGTACCCTCCCCAAAAGAAAATGGAAAAAGAAATAAAAATAAAATACAAAGAAAAATACTAACAAGAAACAAACAACAACCCCAAAACAAAGCAAAACAAACAAACACCCTTCTTGCTCCTCATCTTTCCCAGCTCTCCATTGCCTCCATTTGTCTAAGCGGCATTGGGACCCGCTGTGTGTCATGCAGTAGACCCTTTTGTCCAAACAGCTTTCCTCGCAAATGTTCGTTGGTCAAGTTCAAGTGCTCTGGTACCATCAATACTGGACCCTCACTGACTCTTCTCTCGGATTCCTGCTGTTGCCCCGAGTCATGGAGATTCAGCTTGTCACAGAAGGGGTAGATGTTGGGGGGTGCCAACTGAAAGTCCTGGCTGAGAAGCCAATGATAATGACACTGGGATTTGTCTCTACTGCATGTACTGGCTTTTTGGGACCCTATTCTATTTGGATGCACACCTTCCTAAGCCTGGATGGAGGGGGGAGGGCCTTGGACTTCCCACAGGGCAGGGTACCCTGCCCTCTCTTAGGACTGGAGGGAGAGGTGGGAGGATGAGTGGGGGAGAGGAGGAAGTGGAAATTTTGATTCCTATTATTTATAAAGTAATTTTAAAAAAAGAAAAAGACATAAGAAACGTTACTATATGGCGTATGGGTGAGGGAGAGATGCCCTCCCCCATCAATGCCTGAGGCAGGTGAGCGAAGTCTTAAGGTCAGAAGGGCAGGTGAGCTGTCCCTCCCTACCACCAAGTGCAATACTTGGAAGGGCAGGCCCTGCACCTCACCTGGGCAACACAATAGAGCCAATCCTGTTGGCGGAGGTGTGAGTGAGTCAGCCCTGAAGTTGGGAGCACGAGGGAGATGTTCCCATTACTCATCTGTCATGTGGTGGCACAGGCAGGGGAGAGATTCCCCTCAACACCCATCAATGCCTGAGGCAGGTGGGAGAGCTGGCCCTGCTCCTCATCAGCTGCAGCACTCAGGAGCGTCCCTACACCATGCCTGGACAGCACAGTAGAGCTGGCCCTGAAATTGTAGGTGTGGGAATCCAACCCTGAGGACCTGAAAGCAGAAGACCTGGCCATCCCTGTAAGAGGTGAACAAGCCAGGGCGATGCAGGAACCCTCACCCTGGTGATGAGGATAAGGGAGAGCTGGCAGGCCGATCAACCCTGCCACTACCCAGATCCAGAACCAGCATTATATGTTGGCCCACACCAACATTCACCCCATCCATTCTCTGCTGGAGCAAGTGAAGGGACTGGTCCTGCAGACCCAAAGCTGCAGGATTTCCATAACACAGGGCAACAGCAGGATAACCAGGAGGGGTTCCAGCGAGGACCCAGAATCAATAATGTGGCGCAGAAACTAGAGGCTTTGAGCCAGACCAATGACTCTCTGCAATGAACAGTTGTAAGTAAAGATATACGGACAAAAGGATTTGCTGCGTGACTCACTCTGTCACGCTACAGCTTCTGTGATGAGATTGATTTTTTTTTCTCTCAAATTTTACTTATTTGCTGGGTTGGGGGTTACAAGGGCAAAATGTGGGCATGAAGGGATGGGAAAATGAATGGGATAGAGATGCATGATGTGAAATACAAAGAATAAATAAGAAGAAAAGGAAACATTAGTGTAGAAGCTTCCACAAATAATAGACTTACACATGCATAAAAAGAATTCAAATGCAGTTAGCTTATAAGAGGACATCACAGGCCAACAACCCCGGTCCCAGGAATAGATGACCTCATTTCGAGTATAGATCACTGAGATCTGATAGCGCACAAACATGACAAGCTGTTGCAAATGATCCTGACTACTCACCAGAACTTGATGGTAAAGCCCTGCTGCTGAAGACTTCACATACTTGAGTTCTCGAACATACAAAAAGCAAGCACTGATACTGACCCAGGTGCTTTATCCCTGCTGGCTCTCATAGCTCTCATAATGCTGGAAGGTGCTATGCATGGTACCGGAGAAGAAAAGCAATCACCAATCTTACCCAGCTATGATCCCTGCCAGCCGTAGTAAGGACTGGCCTGGCAAGACACACCCACTGAGGTAACAGTGATAAAAAATCATGGAAGTAACCAACCATTTCTTATTGCATTTAAATCCTGCTCCATAAGATGAAATCCATACCCATACCAACATTAGCAGGCCAAGAACATGTAGCTTAACAACCCTAAGGAACAATCTACTATTATTATTTTGATAAATGGCTGTACTACTAAATCAACTCCTAATAACTTATTATACCCATAGATTAGGTATTTCTCAATGCTCATCAAAGACACTTCTATTTGTAGTAGTAGTGATTAATACAGAGACCTACAATTTCCCAAGATGAATGGGATAAGAGACTGTGGAGGGCTCATCCCTAAATGGGACATCTATAACACACACACACACACACACACACTCACAAGGCTCAGGGGTCATTTCAGAAACGGAGATAGAAAGATTGTAAGAGGTGGTGGATGAATACAAAAAAATAACAGTATCTTCAAGTCAAAGCTGGTCAGCTGCACCTATGAATTCACTGTGGATATTACAGGTTATGACAACATGCACAAAACCAGCATAAGCTCAAACCAGATGAAACCACAGTATGGAGAGGAGGTGGCATAAAACACTTGCTTTCCCTCATCAAAGAGCAGCATTTGATAGCTGCTGGAAGAACAAGAGTCGCTTTTCTTAGGAATGTATCTCCCCACCCCGCTGAGTCCGTCAGTAGAAGGTCATATGCTAGAGAACACATGAGCAGCATAAGCTTGCTTGATGTATTCAGAAAAAAAGAGGAGCAAGTTGGCTAAGTCTGGAAGGAAGGTGGGTAGATCTGAAAGGAGATTGAGAGTGAGTGGTGAATATGATCAAAGCATACTGCAGGAAATCCTCAAAGGACTAATAAAAACAACCCTAAGAGAGAAACTATTTTGGCTCAGAGAATTATATTAACTTCAGAGATTTGCATTGGTGGTCTCTTGGTTCTATTGTTTTTGGCCTTGCCATAGGACATCTTGGCAGGAGTGCATGTGGAAGGTACCTCAGGGGACCAGGAAGCAAAACATGAAGTCAGATGGCAGATCCCCTTGAAGACCATTACTTTCTCCCAAGCTCTATCATTTCTACCACCTTACAATGGTGCCAGAGGATGGAGACTGACCTTTGGAGGATCCTTCAGATCCAAACCTTAGCAGGGATCTTCCTCAGGCTCTAAGAGGAGCTATCAACCCAAGCCCGTCTAGGACGCATGGTGGCTTGTCCTCTACTCTTTGTCTGACTATCTTATCTTAAAATCTACTGTACCTGTACAGGGAATGAGAATGAAATGTGGTAATGTAACATAGGTGGTAAGTTCCAAGACCCCAATCGATGGCAGAAACCATACGTAGTATATAGAACCGAACCCTGTGTCATTGAATGATAGGGACATATTCTGAGAAATTCATCATGGTAGTCTGCACTGTCATGTGAACATCACAGATACTGAGCACAAATTAAGATGGCTATGATGGGCCGTGAGATGCCTTGTGCAAACCTGGTGACCTGAGCTTGATTCTCAGGACCGACATTAAGGCAGACATAGAAAACCAACTCTACGAAGTTGTTTTCTGACCTCCCCCACGTGCTATGCACACTAGAGCATGCACACAAGCACATGTACATGCACACACATAATAACAATAATAATCTTAAGAAATTGCTCTAACAACACTAGATGAATATTTTATATGTTGGATACCTGGTCTGTAATCGACTGAACTGTCATTGAGGTGGAGCACAGCTATATTAGTCTTTTCCTATACAAACATCCCCATGATGTTTAATTGCAATTTCAGCATAGTAGATTAAATAATAACAATGACAAAGGAAAATTTCAAGCCATGGGTGAGCGTGCGCCCATAGAGTCCAGCTTCTCAAGAGGCTGAGGAAGATCTTTGGAGCCCTCAAGTTTGAAGCCAGCAGAGGCTACACAGACTACATCTAGCAAAAAATTATTACTACAGTAATATGTTACAATAAAGATCGTACTGAATTTCAAAACATCTTATTGTACCTGACTCATGCGTCTTCTTAATCTTGGAAAATAAAGCTAATGGTAGATTAGGAAGATTACTATAATACTTTATTCTGGCAAACCAATCATTTTAAACTATTACACATTCTCAATTATTGCCATAACTTCTAATATGGCCTAACTTTTCCCTTTCTTCTCCTTTTGAATAATAACCAAAATCCTCGGCATGTTTTTCCAGACACTCTGGGCCTTTCCACTAATTTGGTAAAGCCCCTCCCTGTCACTTCCACCAAGTAGCTTCTTGCTTACTCCTACTCCTGAGTCTTCCTGCTGTCTTGGACCCTAACTCTACAGGGGTGACTTGCTGTCTTCTCCATCTTTTTCCTCGGAGTCACCACCAGACTGACAGCTCACCTGCCCTGTTGTTCTTCTCTTAAATTCCAATAAAATTGTTCCTAAGCTTTCTTTTGAGTGTATTTCTAAGTTCTTTTATTTATGAGAATGAGGTTCTTCATGAGCCTAAATAGAGAACCCTTCATTTTCCCAGTAATATAAGTATACTTTGAGACACAGGAACAATGACAAAATGACTTAATGACATGTGTCTTAGAAGATAAACCCATCATTAGGCAATGTATAACTGAATCAAATTAAGTGTAGTAGCTAGTGTTTGATAAACATTCGATAACTGTTGACTGTTTCTGTTTGTGTGAATGTGATGCTACCCACAAACCCAGTGAGTCAGATCCCACTATTGTCATCAACAATGATAACAAGGTGGCATTTTCTTCCTCATAGCCTAATGTCTCATCCACAAGTTCAACAGGACACTTTTTGAAGCAACTTGTCTAGCCTGCATCTTCCTAATCCAATCGTGTACAGCTATCATAAACTCCAATGCATACAGCTAACATAAATCACAGCTGATGAAAAGAATTTGTGTTAAATGCTAATTGAGCTAACAACCATATGTGTGCCCATGTATGTGTTCCCATGTGCCCACGCCTGAGAAACGCTGCAGGAGGCAGCTGGAATGGGTGTGACATCCAGAACAGGGAAGAACTAAACAAGGAGGTGTCAGAGCTAGAAGTGTCACAGAAAATCGATGAGGTGACGACACCCATTGGTTTCACGAGGAAGATCCTTGGAAGAAAATGAGCTGAATTTGCAGCCAGGATTTGGGAGTTTTGTATTTATTTTTCCCAGTTCCAAACACAATAGATCGCTTCCCCGATCTGCTGTGTATTGCTGCAAGTACAAGAAACACAGTATGTTCTGGTTTTATGGTAATTGATGCTCTTGTTAAGAAAATGCAGACCTCCAGTTGCTGAAGCAATTGTTCAGTTAAGCTGTCCCAGGGTCTCCCATCTGGGCGGCTCAGCTGTGTCGGCACGGCAGCATCTCTTGCGCTCGCGGTAGGGGCTTGTCTTCGCTTCCAGGACAATTGCCTCCCACGCTGTGGATGAAGATTGCATGTCACCGTTGAAAGGGGGAAAATGATTTGGGGCTCATTTATTTCTGCAAAATAGGATTCTCTGCAATGAATTACAAATCCACCACTTAATAGAGATTGGGATATAATTAAGTTTGTAATAAGTGCATCTGCATATGTGATAAAAAGCTAAGCAGCTGCTTTCAAGTCAGGGTTCGAGTAAGCTGAAAGGCATTTGACAATGCAGAGAAACGTGTGCAAGCAAAGGGGGGGTTATGCCGGCACTCCCAGCCAACTGGATGCTTGATTGACAGGTCTCTTGATTAGTAGGAATCTGTGGTGCACAAGTGGACACAGCTCTCCTGACTGCGAGGTGATAGGCAGCTAAAGAACTTGGCTACACTCTTCTCGGACATGAAACCTACAAAGCTTGAGGATCTCAGGCTCAGAACACAGATCTTACCCAAACCCTAGCAGGGGTAAGGGGAACAGAATGCAGTATCCATGAAAATATCTTTAAGTAATACACAGCTCTAAGTGTGACATGACCTAGGTATTAACTCCAATCTTTCATGCTAATGATGTCAGGAAAACCTGAATGAAATATAGAGAAACTTATCTGTGAGCAGTTTCCTATATCCTAAGTCTTATTTTTAAATTTTAATTACTTTATTAATTTAGTATATCTATATGTGTGTGTGTGCATGTGTGTCTGTGTGTAAGAATATCTGCACATGTGTAGTGCATGTGGGAACTACGGACTTAAGGATGAAGTATGTGTTGTTAGGCCTGTGCACAAGCACCTCTAACCACTGAACCATCAGTCCAGCCACGGGCTGCTTTGTTCTCCATTCATTAGGTGAACATATCACAGTCCTAAACTCTTGTTTTTGTTTTAGATCTCAAGTAGCCCAGGCTACACATGACCCTGAACTTATAATCCTCCTGCCTCCACTCCCAAGTGCTAAGATTTCAGGTATATATCAGCACACACAGTTTATCTAGTGCAGGGGACTGAACCCAGAGCTTTGGGCATTCTAGGCAAGCACTGAACTCCAACCTGAGTCTCCTTTCTGACTCTGTCTCTTCGCTTCAGATGCTGCATGGCAGTGCTAGTTCTGTGCTTCACGGAACTAACTGTCCACCAAGAAAGTGGAGCCAGGCTCTACTTTTGCCAATACAGAAGATCCTCCCCATATGCAAGAGCAAGGGGTGCCAATAGGATGTCTTCCTTTGGGAATTTTGTTAAATTATCTGTTGTTTGTTATGTCCCAACTGCAAAAATTATCTCCAGAGAAGTGTTGGGTGGTATTGTTGCCCCAGGATATGAAGAAGCTGCCTTGAAAACACCTTCTAAAAAGAAAAAAAAATGGATGGACCAGTCCTACAAATAACCCCAGCAGCACAGACACTGAGAGCAACAACAACAATAATAATAATAATTAATAATAATAATAAATGAGACCTTCTGAAACTGAGAAGCTTCTGAAGAACAGAGGACATGATCAACAAGACAAAATAACAGCCTACAGAGTAGAAAAAAACTTCATCAACCCCACATAGAACAGAGGGTTGATCTCCAAAATATACAGGAGCTCAAGAAATTGGTCATCAAAAAAACAAATAATCCAATTTAAAAAACAAAAAAAAAATGATACAGACCTAAACAGAGAATTCTCAACAGAGGAATTGCAAATGACAGAAAGACACTTAAGGTCACGCTCACCTTCCTTAGCCATCAGGGAAATGAAAATCAAAACAACTCTGAGATACCATCTTACACCTGTAAGAATCCCAGACCCAAAAAGAAGAACATGGGATGTACTCACTCATAATTGGTTTCTAGCCATAAATAGGGGTCACAGAATCTACAATTGGCGAACCTAAAGAAGCTAAGTAAGAAGGTGAACACAAGGAAAAACATATCGTTATCCTCTTGGATAAGGGAAGTAGACAAAATTGCCGGGGAGAAAAGTGGGATCTTGGGGGTGGGGTGGGAAGGGGGTAAGGGGAGATGGGGAGAGAAAAGGTAGAAGGGAAGGAGGGGGGACTTGGGGAAATAGGAGGATCGGGATAAAGGAAGGTTGGATAGGGGAGCACGGAATCACAATCCTTAGTTAAGGGACCCACTTTAGGGTGGGCAGGAGAATTGACCCTAGAGGGGCTCCCAGGTGCCCAAGCTGAGGTCCCCAGTTATTTCCTTGGGCAGCTGAGGATAGGGAACCTGAAATGACCCCATCCTAGCGCAATACTGACGAATATCTTGCATATCATCTTAGAACTTTCATCTGGCGAGGGATGGAGATAGAGACAGAGACCCACACTGGAGCACTGGACTGAGCTCCCAAGGTCCCAATGAGGAGCAGAAGGAGGGAGAACATCAGCAAAGAAGTCGGGACCACGAGGGGTGCACCCACCCACTGAGACAGTGGAGCTGATCTACTGGGAGCTCACCAAGGCCAGCTGGACTATTACCAAAAAAAGCAGGGGATAAAACTGAACTCTCTGATCATGTCGAACAATGAGGGGTGATGAGACGCCAAGGACAATGGCACGCAGTTTTGATCCGACGCAATCTGCTGGCTTGGTGGGAGCCTAGCCAGTTTGGATGTTCACCTTCCTAGATATGGACGGAGGGGGGAGGACCTAGGACTTACCACAGGGCAGGGAACCCTGACTGCTCTTTGGACTGGAGAGAGAGGGGGAGAGGAGTGGGGGGAAGGGGAGAGGGGTGGGAGGAGGGGGAGAAGAGTGGGAGGAGAGGGAGAAGAGTGGGAGGAGGGGGAGGGAAAGGGGAGGCTGGGAGGAGGTGGAAATTTGTTTTTTTTTCTTTATTCTTCTTTTATCAATAAAAAAATGTTTAAAAAAAAAAAAAAAAAGAATGGCCAAGATCAAAAACACTGATGACAGCTTATGCTGAAGAGGATGTGGGGTAAAGGGAACACTCCTGCATTGCTGGTGGAGTGCAAACTGGTACAACTACTTTGGAAATCAGTATGGTGGTTTCTCAGAAAATTAAGAATTAATCTACCTCAAGACCCAGCAATACCACTCTTGGGCATATACCCAAAGGATGCTCAATTGTACCACAAGGACATTTGCTTGACTGTGTCTATAGCAGCATTCATAATAGCCAGAACCTAGAAACAATCTAGAAGATCCTCAACCAAAGAATGGATAAGGAATTATATTTTACTCAGCAGTAAAAAATAATGATACATGAAATTTGCAGGCAAATGGATGGAACTAGAAAAAAACATATTGAGTGTTGCAACCCAGACCCAGAAGAGAAATATATGTACTCACTCATAAGCAGATATTAGACATAAAGCAAAAGATAACCAGCCTACAATTCACAATCCCAGAGAACCTAGACAACAAAGAGGACCCTAGGAGAGACATACATGGAACCACCTAGGAAAAAGACAAGATCTCCTGAGTAAATTGGGAGCTTGGGGGGTAGGGAGGAGGGTAGAAGGGAAGAGGAGAAGAAGGAAGGGAAGTGGGGAAAATGTATAATTCAATGAAAACAATAAAAATAGAATAAAGGTCTGCCAGAGTCTGCTCTCAGAGACCTCCTTGTAGCCACTACCGCTGTCAAGTCCAATCAGTCTAACTCCATGTGCAATATCAAGGATGGTCAGGTTGTTGGTATTGGGCAGCAGTCACAGACACACTGTACACTGTACAAGCCTTGCAGATGGTAAAGCAAACTCTTGGTGACTTTGGTACCACCCATGAGTGCTTTCCATGAAGTTTAAAACTGGGTCAAAGAGAATGGAGATCTCCAATGCCATTGATCAATGTGACCAGCGTCATCATGCCCTAGTGAAGTGGAGAGCTCTTTTCAAGGAAGCTTGTGAGTTGCTCTTTGAGCAGAGGAGAAGGAGTAAGTCACCAAGCTGAGAGACATTTCTACCAGCTCCAATGCCTTCTTTCCTTTTAGGAACAATGCAGCCAAAGCTAAGAGGATCTGTGTGGCCTTCATTGTCACTCCATGTGGCTCTGCTCCTGCAAAGGCTATGACTGAGGCACAGCATGCACTGCGGTTGTCTTGGCTCACATGGATCTTTGATTCTCTCACCACGGATTGCAGTCTACATCATTTCCTGTTTGCTTATGTGCAGTGGATAATCATGTGTGAGATTTTGAAAGTATCTTTTAAAAAATGAGTCCTAATAATGGCATTTTATTAATTGGGTCTATGCCCTAAGAGAGACATACATGAATCTAATCTATATAGAAAGTAGAAAAAGATAAGATCTCCTGAGTAAATTGGGAGCATGGGGACCATGGGAGAAGGCTGAAGGGGAGGGGAGAAGGAGGGAGGGGAGCAGAGAAAAATGTATAGCTCAAAAAAATCAATAAAAAAGCATAATAAAAAAGCCTAGAATAATTAGGGTGGAGAATAAAAAAGCCTCTGCACTTAGAAAAATATAATTGGGTCTATGGTTTTAGTTGTTTTTAAAAAGGAGTCTACCACCATCATGGGAGAACTATATGGTAACCTCTGAGAGCTTATATCTTGAACCATAAACAGGAAACAGAAAGAGAGCCCTGGGATTGATGTATGGGTTTTTCCTATGTTTTTATTTAAAAACTTACTTTTCATTTTACATACCAACACCAGTTTCCCCTCCCTTCCCTTTTCCCACCCCCTGACCTTCACTTCTTCCCATCCCTCATCCACTCCTCAGAGGGGGTAGGGCCTTCTTTGGGGAGTCAACAAGGTCTGGGATAGCAACTTGAGGCAGGACCAAGCCTCTCCCCACCATATCAAGGCTGAGCAAGGTATCCCACCATAAGGAATGGTCTCAAAAAGCTTGTTCATGTACCTAGGATAGGTCCTAGTGCAACTGCCAGGGCCCCCACAACAAATCAATCCACATAATATCACCAATATTAAGAGGGTCTAGTTCAGTTCCACACAGGTTCCCCAACTGTCTGTCCATAGTCCGTGAGCTCCCACTAGCTTAGGTCAGCTGTCTCTGTGGTTTTCCCATCATGATCTTGAACCCCCCGCCCCCGCCATCATATGATCCCTCCTCCTTCTCCTCAGCTGAACTCCAGGAGCTCAGCCCAATGCTTGCTTGGCTGTGGATCACTGCATCTGCCTCCATCAATTACTTAATGTAGGATCTATGATGACAATTGAGGTAGTCATTAATCTTAATAAAAGGAAAAGTCCTTTCAGGCACCTTCTCCACTATAGAGAAGAGTCTTAGCTGGGATCATCCTCATGGATTCCTGAAAATTTCTCTAACACCAGGTTTCTCCCTAACCCCATAATGGCTGCCTCTATCAAGATATCTTTTTCATTGCTCTCTCCCTCAATCCCTCCCACAACTTGGTCTTCTTGATTCCTCACGTTCTTATCCCCTCATTGATGTAGGTGGGTCATCTGTCTATCTGTTGCTTTTATTGGTTAATTAATAAAGAAACTGTTTGGCCTTTGATAGGACAGCAGCTTAGATAGGCACAGTAGACAGGACAGAATGCTGGGAGAGAGAAGCAGATTCAGGCAGACAATATAGCTCTCCTCTCCAAGATGGATGCAGGTTAAGATCCTTCCTGGTAAGCCACCACCTCGTGGTGCTACACTCATTATTAGAAATGGGTTAATCAAGATGTGAGAATTAGCCAGTAAGAGGATAGAGCTAATGGGCCAAGCAGTGTTTAAAAGAATACAATTTCCGTGTAATTATTTTGGGTAAAGCTAGGGGGTGCGGGAGCTGGGTAGGTCGAAAAACAGGCCTGCCCACAGCTCATACTACACCTCATCTCCTCCCTTCTGCCCCCCTCCCATTTACCCAAGAAATCTTAACTATTTTCCTACCTGGAGCCCTTCATGTGTGTCCCTCTTAGGGCCCTCCTTTTTACCTAGCTTCTCTGGGATTGTGGATTTGAGCTTGGTTATGCTTTGCTTTACATCTAAGACCCACTTATGAGTGAATGCAAACTATGTTTGTCTTTCTGGACCTGGGTTACCTCACTCAGGATGATTTTTTTCTAGTTTCAACCATGTGCCTACACATTTCATGATGTCATTATTTTTTACCACTGAATTGTACTCTGTTGTGTAAATGTACCACATTTTCTTTAGCCATTCTTTGGTTGATGGGTATCTAGGTTGATTCCATATTGATTCCAGGTTCTAGCTATTACAAATAATGCTGCTATAAACATAGTCAAGTAAATGTTCTTGAAGTATAATTGTGTATCCTTTGGGTATATGCCCAAGAGTGGTATTGCTGGGTATTGAAGTAGATTGATTCATAATTTTCTGAGAAACAGCCATACTGATTTCCAAAGCAACTATACAAGTTTGCACTCCCACCAGCAATGGAGAAGTAGTCCCCCTACTCCACATCCTCTCCAACATGAGTTGTCGTCATCAATGTTTTTGATCTTGGCCACTCTGGTGTAAGATGGTATCTCAGAGTCATTTTTATTTGCATTTCCTTGATGGCTAAGGATGTTAAGCAATTCCTTAAATGTATTTTTGCCATTTGAGTTTCTTCTGTTGAAAATTCTATTTAGATCAATACCCCATTTATTAATTTAACTATTTGGTATTTTGAGGTCTATTTTCTTGATATATATATATATAATCAGCTTTCTGTCAAATGTGGGGTTGGCAGAAATCTTTTCCCATTCTGTAGGCTGACGTTCTGTCTTATTGGCCATATCCTTTGACTTACAGAAGCTTCTTGGTTTCATGAGGCCCCATTTATTGATTGTTGTTCTCAGAATCTGTGCTACTGGTGTTATATTTAGGAAGTAATCTTCTGTGCCAATGTGTTCTAGGCTACTTCCCACTTTCTCTTCTATTAGGTTCAGTGTAACTGGATTTATGCTGAGGTCTGAGGTCTTTGATCCACTTGGACTTGAGTTTTGTGCATGGTAATAGATATGGATCTATTTGCATTCTTCTACATGCTGATATCAAGTTATGCCAATGGCACATGGTTTTTAAACTTCAGGTCTTTCCCAAGTGACATACTCACTCTACAAAGTCTGCAAAACAGTGCCACCAACTAGGGGCCAAGACTATGGAGCATCTCATTCAAACAACACAATGTGTTTCCTTGAGTAGTTGGAAATGGGCAAAAATAAATCCTAGGATATTTAAATAACAGATCTCTATGCAACTGACAAAAGGAATGAGGTGGTTCTGCACATATCAACATAGACTCATCTTTAAATCAATCAGAATAACCCAAATTGTTCTCCAGTAACAAACAGTTCCATCCAACATTAGCTCATCAATAAAACTTTATTTTATAAGTGTGCAAGTATTCATGGAACAGAATACACCCTGCATCATATCATCCTCATGCAGGGGCCTGGGCTCAATCATGGCTTCGAAACCCAGCACAACTAAAAAAAGGAACCGAAACTTTAATCAAGGTGCTTAAATCCTTCAACCCAGAAATGGCACCGGCTATTTCTTAACACATTTCGTTAGTTGAAGAAACTCATATGGGCACAGATCTACATAGGGTTAGAAGTCCTATTGCCCTAGCGAAAAGGAAATGTAGAGGTGTTAGTGGGACTTAATAATGATTAATATCATCTCTAAGGATTCTATGAAGTCAGCCGAAAGAGCATAGCTTGGTCTTCATAATAAAAACATATTACAGGACTGGGGATATGGCCCTGTAGTTGAGAACATTTGTTGATCTTTCAGAGGACCTAGATTTGGTTCCCAGCACTCCCACTGAGCAGATCACAACTATCTATCACTCCAGCACCAAGGAATCCAACATCCTCTTCTGGCATTTGCAGACACCTGTGCAAATTCACACAAACAACAAGTCAATTATTAAAATGTGTATATTTCATATATTTTGCATTCTTGATGTACACTGAATAGCTCTAGAAGAATGGATTAGTGATAATTCCAAATAAGCTTAGAGAAGATTAAAGAGTTATTTTTCATTGTCATAGACATTTTATAATATATGCATATAATCATTTCAAATATATTGAAATCAAAAATAAAAGGTATATATTTTTTTCAAAAAGGACATATCAGAAAATACAATACAAAGACTGTCTTAATTTGCCTCTTCTTGAACGAAATTCTATAAGGGTTCCCTACAAGGAATGTATATTAGCCTGAAAGACTCTTTTTCTATCTCCTTATTTTATAAAAGTTTACTATGGCTTCTGACATTTCCAATTATGAGACAGTTTTAAACTCAGAGACAAAGAAAATTGCTTTGACCATTTACTATGAAAAAGACAACTAGGTCACCACATAACCAATCTGCTCACTCTCAACCCAAATAAAGAAAGGCTTAGGTTTAAATGACAGACAGATAATTTGCGCATGATCAAATTCATGTATTATCAAAGAAACCCCAGCCACTTTCAGAAAAGCAGTGGAGACTACGTCATGGGTTCAGAGATGTTCTTTCCTTATATAAACTGCATGTCTAGTAAATTTCCCCAGACCAGGACCATTTTTAATGTAAATGTCATCTTGTTACAGAATGCCTTGTCCTTTCAATGTTCCTTTAATCACTAATTAGCCATGTCACATTAATAGTAATTTCTAGGCTCTCTATCTTTCCACAGATACTGATAGTCTTGATGGGGTGGAATGGAAGCCAGAGAAGCCTCACTTCCATTCCAGGAAGACAAGAGCTCACAACTGAAATGACCACAGCCTTGAACTGTACTTCTAGAAGAATGAGACAGTGTCTCTCACAGGTGGAATTCACCTCTCCCTCCTGACAAGGGTTGGCACAGAGCTTGTGTGTGTACGTGTGTATGTGTGTGTGCATGGGTGTGTGTGGGTGTGTGTGTGCATGTGTATGTGTGTGTGTGTACGTACATACGTGTGTGTGAGACAGAGAGAGACAGAGAGACATAGAGAGAAACAGACAGACAGGAAGGAATGGAGGCAAGCAGGCAAGAAGACAGGCAGGCAGACACAGATACACAGAGAGACACAGTGGCAGAGAGACAGAGACCAACTGACCACAGTAGGTTTATCAGAGGACAACTTCATGTGTTCATCTTGACCCTCTAGTTTTTTGTGCCAAGGTCCAGAAAGTTCACTTCAATGTACAACAGGCTAGCTGCCCTGTCAACTTCTGGGGCTTCTCCTGTCTTGACCTCTCATCTCTGTAGGAGTGCTGGGGTCACAGACATGTGCTACTGTGTGTTCTTGGGTTCTAGAGATCTAAACCCTTTATCTACTGAGCTGCCATTGAGCCCAAAGTATTGTCAATGCAACCTCAAATCATGGTTTCCTTTTTTCCCCAAGACTTGGGTTCCATTAAAGTCTGAACAATACCAGCACAGTGCTCTTTACTTTGGAAGCTTCACTGTATCTTTCAATGGAAATCTTAATTCTTATGACTAATATTAGAAAGTATGGAAAAGTTTCTGCTCTCTGATAAACCTCTCTACTGATGCAATAATCCGAATCAGACCAAATCAAACCGAATTAGAAAAAGGCCAGGTTTAATGGATGCCAGCACTCCCAGATGGCTTTCCAGGACCCCAGAGAAGAGCTGGGGAGGGAAGGCTGGAAAACCACGTGTTTGTTCTCTGGGGTGCTGTTTAAAGACCCTGTGGGAGTGATCTTGAGCATCTCAGGTCGGGGGGAGTCATCTTTTGGTGGGCTTTCTCAGAGGTGGAGTCTGAACTGAGGTAACTCCCAGGGAAGGTAGCCTGGGATGGAACTTCCACCTGTATATTCCAGACTCTTTGGACATATGGACGCCAGGGGCTGTGGTGTGGCCTTAACCCCAACAAGTATGCGTAGTAAAGATATCTGGGCTTATCATAAAAATTCTATATTACAGAGAGATTTTTATCTGATTTGAATGTTAGGTGGTGAAGCCAGTCACTGGTACTGCTGACCTCTGGGACACAGGCACATACTGCACACCCACTCAACTAAAGGGAGAGGAGTGATTGAAGGGACATAGACTGCTGTTCTCCAGGCATGAGTCACTCAGCAAGCAGCTCACCAGGGACCCATGGCACCTCTCAAGAGGTACCTCAGAAAGTGAAATCAGCCAGTCCTGCAGAGACAAATGCTGCACAGCCTCACCTGTCAGCAGATGATGGACAAGTTGATCACATAAAAGTAGAGAGTGGAATGGTGTGGTTGTTCCCAAGTCTGGTGTCAGGCTGAGATGGGAGGGGGAAAGAGACATGCTGGTCAACAAGTGCAAACTTAGGAGGGACAGGCTGAAGTATTCTATTGCACAGCAGACTGAGTTCAGTCAGTAAAAGTTTAAATACTTATTTTTATATATTTTCTTTATTATATTTTTACTAAACGATTTTAAATTTAGATATATTTGATTACATTCTTCCCCTCCCCCACATTCTTCCAGGTCTGCTACCCACCCAACTTGAAGTTCTTTCACAAAAATCAAACAAAACCCCATTACAATAACCACCCAATACAATAACAACCCCCTAAAAATAAAAAAAATACCTCAAAAGAAAAACAAACAACAAAAATACCCACTGAACTATAACCAAATAAAAGCACATAGAAATGGTGGAGTCCGTTATATGTTGGCCAACTACTCCTGAACATGAGGCCTGCCTTGGAATGGCTGATGTACCCAGTGTCACTCTGTTGAAGAAAAGGGATGTTCCATCTCCCAGCAGTAGGACAGTTCAGTTGTTAACCTTTACCCTAGTTAGTGGCTAGATTGTCAGTCATCATTTTTAAAATATAACAAAAATAAAATATAACAAGATAAAACAAAAACTATCACATAAAAACTGGACAAGACAAGCCAACAGAAGGAAAAGAGCACAAGAGAAAGCACAAGAGTCAGGGACCCACTTGCTCACATATTCAAGAATCCCATACAAATGCTAAGCTGGAAGCCACAATATATACTCAGAGGACCTGGCGCAGACCCAGGCAGGCCCTGCATGCAACTTCCGTCTCTGTGAGTTCATTTGAGCTTTGATCAGATTGATTTAGTGGGCCTTGTTTTCTCTGTGTCCTCCATCTCCTCCTGCTCTTATTCTCTTCCTGCTTCCTCTTCCTCAGTGTTCCTTGAGCTCCCCTGAGGGGAAGGAGTTGATGGAGACATCCCATTTAGGGCTGAGTGTTCCAGGATCTTCATCATTCTCTGTGGGCCTCTATTTGTTCCTATCTGCACAGGAGGAAGGTTTTCTGAAGACTGCCAGGCCTCCTTAGTCTCCTTATTCCCCAGGAAAAGGTGAGTGTGCTATCTACCTGTTCTGCAGCTCCACAATGCAGGACAATCCAGCCTTACAACACAGGACAACCAGATGCAATTTAATTTGGCCTTGCTTACAGTTTCAGAGGTTTAGTCCATTATCATCAGGGTGGGGAGAATAAAGGCATGCAGGCAGACGACATGGTACTAGAGAAGAAGCTGAGAGATCTACATCAGGATCCACAGGCAGTAAAAAAGAGAGAGGTGGGGGAGAAAGTGACTCTGGGCCTGGCTTGGACCCTAAAAACCTCAAAGCCTACCCCCAGTGACATACTTCCTCTAAGAAGACCACACCTACTTCAACAAGGCCACACCTCCTAATCTTTTCAAATAGTACCACTCTATGAGCCTGCAGTGGCCACTCTCCTTCAAACACCACACACTGTGATCAAAATCAATCTGGGACTAAAGGGTTTATTTTATTTAACAGCTTATAGGCCATCCCTGAGGAAAATCAGGGCAGGAACATGGAGGCAGGAACTGAAACAGACGTTATGGGGGAACGCTGCTTACTAGCTTCCTCAAGGCTTGCTCAGCATGCTTTCTTATATACTCCAGGCCAGCCTACCCAAGGATGTTACCACCCACAGTGGGTGGGGCCCTTCCACATCAATCATTAATCAAGAGAAGCCTTACAGACTAACCTACAGGCCAATGTGATGAAGGCATTTTCTCCACCAGATATGTTTAGGCTTGTGTCAAGTTAACAAAAAAAACAACATAGTAATAAGGAGCGTGATGGATGTGCTAATCACATTGATTACAAATATGTGTCAAAATATTACATTGTACTCCATAAACAATTACAGCTATATATCAATTAAAAATGCAGTTAAAACTGAAAAGGAAAGTCATTATCCTAGTGGTTTGGAAGTTTATCAATTAGACGTATAATAAATAACTCAAAACCAGTGGCATCAATCAGACTGCTTGGCATATCATAGGAATTAAGTATTTGTTGAGAAACAGTTTTAATGTTATGAATAACAGAGACTTGTTTAAGAAAAGAGAGGGGTGGCGAAATGCCTATGCCTGAGCTGGATTTCCAATAGTCTCAAGGAGAGGTATGTGAACTAAGAGCCCATGGTGCCATCTAGCATTAATACATTCTATTTTCTAAGGACATGTTCCTTAGTATTTTTAATGCCATGTGTAAAAAGCAGCACATCAGAGTCTTTTAACTGCCTTTGTAAACAATGAAAATTTTTCAGGGAAATGAAAAAAGTGGAAACAAGACATGAGACAAAGGCAAATGTGTTTGCGACTAAGGCTAGATCAAGACCTTGCAGTGATCTGGCAAAAGAGAAGGCTGGAAATTATGGAAAACACAAATCTCCCCCAATCTGTCTTTCTTTGAGACACACACACAACACACACACATGACATGCCTAACCCCACACACCACTCCACACACCCCACAACACACACACACAGTACATAACACACCTCACAATACACAACACACACAGCCTGAGGAGGTTAGTTCTGCTGGCAGCAATGATTTAGATGGGAAGTCACATGAGTAACAGTATGATCGGAGTCTGGGAAAGTCTCTGTAGCAAACATCTGGAAAAGGAAGTTGAGCTCAAGGGTAAGCATGGGGGCTGGGGTATGTGAGCATGTAGCACAGTGGTAGAATGTTTGCCTGGCATTTGCAAGGCTCAGTGTTTGAATCTCAGCCCTACATACACAAAAGACTCGATACAAGAGTGAGAGAGAGGCAGCCAAAATAAAGAAAAGAGGGAAGAGGGTTTAAGAAATGATTCCAGAGATAGAATCAACAAGGCAGGTGAGGTGAGAACCCCAGAATCCATGAAGTAAATAGAAAGGGCAAAAAAGATGGCTCAAAAGATAGCAGGTGGGAGACTTAAATAAATACAAGTCTGATTTGGTAGGTGGTAAGTCTAAAGAACCTAGGATGGGACAATGAGAAAAAAAAAGTTTTATTTATTATTTGTTTGTTTTTAAGATGTTGACTATGGGATTACTTGGAACCTGATAAGAAAATCCAATAGGTTGTGAGAAATGGCTATGAGGTCAGATGAGCCAGATTAAACAGTCATCAACATCAGGATTTTCAGATAATCTGGAAATAGTTACCGTAAGCAAAACATTTGACTACAAGTGACATATCTGGCACTGTGCTCTGTGCCCCACACACATCACATTCAATTCTCATAACTCCTCAAATAGAATTACTACTCCCACGTTGAGAGTGCAAGAATCTTTTCCTAATTTATTTTTAAATCTTTAGTGGTCCAAATCCACTTCAGTGTCCTGCTAGCTCTTTGTACCCAAAGAGAGAAACACCATGATGCCAACACCCTCCCTAACATGCCTCTCCACTGCCCTGAATGTTCTGGGTATGAGCGTTGAGTGGGGACAAGAAAAGCAATCAGTTTTGACAGCATCCAGGGAAAGCTGTTTGGTAGGAACTGAGACTCTGGTCAGCATCAGCTTGACATAATCAAGCACACAGACCTTCAGGAATAGCAGTCACTGGCCTCCCATTTTCTAATGCTATTGTTGGAAGCTCTGCCCTTCAAGAAAAATTGGAGAATTAGGAAGGAAGGGGGGAAAAAATCTATGAGAATTCCAATGATGAGACCATTGATGATTATGTAAATGGGGACTTACAGAGAAGCAAATAAGAGTTATTAATAAATCTATCACGCCAGAAGTTATAACTAGATTCCTGAGGAAGCCAGCAAGCAGGCCTTCTGCAGGAAGCTGGCCTATTGCATTTATCTCCACTTTCTATGTGAGTCACTGAGACACAGCAAGAGCACATCATTTGTTCTATGTCCTTAGCCACAGCGCCTAGTAAACCATGCTGGAAGTAAGATGTTGCCTTCTCTGTAGAGCAGAGTTCATCTAAATAAGACACTACAGCCAGAGTTCTTCAGGAATGTGTTCTGCTAGACATACACAGCATATCTATGAATAAAATTGGAACAACTTTGGTCATTGTCTATAGATGCAAGTTTCTGTACCACCTTAATCCTAAAGCCATTCAGTCCCAAAGAAATACACAGAGGCTTATATTAATTATAAACTGTTTGGCCTATTAGCTCAGGCTTATTATTAACTAGCTCTTACAACTTAAATTAACCCAAATTCTTGTCTATGTTTAGCCACATGGCATGGTACCTTTTCTCAGTAAGACATTCTCACCTTGCTTCCTCTACATCCTGCTAGTGACTGTCTCTCTGCCTTTCTTCTTCCCAGAATTCTCTTACACTTTCTTCCTGGCTACTGGCCAATCAGCATTTTTTAAACTAATACAAGTGACAAATCTTTACAGTGTACAAGAGCATTATACTACAGCAATTGTCTACCATCTTCAAGTTCACCAGTCTCCCCAGTAGGCCACATAGACCCTATGAAGGATATTAATGAATAGGGAAACTTTCTGACCATGGAGCCACTTGCTCCTGACATCTGTAAACACCTTTAGAGTTTCTCCCAGCTAAAGAATTGCCTGCCCCAAGGCCACACCCACCAGAGGCAGTCCATGTCTATTGGCAGGGGAAGGAGGAGTTAAAGGAAAAGGAACTTAAAGGCTCCACCTGCTAAGTTCAACAGTCAATACTTGCAAGCCATTCCAACTTCAGAGATGTGTGCAGATTTGTCAGGGTCTTGAGGAATGCATTGCAACTCAATTTCTGACCTGTCCCACTTCCACTTGGTTATTCTCCAGGGGACTTCACAATAAGCATTCATACTGTACTCCATCACAGAACTGTCTCTGTTATGGTTTCTCTGACTGTCATAAAACACTATGACCACAAGCAACTTGGGAAGGAGAGGGTTTATTTCACTTCCACTTCCATATACAGCTGATCTTACAAGGAAGTCAGGACAGAGACCAATGCAGAGGCCATGGAGGAGTGCTGCTTGCTGGCATGGTTCTTATGACTTACTCATCCTGGTTTATATATCTCAGGACCACTTGCCCAGGAGTGGGAGCAACCACAATGGTCCAAGTCACCCACACCAATCATTAATTAAGAACATAAACAATGGACTTGCCAACACGGCAGTCTGATGGAGGCATTTTCTTAGCTGAGGTTGTCCTCCCAAATGAGTCTGGATTCTGTCAAGTTGGCTAACAGTAGCTAGGACAGAAACCCAGCCTGTGATACATGCCTGTCTGTGCCTTGAGTACACTTCATTTAAATATCTACAAAAAACAAAGCATTGGTCTATGAGTTTCCAAATTTGGCATTAGTAGGTAAATAAAAGAAGTTTGATGGGGCTCCGCTCTCAGGGAACACACAATGACTCAGGTTCCTCTCCAGACAACAAAACCCATGAGGAATCTAACCTAGGATTATGCCAAATTTCACTTTTTCTGTTTTTATTTTTTAATGTCTGCTGTGCTATATGAATTGTAAAGCATGTACCCAACATTTAGCCTAGTCCCAGCCTGCACAACAGAGGTTAATTGATGTGGGATTCCCCTCTGTATGCTGTGAAAACCATTCATTAATAAAGAAACTGCTTTGGACCTATAGCAAGGCAGAACTTAGCTAGGCAGGGAAAACTAAACTGAATGCTGGGAGCCAGGAGGCAGAGTTAAGAGAGAAGCCATGTAGTCCTACCAGAGACAGATGCCAGAACTTAACCAGGTAAGCCACAGCCTTGTGGTGATACACAGATTAATGGAGATGGGTTAAATTAATATGTAAGAGCTAGCCAATAAGAAGCTAGAGCTAATAGGCCAAGCAGTGTTTTAAATAATACAGTTTCTATGTGATTATTTCATGGCTAAGTGACCAGGAACCAACAAGTGGCCTCTCCTCGTAACAAATTGGTACAAACATGACAAACTAAAATTCAGTTAAATCTTGAGAGAGTTTGGGAAGAATCCTAGACACAGAAGAGCAGAGTTAAGCATAGGTTGGTAGCAGCATTTTCTTGGGTGGGTTCTGTTTGCAAGAAGCAAACAGATGCATGGCTCCTTTAAGAGAGGTTTTCCTGATCCAACAGTAGCAGAAAAAAGATGTGCCATTTTGAAAAGCCGGCTTTCTGGGTCATGCTGCCAGCACAAACTCTGACTCTTTATGGAGGTCTGGGTATGGAGAATTTAAATGGGATTTCTGAACAGAGTGTTACAACTTGCTTAATGGCAGCATAGACTGGCTGTGTGCCTAAAAATGGGGCTGTGAGCATGGCTCTCAGAGGCAGCAAACATCTGCCATGCTGGACTGGGCAGGACAAGTTGGTATTTCCCCTAGCAATGGTGCTTCTTAAGTGCATAAGAAGGGCTTAGCATTTTAAGAAGACGTCTTGGTCAGAAAATGATTACAGATATGCAATAAAAAATTCAGATGGAAAAAACTCTAAATGGGTCACAGTGTTGAATAAATGTATATAGGCTTGGGAGAGAGAAGAAAAGGAGTATAGAGAGTTGGAAAAGAAGTAAATAGTTTAAAAAATATAACAGTCTTTAAAGAGACAGAGTAGACAATCGTAGATTAAAGGGGTAAAGAGAATAAAATAAATATTAAGAAGTAATAGAGTAAAAACAAATAAGCCACATAATGATGGAATATACAAAAATAGTCTGAATTATGTATACTATTGTGTTTTCTTTGAATTTTTTGACTGTGAAGGAACTAAGTACAGAGAGACATTTTATTGTATTGACTGCTAAGTGAAACCTATATATTTTAAAGGTATCTTAATTCCAAAATTTAGGTCTAAAGATTTGTTGCTTAGGAAAAGAGGTTTTCCATTTGTTTCCACAGAAGATGAGAACCTGTGGAATCCATCCAGACTAATAAGGTTTGAGAGACCAAGACACCCTGAAAGGTCGACTTGAATACCCCTCAAAAATTACTTTGCCCAATAAACAGCAGGAAGCAGTATGGAGAGACCTATGCCCATATTCCCAAATATTGTCTATAAATGTTTGTTTACATTTAAAGGGGGATATAAAATAGAGATTTGCATTGGTATGGATCTTGCTTTATTGATACAAATTTAAGGTCAATTTTGTTATATGTATATTTCTGCTCTTGATTAAAGTATTGTGTTTGCACAGCTCATTTAAAAATGTAATGTACAATTAAGAAATATGGGTTAATAGATAGTCATCTATAATAGTCAAGCTTGTAGTCATGTTAATTAGGTTTTCTAGATATACAGAGATATAGTTCAGATGGATAGATATTCTTCAAAACTTTCAAAGACTACAGAATATGGAATTTAAATGTTTAAGAACTTAGGACTTGCTAGGCGATGGTGGCACACACCTTTAATCCCAGCACTCGGGATGCAGAGGCAGGCGGATCTCTGTGAGTTCGAGACCAACCTGGTCTACAGAGTTAGTTCCAGGACAGGTTCCAAAGCCGCAGAGAAACCCTGTCTCGAAAAGAGAGAGAGAGAGAGAGAGAGAGAGAGAGAGAGAGAGAGAGAGAACTTAGGACTTTTCATGACAGTGAGATACATCTGCTCCTGGCAGCAACAAGAGGATGATGGGCACTGAAGAGGCTCCTTATGGAGTTGGTTAGCATTTTGGGCAAGAAACTGCTCTTGCCTGGACAGCTTAATGAACTAGACATGCAGGACCCACAGAGAAATGACTATTGAACTTGCCTAAAGGGGAGATGATCTTTTGGGGTTCCTGCTTTATGAAGTGTCTGCTAGACATTATGCAGGATACAGAAGAAAGTGACTGGCAAACTGCCAATATAGGCAGAACTGCCTTTGAAATTTCTTGCTTCATGGAAAAGTCTGCTGGATACTATGAGCCTGTGGGCTGAAGATTAGATGCCTCAACAATACAGAAGAACTTTGGGTGGCTGTCCAGGCAGTGAGATGTCTCTGTCAATTCTAGAGTTTTGGAAGTTCCTTACAATGAACTTATTGTTTATTTAGGTAATATTATATCCTTCTGGAGTCTTTGATGGAGTTGAAGAATAGATTGTTATTATTATAGTTTTCCTTAGTTATGATAAAAGATAAAGCAGATTTAACTATTGTAACTGTAATTATTGCTTGATACCTGTTTTGTTATATGTAATTATACTATGCTAAAGTTAAAACCTTCCTTTTCATTTAAACAAAAAAGGGGAGGTGATATGGGATTCCCCTCTGTATACTGTGAATACCATTCATTAATGAAGAATCTGATTTGGACCTATAGCAAGGCAGAATTTAGCTAAGCAGGGAAAACTAAAGTGAATGCTGGGAGAAAAGAGGCAGAGTTAAGAGAGAAGCCATATAGTCCCACAGGACACAGATGCCAGAATTTTACCTGGTAAGCCACAGGCTCATGGCAACAGACAGATTAATGGAGATGGGTTAAATTAATATGTAAGAGCTAGCCAATATGAAGCTAGAACTAATAGGCCAAGCAGTGTTTTAAATAATACAGTTTCTGTGTGATTATTTTGGGGCTAAGCAGCCAGGAACTAACTAGCAGCCTCCTAACAACAGTTAATAGTTTTAATTTACTAAAAATAAACAAAGAAAATACCCTCTGGCTATTGAGTAAGCTCATTTCTCCCAAAGGGAAAAGTCCATGACACATGGAAGAAAAAACACACATCCCAATGGGTTGTATTTCAACAAAAGTATATGCTCAACTATGTTCATAGCAGCATTGTTTGTAATAGCCAGAACCTGGAAACAACCTAGATGCCCTTCAATGGAAGAATGGATGAAGAAAGTATGGAATATATACAGATTAGAGTACTACTCAGCAGTAAAAAACAATGACTTCTTGAATTTTGCATGCAAATGGACAGAAATAGAAAACACTATCCTGAGTGAGGTAAGCCAGACCCAAAAAGAGGAACATGGGATGTACTCACTCATAATTGGTTTCTATCATAAATAAAGGACATTGAGCCTATAATTCGTGATCCTAGAGAAGCTAAATAAGAAGGTGAACCCAAAGAAAAACATATAGTCATCTTCCTGGATATTAACCTTCATCAGACGATGAAAGGAAACAGAGACAGAGACCCACATTGGAGCACCGGACTGAAATCTCAAGGTCCAAATCAGGAGCAGAAGGAGAGAGAGGACGAGCAAGGAACTCAGGACCACGAGGGGTGCACTCACACACTGAGACAATGGGGATGTTCTATCGGGAACTCACCAAAGCCAGCTGACCTGGGTCTGAAAAAGCATGGGATAAAACCGGACTTGCTGAACATAGCGGACAATGAGGACTACTGAGAACTCAAGAACAATGGCACTGGGTTTTGATCCTACTGCACGTACTGGCTTTGTGGGAGCCTAGGCAGTTTGGATGCTCACCTAACTAGACCTGGAA
Organism: Microtus pennsylvanicus; assembly: GCF_037038515.1. NCBI lineage: Eukaryota > Metazoa > Chordata > Mammalia > Rodentia > Cricetidae > Microtus > Microtus pennsylvanicus. Next base: position 29,480,115 of record NC_134583.1, on the reverse strand, counting down.
GGAGGTGGGCCGTCCTTGGACTTCCCACAGGGCAGGGAACCCTGATTGCTCTTTGGGCTGATGAGGGAGGGGGACTTGATTGGGGGAAGGGGAGGGAAATGGGAGGTTTAAAAAAAAACAATGGGTTGTATTTTTTTTTAGGTTAACATTTTTACCGCCTCTAAACTCCTGGTAAAGCACAAATACATGTAGTATATCCATCTGTTCTTGACAAAATGTGTTAATAAAAAGATGAGAAGGATTCCAATCAAAATTCAAACAATGATTTCCCTTCACCATATAATGACTGGTCTAGTCTTCTTTTTCTACATGAGTAGTCCAAAAGGACTGAGGTACTTTTACAGGAACAAAGCAATGAGACCAAACAAGCTTGTAGTTCCTGTACACAAGCCTGTAGCTCCTTACACAAGCCTGTACTTCCTGTACACAAGCCTGTAGTACCCATACACAAGCCTGTAGTACCTATACACAAGCCTGTAGTACCTAAACACAAACCTGTAGTACCTATACACAAGCCTATAGTTCCTGTACACAAGCCTGTACTTCCTGTACACAAGCCTGTAGTTCCTTGCACAAGCCTGTAGTTCCCAACATTTGGGGAGGCAAAGGCAGGAAGACAGCGAACTTGAGATCAAACTGGTCTACATAGCAAGATACTGCCTAAAATAAAATTAAAGAAGTTAATTATTTTTGGAAACAACCTTGGGAACAGAAGCACATTAAGCTAAGAGCTTGAGAGAAGGGACTAATATCTTCCATTAATCATTCAGAAAGACATCCAGCTGCTATCAGAGCCCTGAGGAAATGGAACATGTGATAAGTGGGGACATGGTGGAATAGTTCTCCGTGAGAATTTTATGAGTGTAACCCAAAGTCAACTAGAAGGGGAGACTTTGCACAAATGGACCCAGAGACACTGCCACTCACCTCATCCACAGCTCTGCCAGCCTCATCCTTCATGAACCATCCTTTTGGATCGGATTCCGTTGATGGGGGAGTGTCATATATCAATCAATCTGTTGATTTCATTGGTTAAGCAATAAAGAAACTGCTAGGCCCATTTGATAGGCCCACCCTTAGGTGGGAGGAGTAAACAGTACAGAACGCTGGGAGGAAGAGGAAGTGAGGTCAGACTCGACAGCTCTCCTCTCCGGAGCAGACACCTCAGAGAGAGACGCCATGCTACCTGCTCCAGGGAAGACGCACGCTATGAAGCTCCGACCCAGGATGGACTTAGGCTAGAATCTTCCCGGTAAGACCGGTGCTATACAGATGATAAGAAATGGGCTAGTCCAGGTGGGAGAGTTAGCCTAGAAGATGCTAGGTAGAAATGAGCCAAAGCAGTGTTTAAAAGAATACAGTGTCCGTGTAATTATTTCGGGTAAAGCTAGCCGGGCAGGCGGCTTGGGGTGTTGGGGACGCAGCCCCGCCACTGCTCCTTATTACTACATTCCGTGGCTATGATAAACACCATCACCGAAAGCAACGTGGAGAATAAACTTCAGCGTACACTCCCAGGCAACGGTCCATCACTGAGGGAAGTCATGGTGGAAACTGAAACATAAACCATAGAGAAATAAAGCAACACTGCTTACTGACTCACTCCTGGATAACTTTATTGTGTATCCCAGACCTGTCTGCCTGAGCAATAGCTGCCCACAGTAGGCCCTTTTATATCAATCAGGAATCAAGATAATCCCCCACAGGCTAATCTGATATGGGCAATTACTCTACTCTGTTAAAGTTTCCTTTTCCCAGGTAACTCTAGATTGTGTCACATTGACAATAAAAGCTGACCAGTACCACTCTCCTGGTCCCACCTCTTTTACTAGCCCTCAAACCAGGCCGGAAAGAGAGCATACAGGCAAGATGCATGGTCTTGTGATTTTTAAGGTGTAGTTTATCTCTTGGCCTTGCATTCAAGACAAGTATTTATTTCCTTGACTTCCATCCTCTAGACTTTGCCCAAGTCCTTCATGTTCTTGAGAACAGAACACTCTTAAGATTTGGGAGGACTTGGATTTGAACTTGACACCTTTGCTGAGTTCAACAGTATAAAGTTTAATCATAGCTACTGAACACTGGTTGACTGCAGAGGCCCTGGAGCCTGGTCACTAACAAAACAAATCTGTAAACAATTAGACAGGTAAGCTGAAGCCACTTTTAAGGTTCTCTATTTCTCTCTCCTCTTTTTCTATGGATACTCTCTGATAGTGTTTCTGGCTGGAGTTCTCAGAACTGTTTGGGTTCTGTTGGGTGATGCCCAATTTGCAAATCATTGTTTGTTTGGCTTAGCCCAAATAAAATTTACCAAATTTAATTAGTTACGGAATATTTCCTTTTAAGAGAGGCTTCCCAACAGAAGGCAATAAACAAAGACAAGAAGCGAAGCAGGCCTCCAGCTTGCCTTTGCGATAGTCTAGTAACACTGCCCATAAACATCCCACAAACAGCCACCAGGACCTGACCTTATGACCTTAAATCTTCCCTGGCCAACAGCTTGTTTTCTCATCCTTGGGTCTCACAGCGGACACAGTGAAACATACCTGAAATCCACAAGCTCCCTATTGACCCTCGATCTAGTGCAACGCATGGGTGTTACACATCTTTGCTTCTGCACAGAAGATGAACGTGGCTCAGTCTCCACCTGATGACCCTGTCCCTACGCCTAACTGTGTTGAGCTTTTCCTGGATTAAGTTTGGTTTGCAGCCCCACCCTGTGTTTTCCTCCTATTTAGATGCTGTTAGAGCCCTGCCCCATCCACTCTCGACTGGAAAGACAGGGAGAAAATGGAGGAGATTAGGCGCCATCTTTCTGTTATTCTCCTTGCTTTGTCCAGGTCTTCTTTGCCCCTTTCGACCATTTCGAGGGAGCCCTGACTTTCCCAGGGTTTTGTCTTTGATATCTAACATGGAAGGATTTTTTTTAATCTACTAACATTGTTGTATCAGTGAAGACTGGAAGTTTTGGGGGCATTGTGGCCCCAAAGTCTTCCTCTTCTTTACAGTCCTTACCAATGGCTACAGGGGCTGGAAAATGAAAGCTTGGGACAACTCTGGGCCACAACCTGTAATGGGCCCTCAGACCTTAGCACAACTGACTCCATTTTCATGGGCCATAAAACTCAGCATATAGACAGCACTACCTGGCAAAATGAAAACCAAACCCTAATCTATCAAAGTCCATAGTTCTGGGGAAAATCTCTAAATGTATTTTGCCTTCTGTAATTATGCTTCTGGTTAGCTGTTCTTGTTATCTGAAGTATGTCAAGGCAAGATATGGATTTTGTGCTTAAAAGCTCACCCTGAGAAAGCTGGGGGCTCACTGGGATTCTGAAGACCCAGTGTAGTCTCCAGTTGGCTAATAAAGATTTGCTATTGGCGTAAGCCTGAGTCCAAGGAGTCTTCTCTGGTGGATACCCCACAACAAACCCATGCTGCAAAGTCCTCAAAAGGGTCAGAGTAAGGCTGGCCCTGGACTCTCCCATCTGCTTCTCTCTCACTCCCATTCACAGATTCCCCTGGTTACCATGGTGATTACATCATTTGCACAGAGTCCACATCTGGGGAATGCCTCTTAAATAACTCACCTTATTCCTTTCTTCTTCATCAATGTGGTAAGTTCAAACACTTGTTGTCTGCGTTCTTTCTCTGCCCTACTTATTGTGGTAGAAACTACCCACTTTTCTTTTTTTTTTTTTCATGGGAAGATCAAACAAAAAAGAGTGCTTTATTTAGAATAAGATAGGCCTCCAGGGGCACTTCGAGTTCTTTGAGGTTGGTTGATTTTATTTTCCTCTTACTTTTCATCTTTTTTTTATCAACTTAATTTTTTTTTCATCTTTGGCATTTGTACAAATACCATTTCTTTTTTTTATTGATTTATTATGTATACAATATTCTTTTTTTTTATTTATTAAGGATTTCTGCCTCCTCCCCGCAACCGCCTCCCATTTCCCTCCCCCTCCCCCGATCAAGTCTCCCTCCCTCATCTGCTCGAAGAGCAATCAGGATTCCCTGACCTGTGGGAGGCCCAAGGATCGCCCACCTCTATCCAGGTCTCGTAAGGTGAGCATCCAAACTGCCTAGGCTCCCCCAAAGCCAGTACATGCGGAAACTACCCACTTTTCAATGTCTGTCCAAATAAATGGGTTAACAGTCTCCTTTGTGTTTGGTTGGTTGGTTTGATTGATTGATTGCGTATTTCTTTGAGACAGGGTCTTTCTATGTAGTTCTGGTTGGCCTGGAACTCAATATGTAGAATTTTCTATGTAGACCCAAGCTGGCCTGGAATTCAGGGATCCTCCTGTCTCTGTCTTCTGGGTGCTGGGATTAAAGGCCTGGATCACCATGCCAAGCTAGCACAGTTTTCTTTTAACAAGACAAACATGAGGTCTAGAAATACAAAACCCAGTACCTTCATGGACTTAGTGGGAAAAAAGAGCTGGCAAAAGTCTTCAACTAAATTAATTTAGTTAAAATTTTTAGACATAGAATGGCCCTGACCCCTTTATTGCATTCCATGTCAAACTTGCTCAATTATTTTCAACTAAATTGCAAGTTATCCTCCAGATGCTGAATCTGACCTGCTTTTTAAAAATGGGTTAAAGACATTCAGTGTGCTGCCTCTGACATTGTCCCATAATTAACATTAAGTTACAAATCTTAGCAAGCTGCCTTTGCAACAAACTGCCGATACAATGTAGAGGGGATCTCACTGAGTTTACTCCAGGTTGGCTTTGAATGTTTTTAACATGACACGGAAGAGCTCAACCTTGAGCTACCTCCTGCTTCCAAGCAATGCTAGTACGTGGCAGACATAACATGGAAAACCGTGAAGTTAACCCATTTGAAAGCAAAACCTGTAAAGTTGGTCAGAGACAGAGGCCACAGCTCAGAAGGAAGCCGAATTCTAGTTTGGTCATCTTATGATTTAGTAGCAGAGTTGGTCCAAACAACACCAGTTATCCCCTCAGACTGATGTTCATCTGCCCGTGGATTCCAGCACATTCTACAAACTAAAAGTAAAGCAGATAGTCATTACCAAAATCATAGGTAATTTTGAAATCTGAAGATATAACTAACCACTAACAAGTTTTGGTAATAAATTGCTCACACACCTCTGCTATATACGTGTGTGTGTGTGTGTGTGTGTGTGTGTGTGTGTGTGTGTGTGTGTGTGTGGTGTGTGTGTCCTTGCAGTCCACTGACTGCAAGTAGTAACCAGCCCTCACATAGCAAGCAGTGCACAGGAAGCAAGACAATGTATATGATATGGAATTTGCCAGTCAAATAGTAGCTCTGTTTTCCAGCATTTAGTCCATCTCTCTGTCACTCCCCTCACTATAACAAATACTCAAGAGAATAAGTTCACGATTTTGGAGGTTTTAGCTCATCCATCATTTACTGACTGTCATTTTAAGGCCTGCAGCAAAACAGAACATCATGGTGGGGACTGTGGGAAGGAGCAGGTTTCTCACCATAGCTGAGAACCAAAGAGAGAAAGAGGAGGTTCGGGTCTGATTATTCTCTTCAAGGGCATACTCCATGCCCAGAAGACCGTCCACTACCGGGTGTCCCACCTGCAGGCTCTGGGCTTCAGACAGCCCAACACATTTGTAAATGATAGTATCGTGTCACAGATTCAAAAGATTTGACACCGCTAGACTTTCTTCTTAAAGATGTTACCACCTCCCAACAGCACCATGAACTGGAGAAAAGCTTTTAACAAATGGCACTTCCAAGAGTAGTTATCCAAAGTACAGCGCTACTTGCCAAGAACGACTTCAAAGGTTTTTCTACATTCAGCCACTGTGACCTCCTGATAATTTCAGAGGGAGGGGTACCATTATTATCCCCACTTTCTAGAGGTGAACATTTGGGCATAAACTTACAAATGGCAGTGTCCAGATTCAGAAACAGCTTTCCTGCAATGGCTGAAATGAGACCAGCATCACTCACCCCTCCAGTGGCCCCAGGGATGCTGACCTACACAGGACAGACAGCATTCCCACACTCTTCAGTGCCGATGGGATTGTGTGGGAATGTGAAGCCATGGGACACAGCAACTAGAAGTCAGTGAAGCGCCAGACCGACTTTAGGTGAGAATAAGGTCCACAGAAAAAGGAGGAAGCAACGTCTGGGCATTAAGCTCAAAGGCCATGGGCAACTGGTATAAAAATAAGACCCACCCTCAAATGAAGCTGGGTTCATTCTTGGGTTACTCAGAATGTTGACAGATTAGAGATCAGCACTGAAATGGGTTCCAAATTCCTAAATCATTACTAGCTCCTCTCTAACAAACACCCATGGGGATTCAATGGAGAAGACCTGCGACTGCCTTCCCAGCATCCTCTGCTCCCAGCCCTGCTTGATTCTCTCCTCTCAGCAGTCTGGGATTTAATTCTTCTCTGTCTTTGTATGTATCTTTCTCTACCTTATCTGTCAGGTTGGAGAGAAGGCTGCGTGGGTAAGAACAGTTGCTGCTCTTCCAGAGAATCTGCTAGGTTCCTGGCACCCATGGTCGGCATTTCTCAACTGCAACTGCAGATCCAGTGATATGCGGCCCTCTTCTAGCCACAGCAGGCATGCAGGCACACATGTACACATGCATGTGTGTACACACACACACACACATACACACACACACACACTGAATCATCTCTACTGCCTTGAGTCACATTTTCAAATGTGCTTCAGTGCTTCATATACTACAGAGCGCCAGGAACCCACAGGGAGGAGAGCTGCTTTTTATCTAAAATACAACTGAGCCTCTAGCATCAATAAAAACAAGATGAGTGTGCTGAAAAAGACTGAACTGATTTTCCTTTTGACAGTTATCAATTGCCTCTTGAGTAGGGGTGAGACCCTGTGTCCCCTTCCCCTTCAGGGCTGAGACCCCATCTGGCTTGAATCTATGCAGGTCTCATGTGAGCTGCTACAATCTGTGAGTTCATACATATAACACCCTTGCTTTTTCTGGAAGACACCGTTTCCTTAGAGTCATCCATCACCTCTGGCTCTTGTAATCTTTCCATCTCCAGAAGAAAGCATGATCAAAACATATTATATGAGAAAAAAACTTAATATAAAAAAGAATAAGTGGCAAAAAAAGGATGATTAGTCCAGCTTATATATTGTGAACAGTCAGGAAGAAGATATGTCATAAGGAAAGGGACAAAAAGTTGCAGGGGTAGCAGATAGAGGATACAGCATTAGCAACCAAAAGCAAGAAAAACAAAATCACCAGGAACAAAAGTTTTCATGACAGTGGGCATGAGAACCCATCACACACACACACACACACACACACACACACACACACACACACACACACCACAATTAGAACAGCAGAACAGCTTAAAAGCAAACAGAATCCTAATAGCTCATTAAGCACCTAACTTAGACAATGTTCTATTGCTGTAAAAGGACACATGACCACAGCAACTCTCAAAAAAGAAATCCTTTCAATTAGGACTTACAGTTCAAAGGTTTGCTCTGTTATTGTCATGGCAGGAAGCACAGCAGCATGCAGTCATGCATGGTGCTGGAGAAGTAGCCAAGAATTCTACTAGACCCACCAGCCACAGGAAAAGAGCACACTAGGACTGGGTTGGGCTTTTGAAGCCTCAAATCCCACCCCCACTGACACACATCTTCCAACAAGGTCACACCTACTCCAGTAAGACCACACCTCTTAAACCCTCTCAAGTAGTGACACTCCCTGATGACTAAGCATTCAAATATATAAGCCTATATGGCCATTCTTCAAACTACCACATTCTCCCTCCTGACCCCCATAGGCTTGTGGCTATATCATGATGCAAAATGCATTTAGTCCAACTTTAAAAGTTCATAGTCTATGACAGTATTGGTACTGTTTAAAAGTTCAAAGTCTCTTCTGAGACTCTTGGCAATCTCTTAACTGTAAACCCTAAAAAACCAAAACAGAAAAACAGGTCACATGCATTCAACATATGGTGGCACAGAATATACATTACCATTCCAGGGGAAAGGGGTGGGAACATAGTGAAGAAATGCTTGACCAAAGCAAGATCAAACACTGGATGGGAAAACTCCAAACACTGCATTTCCATGTCTAATGTCAAAGAGCTCTTCAGATCTCTGACTCCTTTCATCTTTGTTGACTGCAACACAATTCTCTCTCTTGGGCTGGTTCCACTGCTTGTATGTAGCTTTCCTTGGGGGATATCCTGTCTTAGTTAGGATTTCTATTGTTGTGAATAGACACCATGACCACAGAAACTCTTATAAAAGAAAACATTTAACCAGGGTCGCTCGTTTACAATTGAGAGGTTCAATCCATTGTCAATCAATGTGGGACATGGTGTTGTGCAAGCAGACATGGTGCTGGAGAAGTAGCTTGCAGCCAATGGGAAATGATCTGAGACACTAGGCAGTATCTTGAGCATATCTGAGACCTCCAAGTCTGCCTCTACAGCAACACACTTCCTCCAACAAGACCATGACTCTTCCAAAAAGGCCACACCTTCTAATAGTGCCTCTCCCTCTGGACAAACTTCAAACTCTGCATGGCTATGTATGATGTCAAAATGCTCTTCTGATCTCCGATTCCTTTCAGCTCTGTTGACTATAATACACTTCTTTCTCTTGGGCAGCATACTTCCACTCCCTGTTAGCAGTTCTCCTTGGCAGTTATGGCTCTGGTATCTCTAACATTTTGGGGTCTCCGAGGCAATCCAGGCTTCAACTTCACAGCTTCAAGTAATGGCCTCTCTGGGCCTCCATTCAGGGACACCCCTGACACATGATTGGCCTCAGCATCTTTAGACATGGAGTCAGATTGCATAGTGTTATGCTGAGATTGCAGAATACCCCAAAGACCCAAAGACCACCAAGGAGTCCAAGTCCATATGTAAAAGCAAAGAGCTTTTGTTCAAGCTCAAGCATGGACTCTCCATGTGTCTGACATAATGATACAAGATCAGAGGGTCTCATCCTCAGTTGGGGTGGGGTTTTTACTATAGCAGAGTTTAGGGTGAGGGGATTTTTAAGGTTCAGGAGCCCTGATTGGCTGACATTTGTCTAGGGATGTCTTAGTGAAGGGAATGTGCATATGCTGGGCTAAGGGATATCTGGTGATCCTACGCACAATAGTTGGAATGTTAGGTATCTCCTTTGGTATGTTAGGGATTTTCCCCTTGTGTGCTGATTGGTCCATTCCTGGGTGGTTTCAGTTAGGTGTTGCCTTAGAGTAAACCAAAACTGAGGCCTACTCTATTGAGCCTGTAGCCAAGCTGCTCTGGGCCCTCCACATAGTCTGTTTCTTCTATCCTTAACTCTAGTGCCCTGTGTCTGAAGCTGCCAAGTTCTGCTGTTTGCTGTGTGGCCTCCTCGTTCAATTACATCTTCACCAGCTTTGTCCTTCACTGCCCAAGTTTGGATGTTCTGAAACTGAATCTCTAGGTCACACTGGCCTCCAACACAGAGATCCACAAGCCTCTGCCTTCCCAGTGTTAGGATAAAAGTTGTGCATCACCACACCCAGCTCTAAGCTTTTTCTTAATTCCTTTTAACAAGTTGGAAATTTGTAATATTAAGTTTGGGACATCGCCCCAGCCCCTGGCAATCATCCTTGGGGTGCCAATGGGGCACCAGTGGAGCCAAAAGCTCCATCTCAGAATCCCCTCCCCCTGGGAGTTGCCTTGAGCTGGACTCCACCTCCAGGAAAGCCCACCAAACGCTGACTCCTCCCCAGGGAGGGTCAGGACCACTTCCACAGGCTATTAGACTCACACACATGGTTTTGGGTTTTATGTGTGCTCTCTTCTCTGTCTCCCACCCTCATCCCCCCCCCACCGCACCCCACCCTGCCATGCTCCCGGTCACCAGAGAGCACTGCATTCATTAAACATGGGCATTTTTTATTTGGTCTAATCTGATCTAATTGGAGTTATTTTGTATTGGCAGAGAACCTCATCTTAAAATTTTTCCTAACAGAATTTAGCTGGGGGGGATCTTGCCCTAAAGTTACTACTCCCTTTATTCCAGTTCTTAATCTGTTTATCTCCTTAAATAAGATTTAGCTCCATTCTACTTTCTGGTGTTCTTTTTCTCCTCAAATATTACATTTGGTAATTTAGCCTGCTCATCTTATCCTTTTCATTATAAATCTTCATTAGAGTTACCACTAATAACTTTATAATGGAGTCTATGCTGGGCTGTTTTGAGATTTTCTCTGCCAACAGAATCAATCCTAAACTCTTCACTTTAGCCTAAGGCACACTCTTTGGACAAGGGCAAAAGGCAGCCATATTCTTCATCAAAATAACATAAGAATAATCTCTAGGCCACATATTAATATTTTTATCCTCTGCAACCTCTTGTGCTAGCCCCCAACAGTTCATCAAATCACACTCAGCACCACTGTCTTCCTTGCTCCCATTAGGATGGCCCATTAAGCAGCCTTTAAAGTATTCAACTGCTTTTCTAATCCACAGTCCCAAAGTCCATATTCCTTCAAACAAAACCATGGCCAGGCCTATCACAGCAATTCTCCAGTCTCTGGTACCAACTTCTGTCTTAGGCAGGGTTTCCAATGCTATGAAGAGACACCCTGGCAACTCTTACAAAAGAAATCATTTGATTGGGGTTAACATTATAGTTCAGAGGTTCAGTCCATTAGCATCAATGTGGGACATGATGGCATGCAGGCAGACATGGTACTCCAGAAGTAGCTGAGAACATCTTAAAGGCAGCAGGAAGTGGTCTGAGACTCTAGGCAGTATCTTGAGCATATATGAGACCTCAAACCCTGCCTCCACAGTGACACACTTCTTCCAACAAGATCACAACTATTCCAACAAGGCCATACCTCCTAACAGTACCACTACCTTTGGGTGCCATTTTCTTTCAGACCACCACATATCTCATGGCTCTGGCATCTCCAACATCTTAGGATCTTCAGGGCAATCCAGGCTTCACCTTCACAGTTTCACACAATAGCTTCTCTTGGTCTCCTTGTAGGGACAACCCAGACACATGACTGGCCTCGGTGACTTTCCTGAGGCACAAAGAAATATTCTATGACCCCTTTCTTGCATCCTTAACTGTAAAGGAAGATCCACATGGCCTAAGCTTTCAAGTTTTTCTGCTTGCTGAGTCTAGAACTTTGCACCCTAGTTCAATCACATTTTTATCAGCTTTCTGTTTTTGATGACTTCCTTGACAGCTTAAACTTTTTTAAAATTCCTTTTTACAAGTTGGAAGCTTAGTTGGATGGAATCTTGCCATGAGGTCACCACTCCCTTTATTCCTTTTAGCACTGGGCTTTTCTTTAATCTGTTTATCTCCTTGAGCACAAGACTTAGCTCTATTACACTTCCTGATGCCCCTTTTTCTCCTTAAACTGAATACTTTGTGTTTTTCCTTGCTCATCTTACTCTTTTCCATTATAGATGTACATAAGAGTGGCCACTAAATCCACACAACACAGTCAATATTAGACTGTCTTGAAATCTCCTCTGACAATACCACTAATCCCAAACTCCTCCATTTAGCCTTGGATAGATTTTTTTTTGACAAGGGCAAAAATCAAGTCACATTCTTTGCCAAAATATCAAAATAAGGGTCTCAAGGCCATTCACTAATATTCTTCTTCTCTGAAACCTCTTGAACTGGACCATTATAATCTACATAGCTGGACTCCTGCTCCTACTAGTATGACCCATTGAGCCCTGCTTAAAGCGTTCAAATGCTTTCCTACTCCAAAGTCTCAAAGTCCACATTCTGCCAATAACCAGCATGGCCAGGCCTGTCACAGTGTCTTAGTTAGGTTTTTATTGCTTGGGAAGAGACACCATGACTATGGCAACTTTTATAAAGGAAACATTTAATTGTGGTGACTTGCTTACAATTCAGAGATTCAGTTCATGATAGCAGGGAGAATGGTGGCATCCAGACAGGCATGGTACTGGAGAAATAGCCTAGTATCCTACATCTTGCAGGCAACAGGAAGTCAACTGACTTCCTGGGCAGTATCCTGAGTATGTGAAACCTCAAAGCCCACCACCATCTTCTCCAACAAAGCCATGTATACTCCATCAAAGCCACACCTCTTAATAGTGTCACTCCCTATGAGATTATAAGATTATGGGGGCCAATTATATTCAAACTGCCACACATAACAAGACCCCACTCTCTGGTAACAACTTCTATCTTAGTCAGTGTGCTATTACTGTGAAGAAACACCATAATTATGGCAACTCCTATAAAAGAAATCATTTAATTGGGGCTTGCTTATAGTTTCAGAGGTTTAGTCCATTATCATCATGGTAGGAATCATAGTGGCATTCCATTTAATTATGCTATTCTAGTTTTCCATTATCCCTTTATATATATTCCCTTTCCCCTTACATGAGAGAAGCCTGACACTTTCTGTTCCCTCGCTACCTACCTAACTTCTGTGCATATGTTACATTAAGCACACATATTTAAAGATACAAAGCTAACATACATAAATAACAGGAAACATGCACTGTTTATCTTTAAGGGTCTGGGTGGCCTTACTCCAGATGGTTGTTTCTAGGTTCATCCATCTATGTAAAATATTCATAAATTTCATTTTTCTTAAGAGCTGAATAATATTATACTGTGTAAATGTATCACATTTTCATTACCCATTAATCTATTGATGGACATTTAAACTATTTCTAATTTCTGGCTATGGAGCAGCAATGAACATGAATGGCAAAGTATTTCTGTAGTAATATGGGTATATGTTCAAAAATGGAATAGCTGGATCTTGTGGTGTATATATATTCTTTTTTCAGCTTTTTTAGGAACCACCCAAATGATTTCCATAGTGGCTTATACCAGTTTGCACTCCTACCAACAAATAATCAGTATTTCCTTTCCTCAAATGCTTGCCAGCATGAACTATTACTTGTTTTATTGACCTTGACCATTCTGACTAGGGTATAATGAAATCTCAAAGTAGTTTTCCCTGAGGGCTAAGTGTAATAGTCTGTCCTGTCTCTTTAAGAGATAAGCCCCGCCCACTCCTTTCTCCCATCCATGCCATGGCTCCCCACCCCCTCTTCCCCTTTCCCCCCTTCCCCTTCTCTTCCATAATCCATTAAATAAATATCCAACTTCACTCTGCATGGCATGCCTATCCATCTCGGTCTCTTGCAGCTGTCCCACAGGCCACTCTGGGATCCACAGCATTTTGTTTAAACCATAACACTAAGGATGCTGAACTTTTTTCCCAAGTGTTTCTTGGCCATTTGTTTTCACTGTTTGAGAACTCTGTGTTTAGTTATATATGCTACTTTTAATTGGAATATTTATTTTCTTGCGATTCATTTTTTTAGTTCTTTGTATATTCTAGATAGTAATCTTCTGTCAAATGTATAATTGACAAAGATTTTCCCCAACCTATAGGCCACATATTTGCTTAATTAATGATGGTTGTTGCTATACAAGAGCTTTTTTTACTTTCTTGAGGTCCCATTTACTAATTGTTGGTCTTAATGCCTGTAATGTCAAAGTTTTGTTCAGAAAGTTATTTCCTGTGCCAATGAGCTTAAGATTATTCCTTACTTTGTCTTCTGTCATATTTCAGAGTATCTAGTTTTATATTGGGGCCCTGGATTTATTTAGAGTTGAGTTTTGTAAAGGGTAATATATATTGATCAATTTTTATTTTTCTACATGCAGCTAGCCATTTTGACAAGCACCATTTGTTAAAGATGCCATTTTTTTCTCCAGTTTTTTTTTTTTTGGCTTCTTGGTCAAAAAACAGATGTCTGTTGGTTGGTAGTATTATGTCCAGTTCAGTTCTTCAATTATATTCCATTAAAAAGGGTGCCTGATTTCTGCCAATATCATGTTTATTGTATTACTACAGCTCTGTAGTACAAGCTGAAATATGAAATAGTGAGAATTCCAGTAATTTACTTCATTATTTAACATTTTTAGCTATCTTGCTGTGTGTGGGAGAGTCCAGATGAATCTGTGAAGAACTGTGTTAGAATTTTGGTGGATATTGCACTGAATCTGGAGATTGCTTTTGGTGGTGTCTTAGTTAGGGTTTCTATTGTGAGACAGAGATGCCATGACCATGGCAACTCTCATAAAGGAAAACATTTCAGGGGACTGGCTTACAGTTCAGAGGGTTAGCCCATTATTATCATGATCAGAAGCATGGCAGCATGCAGGCAGACATGGTGCTGGAGAAGTAGGTGAGAGTTTTATGTCTTGATCCATTGGCAACAAGAAGTAAACTGTGGAACATACTGGGAGTAGCTTAAACATATGAGACCTCAAAGCCTGCCCCACAGTGATATTCTTCCTCCAATAAGGCCACATGGAGCCACTCCCTATGGGCCAAACATTCAACCACATGAGTCTATGGAGGCCATACCTATTCCATCCATTACAGGTAGGATAGCTACTTTCACTATCCTACTGATCCATGAGCAAGAGGTAGTTTTTCATCTTCTAAAGTCTTCAAGTTCTTTCTTCAATGTCTTAAGGTTTTTATTACATATGTGTTTCATTGGCTTAGTTAGAGTTATTCTCAAGTCCTTTCTTCAGTGTCTTAAGGTTTTTATTACACATGTGTTTCATTTGCTTAGAGTTATTCAAAGTTTTTTGAGACTATTGTGAAAGATGTTATTTCCCTAATTTCTTTCTCAGTCTGTTTGTCATTTGGATATGGAAAGATGACTGGTTTTTGTGAGTTAATTTTGTATCCTGCTATTTTTCTGAAGCTTTTTTATCAGTTATAGAAATATCCAGGAGCCGGGTGGTGGTGACACACGCCTTTAATCCCAGCACTCGGGAGGCAGAGGCAGGCGGATCTTTGTGAGTTAGAGACCAGCCTGGTCTACAAGAGCTAGTTCCAGGACAGGCTCCAAAACCACAGAGAAACCCTGTCTCGAAAAACCAAAAAAAAAAAGAAAAGAAACCTAGAAATATCCAGGAAATAAAGATGCTTTGACACCCTCCTTCCCTACTGGTATCCCCCAATCTCTTTCAATTGTTCTAAATAAGACAAATAGTCCTATACTGAACAGATACTGAGAGATTGAACACCCTTGTTTTATTCATAATTTTAGTAGAAATGCTTTGATTTTCTCTCTACTTAGGATGATGCTGGCTGTGGGCTTACTATGAATTGCTTTTATTTTGTTGAGAGAAGTCCATCATATCCTTTGTCTCTCCAGGGTTTTCATCATGAAGGGGATTTTTGTTAAAGGTCTTTACTTCATCTAATGAGATGATCATGTGGTTTCTGTCCTTCAGTCTGTTTGTGTGATAATTGCTTTTACTGATTTACATACATTAAACCATCCCTGCATCTCTGGGATGAAGTCATCTTGATTATGATGGATAATCTTCTTGATGTGTTCTTCAATCTGGTTTGCAAATCTTTTATTAAGATTTTTTTTCACCTATGTCCATAAGAGAAACTGGCCTATAACTTTCTTTTATGTTCAGTCTTTGTGTTTTGAGTATCAGCAAATAGCAACTTTACAAAAAGAACTTAGAAATGTTCCTTTGGTTTATATTTTTTTAAATAAATTAGGAAGTATTTGTGTTACATATTCTTTGAAGAAAAAAAATTTAATTTAGAAGACCAGTTGTCTGGATGCAGAACATAAGACTAGAAATCTCGGAGTTCTTGAAATGGATCAGTAATTACATTAAAACCTAAGAAGTCTGTGTTGTGGTTTCCTGTCTCTTTGGGAGACAAGCCACGCCCACTCCCATTACCTCTGACCTTCCCGCTGCCATCTTGCTCTCTTTTCTTCCTGTTCCCTTGGCGTGCACGTGCCTTTCTGTCTCTCTCCCTCTCTCTCTCTCTCTCTCTCTCTCTCTCTCTCTCTCTCTCTCCTCTAAGTAACAAAGGCTCAGCTATGATTTTATACTATGTGTCTGTCACATGTCTCTGCCGCAGGTCCGGCACCCACGGAGCTCGCTGCTGCTCCGTGAGCATTTTAAGAACAACAGGTAAGCCAAACCCAAAAAGAGGAACATGGGATGTACTCACTCATATTTGGTTTCTAGCCATAAATAAAGGACATTGAGCTTATAATTCGTGATCCTAGAGAAGCTAAATAAGAAGGTGAATCCAAAGACAAACATATAGGCATCCTCCTGAATATTAACCTTCATCAGGCGATGAAAGGAGACAGAGACAGAGACCCACATTGGAGCACCGGACTGAAATCTCAAGGTCCAAATCAGGAGCAGAAGGAGAGAGAGCATGAGCAAGGAACTCAGGACCGCGAGGGGTGCACCCACACACTGAGACAATGGGGATGTTCTATCGGGAACTCACCAAGGCCAGCTGGCCTGGGTCTGAAAACGCATGGGATAAAACCGGACTTGCTGAACATAGCGGACAATGAGGACTACTGAGAACTCAAGAACAATGGCAATGGGGTTTTGATCCTACTGCACGTACTGGCTTTGTGGGAGCCTAGGCAGTTTGGATGCTCACCTTACTAGACCTGGATGGAGGTGGGTGGTCCTTGGACTTCCCACAGGTCAGGGAACCCTGACTGCTCTTCGAGCTGATGAGGGAGGGGGACTTGATCAGGGGAGGAGGAGGGAAATGGGAGGCGGTGGCGGGGAAGAGGCAGAAATCTTAAATAAATAAATAAATAAATAAATAAATAAATAAATAAATAAAATTCAAACATAAAAAATAAATAAAATATTTAAAAATAATAAAAAAGGAAGAAATAAAGAAAGAAATTTAAAAAAGAACAACAGTCTGACGATTTTCTTCTGACAGAAAAGTGGAAATGGGTGATGGCTTTAGGCAGGGGAGAGGCATAACTTATGTTCTCTGGGCAAAAGTCAAGATGATGAGCCTAGAACAAGAAAGATCTATTTAAAACCATTCCAAGAGTCTAAGCAGAAAATGACAAATGTGTGAACTGAGCTCACGATGCCAGAGATGGAGAAGATGACCCCAAGAAAAATCTGGGTATAGAGTTCCTCAATCAAGAGTGATAAAGTAGCTGTGGGGGCACATGAATGTGCATAATTCCAGCACTTGGTGGGCTGTAGGAAGGTGTCACTTCCCATATTCCCTTATCTCTTCCCTCCTCCTCCCTGCTTTACCAATTGTGAACAATTGGTAAAAGTCTTTTCCCATTCAAAGCCTGTCTGAATGATGATATCCTTTGTCATATAGAAACATTTAAGTTTCATGAGGTTCCATTTATTAATCATTGTTCTAAACAGAGAATTTTCAGAAGGTGAAACACAAATGGCTGAGAAACAGTTAAAGAAATGTTCAACACCCTTATTCATCATAGAAATACAGATCAAAACTACTTGGAGATTTCATCTTTCACCAGTAAGAATAGCCAAGATCAACAAAACAAATGATAAATCATGCTGACAAGGAAGGTAGGGTGTAAGGGACCAACCCAGACATAAATCATTTCATATACCAGAGTGGAGGTGTGGGAATAAATGAGGCACAATCCACACAAAAGTACTGGGAGGGAGTTCCAGCCATCATTCAAATCCTTGAAATCACATCCTGAAATCACCCACATCTGTTTTCCAAACAGCTTTTATAACAAGATAAACTGAGAGGGGCAGGTAACACAAACTTCATTTGCATTCTACTTCCTAGGTAGTGGGGGGGGGTTGCGGGGAATGACTTAGATGACATCTTTGTCTATACCTAGTTTGTCACATAGACTGAAAAACACCTCTTCCCCAGGTGACCTCCTAATTTACAACAGAAGGAGCAGAACAACATTAGCATACCCTGGCTACTTGTTAGGATGGTCAGGTTGTTCTATCAAAGAGCTAGGGAACCACCTCCTATGTGGAAGGTACAAATTGCACCTTGGCAGTTCCTCAGCTTTCTCTGACCTCCAGACCATGTGGAAGATGGGCCTGCATAATTCAGCCCCCACAGTAGGGTAAGGGGAACACTAATTCATTGTTGGCCATAGTGCAAACTTCTACAATCACTATGGAAATCAGTGTGGTGTTTCTTTAGGAAACTGGGACTAGAGCTATCTCAAGATCCAGCTATACTATTCTTACGAATATAACCATAAGACTCTACTTCCTGCTATAGAGGCACTTGTTCAACCATATTCATTCCTGTTCTATTCATAAGAGCCAGAAATTGGAATCCTAAGTGAGATAACCCAGACCCAAAAAGATATATGAACCTAGACACCATGATCTCTGCCATAATAACAATGAACTGAATGTTTGAAACTATAAGTGAGCCCCCTCAATTAAATGTTTCCCTCCTAAGAGTTGCAGTGGTCATGCTGTCTCTTCACAGCAATGAAAACCCTAACTAAGACATGATCCTAATGAAGTCTCCAAAGAATGAGGGAGACAGAGTCCCATCTGACCATCTCTTATCACCAAACAAAGATTCCAGTACTGAGATGGGTTGCATCCAATTGAGTTATTTGCCAAGGGAATCCCACGAATATCCCTCAAACAGTTGCTCTCCATGAACTGATAGCAAGACCCCATTGCTGAAGACAATACTATACAACTCACTGAACATGGAGAAGTCAGCTAGTACCTACATAGAGCCTTTACCCCTATAGTCTAATGTTTGGTATGGAAAGGTGTTCTATCGACTATCAAAAGAGAAACAAAAACACCAACCTTTCATCTATAATCTTCCTGCCTGAAAAATATACTGGGACAATGGTGGCATGAAGCTTGTGTGAGTAACCAGCCAATGTCTGATTGGACTTAAGGCCCACTCTATGAGGTAGAAACTATACCCAATACTGGTTGTATGACCAAGAACCAGAAAGTAGATATCCCAGAGACCTAGGGTAAAATAAAATACTAGTGTTCTTTTAAAAAAGTAACAATAAAATGACTCCTAATAATATTTTTCTATACTCATAAATGAGTGCCTTATTCAGCCATCATCAAAGGAGCTTTCCTCAGCAGCAGATAAGAACAATCAGCAGAAATCATAGGCACATTACAGGTATCATTCAGATATGATAGAGATGAGATTCCTCTGAAACATCCAAGTTGTCATTGGTTGCTAAGAGAAATATCTGAGTCATAATGCCTGCCATAATTCCAAGAGACAGAAGAAACAAGACAGTACTCACATGTGGAAATAATAAAGAAATGAGACTGCTTTTATACGCTAGTTTGCCTTAACAGGGTAAGCATAGATTTAGAGTCCAGAGACTGAGAACTATGCTAGTTGGCAGATATGGCGGAAAGGGAACCTGACCTCGGAGGATGAGCAGAATCTAAACAAGCAGAAGAGATGGAGCCTCTAGGGTTAGAACATGTAGAACAACCGAATGAGGAGGTTAGGTGGCCCCATTACAGTGAAGAGGCCTGCCTGATAGGGTGGGACATGGAGAACATACATCAGAGGAGAGATGTAGTGACAGAAAAATAAAGATATAATGAGGAGTGCTTGAAATACCATCTGATTGCAGTGGAGAGCAGGGGCTTTATACATACTGAAGATTAGAATGTCATAAAGGAAATGTCCAACCACTCAATCATAACGTAGGTCTTAAGACACCTTGTGGGTATTTTCTTCTGTTGATCACTCCTCTTACACTGTATTCCAATCCCGAATGTCCTGTCTTTGCTAAAGCCCTAATAGCAAACATTTTAAAAAGAAACATTCATGAAAGTTATGCCAGAATATAATCAGCTATATTTGGCAATGCCAAACATCATTACAATATAGAATTCTAGCAAATATTTCCATGTTCCTTCAGATGGCCCATTGCAGCAATGTTACAGTCCTACAGAGCAGTCTGTAACATGTCTTCTATAATAACAGTTCCTACTTAATGAAATTACCAGGTGTGAGTGAGAAGGAAACACAGAACACGCACCAAACCCACTTAGGAGTTTATTAAAGGGGGGAGGGATGTACCGGCCTGGTGAGGTCGGTGGAGAGAGCTGAAGATGGTGCGTCCAGCTTTTAAAAGCTGCCTAGCACATGCACACAGGGCGATGACATGGCTGTGTCACACGCAGATGATGGACGCATGGGTGCAAGGGCTCATGCGGCTGCATCATACATAGATGATGCAACCATGCTGCAGGTGGATCGTGCGGGGTTCTTTAATATTACCAGGGCCATTAGGCACTTCTGCCTGAGGGCTTGTCCGCACATGCGAGGCTCCGGAACCTGGATGTGTCAGCCATGTTGCATGCCTGAATGATTATACTTAACACATCTTTTTCTTTACCCCTGACCACCTAACTCTCTGTCTACAGAAACTCCAAAATGTTTGTGAGCTACCAAAGATTGTAGAGAATTATAGAATTACAAAAACAGGAAGGAACCCCTTTTTTAACTTAAAATTTGGTCAATGGTAGGGATGTTATACGAGTATAGCTCAGTAATAGAACATTTGTCTGGCACACAAAAGGCTCTAGGTTTGATCTTAGCACTACATAAAGGAAGAGGAAAGGGGAGAAAATAGAAAGGAGATGAAGACAGATGGATGGGGAAATCTAGGGAAGAAAGGAGGCAGCAAGGATCTTATAAAGATTTTTCAAGTTTCTTCAAATTCTGAGAGCTAGCTTAGGAGATGCACATTAGCGAAGACCTATCTCACATGCTCTCAGGACACTGATGTCTTTTTAAAAAAAAAAAAAAAACTTTATTTTATGCACATTGGTATGACAATGTCAGATTCTCTTGAACTGGAGCTACAGACAGCTGTGAGCTGCCATGTGGGTGCTGGGAATGGAACCTGGGTCCTCTGGAGGAGCAGTCAGTGCTCTTAACCACTGAGCCATCTCACCAGCCCAGGACACTGATGTCTTTACCTGTTACCATGGCTACCATCTCCAGGTAGACGTGTGAGCGTGAATGGTCATTGAGAATGGCTCAGAAATAGATATATAACCTGAGTAATCCAACTAGACTTTAATAGACATACGTGGGCACTTAACCCAATAACTAACCCTTTCCCCCCTCCAAAAAAAGAACTTAATTTTTTTAAGTTTTTGAGGGGTACGAGCAACATGCATAATCACATACCTATTCCCAAGAAATAAATATTTAAAAGTCTAAAGCTAAATAAAGATCTATGCAGGTTAGAAACAGACCAGATGATTAAAGGAATCAAATCAAAGACACAAATGTAAATCCACACACCTAGGGTTATCTGATTTTTGATAAAGAAGCCAAAAACACACAATGGCAAAAAGAAAGCATCTTCGACAAATAGTGCTGATCTATCTGGATGTCAGCATGCAAGAAGAATGCAAATACAACCAGAACTACCGTCCTGCACAAAACTCAAGTTCAAGTGGATCAAAGAACTCAACATAAAGCAAGACACGCTGAACCTGATAGAAAAGGAAGTGGAGAATAGCCTTGAACACACTGGCACAGGAGACAGCGTCCTTGAACAGAACAGCAATAGTACAGGCACTAAGATCAACAATTAATAAATGGGACCTCATGAAACTGAAAAGCTTTTGTAAGGAAAGGACACTGTCAATAGGACAAAATGGCAGTCCACAAAATGGGAAAAAATTTTCACCAACTCCACATCTAACAGGAAGCTAATATCTAAGATATATAAAGAACTCAAGAAATTAGATATCAAAAAACTAAATACAAATACAATCCAAACCAAAAACAAAATGTTGTACAGATCTAAACAGAGAACTCTCAATAGAGGAACATCAAATGACTGAGAAACACTTAAAGAAATATTCAACATCCTTAACCATCAAGGAAATGCAAATTAAAACAACTTTGAGATTCCATCTTACATCTGTCAGAATGACTAAGATCAAAAACACAAGTAACAGCTCTTGCTGAAGAGGATGTGAAGTAAGAAGAACACTCTTCCGTTGCTGGCAGGAGTGCTGAAGAGGATGTGAAGTAAGAAGAACACTCCTCCATTGCTGGTGGCAGTGCAAATGTGAACAGTCACTTTGGAATTCAATATGGCAGTTTCTCAGAAATCTGGGGATCAATATACCTCAAAACCCAGCTATACCTCTCCTCAACATATATCCAAAGGACATTCCATCCTATCACAAGGACACCTGCTCAACTATGTTCATAGCAGCTTTATTCATAATAGCCAGACCTAGAGACACCTAGATGTCCCTAAACCAAAGAGTGGATAAATAAAATGTGGTACATCTACACAATGGAGTATTACTTGGCTATTAAAAACAATGACATCATGAGATGTACAGGCAAATGGATGGAATTAAAAAAAATCATCCTGAGTGAGGTAACCCAGATTGAGAAAGACAAACATGGCATGGACTCATAAGTGGATATTACCTGTAAAGTATAACTAAACTACATTCTACAGACCCAAAGAGGCTAAGTAACAAGGAGGCTTAAGGAAGGATGCAAGGATCTCCCTGGAAAGGGGAAATAGAATAGATTTCTCAAACTGGCTGTGGGCAGATGAGGTTAGAAACAGGAGAGATCAGGTGAGGAGAAGGGAGAAAATACTGGGAGAAACAACTGGAAATGGGGGCATTTCAGGGATGAGGTGGAAACCGAGTTCAATGGGACCCAGTGAATCAAGGGGAAAAATCTTAGCAAAGACTCCTAGCCACGGAAGACAGGCAGCCTGAACTGGCCACCTTCTGTAACTAGGCAAGGCCTCAAGTCGAGGGACTGGGACACCAACTCAACAAACCACAAAACATTTGGCCTACAGTTGGTCCTGCCTACAGAGTGCTCTGAGCCTGGAACCTAGAAGAATTGTCATCAAAGAGACCAGAGAGACTTCATCTAGCAATGATGGAGTGTCCCATATCCAGACATTAGAAGGAGCTCAGGGAGTCCTGTGGAAGAGGGGAAGAAGGATAGGAAGAACCAAAGGGGTCAAGGACACCTTGAGAAGTAGTTTACAGGATCAACTGGCCGGGGCTCATGAGATCTTGCTGAGAACAGGGAGCCAGTAGGGATCTGACCCGGGTCCTCTACATATATGTTATGGCTGAGTAGTTTGATGTTTTTGTGGGATTACTAACAGTGGGAGCCAGGGCTGTCTCTGACTCTTGCCTGCTTATGGGACCCTTTTCTTCTTGCTGAGTTGCCTCACCCAGTCTTGATGTGATAGTATATGCCTGGTCTTATTGTGGCTTGTTATGCCTTGTTTGATTGATATTCTTGGGAGACCTGCTCTTTTTGGAGGGGAGGCAGAGCAGGGTGGATCTGAGGGAGAGGGGAGGCAGAGGAGGCAAGAAACTGGAGGTAGGGGAAGGAGGGGAAATTGTAGTTTGGACATAATAATATGAGAGAAGAATAAAAATAAATTTTAAAAAAGAGCTACGTAGGTAATTGTATCCCCCCTTGAAAAGCATTTTAATCCCAAGACTATAATACAGCTCTGATGTGTGAGATAGAGAAAGGTCTATATGGCCACTTCTGGAGAGATTTCCTGCATACTTAAGAGAAGAAACCACTTTGGACACTGTCTTAAGACGTGATGCTTGGTACTGCAACTGGGAGATAGCTCTGGGATGCATGGAGCAGCTGGCCAGGGTATTAGCTATTTTTCTGTTGCTCTGATAAAATTCCATGACCAAAAGCAGCGAAAGAATGTTTGTTTTGACTTTCAGTTTCAGAGGACTAGAATCCATAGTGGTGGGGAAAGCACAGAGTGCTGGCAGGAGCAGGAAGCTACCTGTCCACACTTACAATGGCACTGGAAGCAGAGAGAGCAGGCATGACATGGGGTGGAGATATAAAGGCTCAAAGCCCAGCCACAGTGATGTACCTCCTCCCACAAGGCTGCAGAGACCACCATATGGGAACCAAGTGTTCAGTACATGAATCTACAGGAGACATTTCTCATTCAAACACTACCACCCTTAATCTCTTGAATTAATGAACACTAGAGCCGTCCTTGCTTCTGGGTGTCCTACTATGTGGGAAAAATAAGCCTCTTTAGTCTAGTATTTGTGTTACTTGTTACTTGTACCAGGCTCAGGCTCAAACCTGTGGATGTTGTTCTCATTCTTGGGATGAAGGTACTCTTCTATTCGCGTCCATCTGATAGAAAATGACCCGGGAGATCTCAGCCGCTTCCACAGTGAGGTAACACCAAAAAACTGAAACCAACGAGGTAAACAGTGTCAGGATAAAAACACAAGTTCTCAAGAATGTTGTCTAAGTAGTTCATGCCTTGGTGATACAGGCCTATAGTCTTAGCACTAGAGAGATAGAGACAGAGGATCATAAGTTCAAAGTCAACCTCAGCTGCATAGTAAGTTCAAGGATAGATTATGATATGATATTATCCCTCTCATCCCTAAAAGCTATTCCTTGGACAGCAAGATGGCTTAGCTGATAAAGGCAACTGTCACCAGCTCTCATGATCTGAATAGGAGCTCCACCACCCACTTGGTAGAAAGAGAGTATTGATTCCTATAAGCGGTCCTCTGATCTCCACACACATACCATGGCACATACACACACAATAAATTAATGTAAAAATATTTTAAACAGAATCTTATTTAAAAATATGAACCTTCACAGTCCTTGGGCTCATGCTAATTGATTTCTGCCTCTTCATTTGCAATTCAAAGTCCTGTACACAGCCAGGGAGGAAGGGAGGTTTGGGTTGAAACAATGTTAAGAAAATTTGTGGCCTACTTTCTGATGGGCTGCAGGCAGTCAACAAAGACTATGAAACCTGAATTTGTTTTCTATACCTCTTTTGTCCTCAGACAAATCATTATTAATATTAAATGAGTATCAGTGTTCTCTAACTCTGGACACATCTCCATATCAAATGATATACACCTATGCATACATATACAGGTATATACATGGTAAACAAAGCAAGAAAGAAGTTGTACTGCGGTGGTGTTGGCCAACTTTAATCCCAGCACTTGGGAAGCAGAAGTAGGCAGACCTCTATGGGGCCAAACTATTCTGCATAGTGAGCTTCAGGCCGAGAAGTCAGCCAGTAACATGGACTTTCCTTATTTCCCTACCTATTTTGAAAGAAGTTCTGAGCAGCTGAGCATGGCAGAGCATGCTAATAATCTCAGCACTTGCACGGCCGAGGTGGTGGAATCATGAGTTTGAGGCTCAATCTGGGTTATATAGTGAGATCCTGTCTCAAAATAGAAAGGAAAGGAAGACAAAGAAAATTCCTTTCATATGTCAAGTCATTTTAATATAAATTATCCATAGCTGTCTCGGCCTCAAGTCCTGTCAGCTGTCCAGGAATGCCTGCCAGCATTTTGTCGATTATAATCACACTCAGAGGTCGAATCCGGTTCATCCCTCTGCCACAGCACATTCAGTTCACTTGCTAGTGCTTGGCTATTTCAAGTCTCTGGAGACAGGAATCATCTTTATCTGCTCCTCGGATCCTTAGTGCAGTTTTTGCACATTGAAGACACCTGGTAATATTTGGGGACTGGGTAGGTGGATTAATTCACCCTCGAATTCTCTATTAATTTACATGAAGAAATAGAAGGCTCTCTTTGAAGAGGAACCATGTCTAAGAGTTCAACCATAGCAGATTATGTATCTAGCAAGGGTGGGCAGTGGAAACTTGGGGTGTAGCTATATAGTATAAGTTCAGGAGCTCAGTCCTGTGCAGTAAAACAAAGGCGTGGGAAGAAAGCCCTCATTTACTTCAGTTGTAGACAACAGAAGTAAAGTAGCTAATTAACTGGAAATGTGCCTTCATGAAAAGATACTGGGGTGCTCGTAAATTTCTTAGAAGACTAGAGACCAGATACCAAGCTTCCTCTTGAAAAGCAAAGCCCAATTTGTAACCACACAGCTGGCCAGATGAGAAAAGCCTCACCTCACCCACCACACATGCAAGTAAACGCTGACATGGCCAACATAGCCTTTCAATGTGGAAGCTCTATTACCAGCACGTTTTCTCGTGGTCTGCGAGACTGAACTGCAGGTTTGTATAGAAATATCTAAGACACAGCATCCGGTCACATACTTGTGTCCCAGTTGCACAAGGGTTTGGAATTAGAGGGCCTCTTCCCCAGGAAGAAAATGTCTATCATAGGAAAGGTTTCTCAGAATATACCCAAGGTACCTGGCAGTCAGAACTATCACTTAGAACTTGGAATTTTGCCTACAAAATCATCTGGATGGGGTAGGGAGGCAGCTCCATAGCGCAGTAGAACCCCTTCCTAGCCCAAGTGAAGCCATGGGCTCAATTCCAAGTACTGTAAGAAGTAAACAACAGCAAAAGTGGCATCTGCATGAATGATTCTCATGTCACCTGAACCAGAGCAGCCCCTCTGAGTTGGATCTTCGGACTGTTTTCCCCTGGTCTGCTGCCTGGCATTGGCAACCTACACTGACTTGAATTGAGGGCGATGACAAATGGGTTTGAGAAAGGCAGTCGGGTTTCCTGCCTGTCAGACATTTAACTCAAACAATGGTTTACCAGACCAGAACATCCAACCATTTGTTGTTACCTTAAGACCTTGCGAGACAGGTGGCATTGCACCCTGCACTATCACAAGGGATGGAGAAGCAGGGTGTTCAGCCTATGATAGACAGGTGATAGAGAAGCAGGTGTCCAGCCTGTGATGAACAGGTGATGGAGAATCAGGGTGTTCAGCCTGTGATGGACAGGTGATGGAGAAGCAGGTGTTCAGCCTGTGATGGACAGGTGATGGAGAAACAGGTGTTCAGCCTGTGATGGACAGGTGATAGAGAAGCAGGTGTTCAGCCTATGATAGACAGGTGATAGAGAAGCAGGTGTCCAGCCTGTGATGGACAGGTGATAGAGAAGCAGGTGTCCAGCCTGTGATGAACAGGTGATAGAGAAGCAGGTGTTCAGCCTATGATAGACAGGTGATAGAGAAGCAGGTGTCCAGCCTGTGATGGACAGGTGATAGAGAAGCAGGTGTCCAGCCTGTGATGGACAGGTGATGGAGAAGCAGGATATTCTGCCTGTGATGGACAGGTGATAGAGAAGCAGGTGTCCAGCCTGTGATGGACAGGTGATAGAGAAACAGGTGGTCAGCCTGTGATGGACAGGTGATAGAGAAGCAGGTGTTCAGCCTGTGATGGACAGGTGATAGAGAAGCAGGTGTTCAGTCTGTGATGGACAGGTGATAGAGAAGCAGGTGTTCAGCCTGTGGTGGACAGGTGATGGAGAATCAGGGTGTTCTGCCTGTGATGGACAGGTGATGGAGAAGCAGGGTGTTCTGCCTGTGATGGACAGGTGATGGAGAAGCAGGGTGTTCTGCCTGTGATGGACAGGTGATAGAGAAGCAGGGTGTTCAGCCTGGATGAACAGTGCATGTGGTCTCTGATTTATGATGGTTTGACTTCATATTTTTACTATTTTTGTGATGATACAAGCAACCTGTTCTGCTTTATAATTGATAATAACTTTGGTTTAAAAGAATAAGGACTATGTTCTGATTTTCACCTTGATAAATCATTCAGTAAATTACACAAGATCTTCTTCAATACTTTATTATGAAGTACAATTTGTGTTACATGCTTTTGCTCAAATGTGGGCTAATGTAAGTGTTCAAAGTATATTTAAAGGAGGCCAAATAAAACTATGGTGTTTGCAGTTTTGGCATGGCCAATGCATTTTGACTCTTGATATTTAAAGTTACAATGGGTTTATCAGGTTGCTACCCCAATATATATCTCAGACATCCACATCATGATACGGTGCTTCTGTGGCTCACTGGACTCCGCACTTCCCAGCTCCTTAAAAGATCTCAATGCATTCTGACATTTCTGGAATTATGTGTTTAACAGTTCTCAACTAAATTAAAAATATTTGTATTTCTGTATACTTCTTTCAGTTTCCCAACTGTTTATTATGGTAGATTTTCAAAAAAAAATGCTTCTTACACGAAAGAATATGGATTTTACAACAGCTTAAACCATCTCTACTTTATGCATTTCCAGATCTTGAATCCCACATACCATAATTGCTGGGAAATGTTTTTGTAAGTAACTCTCAGAAACAATCGCAGCATGCCACATACTGTATGTGATTCTCTCTAACCAGCGGCAACATTCACCTTCAGAGCGCTTGATTTTGGTGATTACTGCTTATATCAAAATAAATCTCAACTGTAAGCTACAAGGAAAATCAATTCAAAACAGAACCTACAACTTGCCAACACTGTGCAATGTTTACCAATATGTATGTTCCATTTATGCATACAGCCCACTGGAAAAAAATGCAAGAACACTTCACAAATTGCTCTTAGAATAAATCCTATTGACAAAGCAATAAAATGAGATTGAAAACCTCAGTCAGGTCAATGACTTGTTGCCAACTTATCCATCTTAATCAGTAGTTACTGATTTCATTATTTGCTGGGAATGCTGGATGTATTTTGCCGATATCCCACATGATATGAGTGAAGACATTACTCATTATTGTTACCTTATGTCGTTTAATGAAAGGCAGCTGCTGTCATGGTAAGACAGCGATATGGATCTTGGCTGTCTCTTGCTATTTGTTAGACTAAAGTAAACAACCTCTGAGTTTCTATTTTCCCATCTTACGAGTTGTATATGGCAGGCATTGAAGGGTCTCACTAAAGCACAACCTGGTGCAGTAGTCTGGGTGTTGCTATGGATTAGCGTCCATTCATAGAAAAAAATTCCACTTGCATCAATGACTGGAAAAAACAGATGAAATGAGGTCCTTCCTTTAAACTATTTGAATATGCAAGCTAAAATCACCCATCTCAAATTCCCATAAATAATAAGACAAAAAACCACATTTTTTGAAATAGCAATTGAAATTAAGGCTTGATGCCTACAATACCAGATATTCCAGAAATATGTTAAAAAATTTAAAGGGAGGCGGATGGCGCAGGCGGACGCTGGGGACCGGCACAGCAGTAGACAACACGCGGGGGCCACAGGCAACAGGGACCAGCATGCAACACTACAATTAAATCAAAGAGGTAGGCCTTTGGTTGGTGAGGTCCGTAGCAAAAGAGGAGCCGGGTCCTGTTCCTGAAGACCCTTCTGAGGGGTGAGAAGGATCATGGACCCCGGCAGGAGCCAGGAAACAGAGCAAAGGCATTTTGTAAGAAGAGCTCCTGACCAGCAGGGAAACCTGAACCGGTTTTAAAAAACTCATTAGATAGCATCTATAGGAGAAGATGGGCAGGCACCAAGGCAAAAATTCACCCAATAATCTCAAAAACAACATGAAAACACCAGAACCCAAGGATCTTACAACAGAAGGTCTTCAACACCCTAACACAGAAGAAGTGGAAAAAATTGACTTTATGAAAGCAATAGAGTCCCTTAAACAACATGTGAAAAACGCCTTTATAGAAATGGATGAGAAGTATAACAAAAAGTTTGAAGAAATGAGTAAATATGTACATAATACCCTGGAAAACCAAGAAAAAACGATCAAACAGGTAATGGAAACAGTTCAAGAATTGAAAACTGAAATGGAAGCAAGGAAGAAAACACAAATGGAGGACCAGTTGGATAGAGAAAATCTAGGTCAATGAGCAGAGCCTACAGAAACAAGCATAATCAATAGACTACAAGAGATAGAAGAAAGAATCTCAGATTCGGAGGACACCATAGAGAAAATAAATACACTGATCAAAGAAAAAAGCAAAGCCAGCAAATTCTCATCACAAAACATTCAGGAAATATGGGACACAATAAAAAGACCAAACCTAAGAATAATAGGAATAGAAGAAGGAGAAGAGTCACAGCTCAAAGGCCCAGAAAATATTTTTAACAATTATGGAAGAAAACTTTCCCAACATAAAGAAAGATATTCCTTTGAATATTCAAGAAGCATACAGAACACCAAACAGACTGGACCAAAGAAAAAAATCCCCTCGCCATATAATAATCAAAACACTAAATACACAGGTTAAAGAAAGAATATTAAGAGCTGCAAAGGAAAAAGGGCAAGTAACTTATAAAGGTAAACCGATCAGACTTACACCTGACTTCTCTATGGAAACCATGAAAGCAATAAGGTCCTGGATAGAGGTACTTCAGAAGCTAAGAGACCATGGATGCAAACCCAAACTACTATACCCAGCCAAGCTACTGTTCCCTATCAATGGAGAAATCAAGACATTCCAGGATAAGAACAAATTTAAACAATACATAGCCACAAATCCAGCCCTACAGAAAGTAATAAAAGGAAAATCACAACCCAAAGAACCCAACATTGCCAACACTGCCTACAATAACTCAGGCATCTAGCGACCCTTCACCAGCACAACTCAAAGAAGGGAGACACACAAATTCTACTACCAAAAACAATAAGAATAACCAGAGTAAACAACCACTGGTCATTAATATCACTTAATATTAATGGGCTCAATTCACCTATAAAAAGGCACAGGCTAAGAGATTAGATACGAAAACAGGATCCAACATTCTGCTGTTTGCAAGAAACACATCTCAACCACAAAGACAGGCATCTACTCAGAGTAAAGGGTTGGGAAAAGATATTTCAAGCAAATGGTCCTAAGAAAAAAGCAGGTGTGGCCATACTAATTTCTAACAAAACTGACTTCAAACTAAAATCAATCAGAAGAGATCGAGATGGACACTTTATACTCATAACAGGAACAATTCATCAGGATGAAGTCTCAATCCTGAATATCTACGCCCCTAAGATAAAAGCACCCACTTATGTAAAAGAAATATTACTAGAACTCAAGACAGACATCAAACCAAACACACTAGTAGTAGGAGACTTCAATACACCTCTCTCTCTAATGGACAGGTCAATCAGACAGAAACCTAATAGAGAATTAAGAGAATTATTGGAGGTAATGAAGCAAATGGATTTAACAGACATCTCTAGAACACTCCACGCAAATAGGAAAGAATATACCTTCTTCTCTGCAGCTCATGGAACCTTCTCGAAAATTGACCACATACTTGGAAACAAAGGAAACCTCCACAGATACAAAAAAAATAACAGTGTCCACCTGTGTCTTTTCAGATCACCAAGGATTAAAGTTAGAAGGCAACAACAATGCTACCCCCAGAAAGCCGACAAACTCATGGAAACTGAACAGTCAATTACTGAACCACACCTGGGTCAAGGAAGAAATTAAGAAAGAAATTAAAATCTTCCTTGAATTTAGTCAAAATAAAGCGACAACATACTCAAACCTATGGGACACGATGAAAGCAGTGCTAAGAGGAAAGTTCATAGCACTAAGTGCCCACTTAAAGAAAACGGAGAAAGCATACATTGGGGACTTAACAGCACACCTGAAAGCTTTAGAAAAAAAAGAAGCGGACACGCCCAGGAGGAGAAGAAGACTGGAAATAATCAAACTGAGGGCAGAAATCAACAAAATAGAAACACAGAAAACAGTCGAAAGAATCAATAAAACAAAAAGTTGGTTGTTGGAGAAAATCAACAAGATTGACAAACCCCTATCCAAACTAATTAAACAACAGAGAAAGAACACGCAAATAGATAAGATCAGAAATGAAAAGGGGGACATAACCACAGACACAGAGGATATTCAGAGAATCATTAGATCTTACTACAAAAGCCCGTATGCCACAAAACTGGAAAATATGAAAGAAATGAACATTTTTTTAGATAAGTACCATATACCAAAGCTAAACCAAGACCAGGTGAAAGATCTAAATAGACCTGTTACTCGCAAAGAATTAGAAACGGTTATCAAAAATCTCCCTTCAAAAAAAAAGCCCAGGACCAGATGGTTTCAATGCAGAATTCTACCAGAATTTCCAAGAAGAGCTAATACCTATACTCCTTAATGTATTTCACAATATAGAAACAGAAGAGTCATTGCCGAATTCCTTTTATGAAGCTACAGTTACCCTGATACCAAAACTACACAAAGATCCAACCAAGAAAGAGAATTTGAGGCCTATCTCACTCATGAATATCGATGCAAAAATTCTCAACAAAATACTGGCAAACCGAATCCAAGAACACATTAGAAAAATTATCCATTATGATCAAGTAGGCTTTATCCCAGAGATGCAGGGCTGGTTCAACATATGCAAATCTATCAATGTAATCCACCATATAAATAAACTGAAAGAAAAAACCATATGATCATTTCATTAGATGCTGAAAAAGCATTCGACAAAATTCAACACCCCTTTATGATAAAGGTCTTGGAGAGTCTAGGGATACAAGGGTCATACCTAAATATAATAAAAGCTATTTACAGCAAGCCGACAGCTGATGTGGGAGTGTCATACCAATCTGTTGATTTCATTGGTTAAGAAATAAAGAAACTGCTTGGCTGGTCCTCATAGGTTAAAACATAGGTGGGAGGAGTAAACAGAACAGAATGCTGGGAGGAAGAAGAAGTGAGCTCAGACTCGACAGCTCTGCTCTCGGGGGGGAGACGCCTCAGATAGACGCCATGCTCCCAGCTCCTGGGCAGACACACGTGATGAAGCTCCAACCCAGGATAGACGTAGGCTAGAATCTTCCCGGTAAGCGCACTTAGCTGTGCTACATAGAATATTAGAAATGGGCTAGTCCAGGTGCAAGAGTTAGCCTAGAAGAGGCTAGATAGAAATGGGCCAAGCAGTGATTAAAAGAATACAGTGTCCATGTAATTATTTCGGGGCATAAGCTAGCCAGGTGGCCGGGTTTTGGGAATGCAGCCCCACCACTCCTATTACTACAGACAGCTAACATTAAATTAAACGAAGAAAAACTCAAACCTATCCCACTAAAATCAGAAACACGACAAGGATGTCCACTCTCTCCATACCTCTTCAATATAGTGCTTGAAGTTCTAGCAATAGCAATAAGACAACATAAGGGGATCAAGGGGATTCGTATTGGAAAGGAAGTAGTTAAGCTTTTGTTATTTGCAGATGATATGATAGTATACATAAGCGACCCCAAAAACTCTACCAAAGAACTCCTACAGCTGATAAACACCTTTAGTAATGTGGCAGGATACAAGATCTACTCCAAAAAATCAGTGGCCTTCCTATACACTAAGGATAAGGAAACAGAGAGGGAAATCAGAGAAGCATCTCCTTTCACGATAGCCACAAATAACATAAAATATCTTGGGGTAACTTTGACCAAGGAAGTGAAAGATCTATATGACAAGAACTTTAAGTCTTTGAAGAAAGAAATTGAAGTGGACACCAGAAAATGGAAGGATCTCCCTTGCTCCTGGATTGGGAGGATCAACATAGTAAAAATGGCAATTCTACCAAAAGCAATCTATAGATTCAATGCAATCCCCATCAACATCCCATCAAATTCCTCACAGATCTGGAGAAGACAATAATCAACTTTATATGGAAAAACAAAAAACCCAGGATAGCCAAAACAATCTTATACAACAAAGGATCATCTGGAGGCATTACCATCCCTGACTTCAAACTCTATTACAGAGCGACAGTATTAAAAACAGCTTGGTATTGGCATAAAAACAGAGAAGTCGACCAATGGAATCGAATAGAAGACGCTGACATTAACCCACAAACATATGAACACCTGATTTTTGATAAAGGAGCTAAAAGTATACAATGGAAAAAAGAGAGCATCTTCAACAAATTGTGTTGGAAAAACTGGATGTCAACCTGTAGAAGAATGAAAATAGATCCATATCTATTGCCATGCACAAAACTCAAGTCCAAATGGATTAAAGACCTCAATATCAGTCCGAACACACTGAACCTGATAGAAGAGAAAGTGGTAAGTACTCTCCAACACATGGGCACAGGAGACCACTTCCTACGTATAACCCCAGCAGCAAAGACATTAAGGGCCTCATTTAATTAATGGGACCTCCTGAGACTGAGAAGCTTCTGTAAAGCAAAGGACACTGTCACTAAGACACAAAGGCAACCCACTGACTGGGAGAAGATCTTCACCAACCCCGCAACTGACAAAGGTCTGATCTCCAAAATATATAAAGAACTCAAGAAACTAGACCGTAAAAATCTAATCAACCCAATTATAAAATGGGGCACTGAACTGAACAAAGAATTCTCAACAGAAGAAGTTCAAATGGCCAAAAGACACTTAAGGTCATGCTCAACTTCCTTAGCGATCAGGGAAATGCAAATCAAGACACTTTAAGATACCATCTTACACCTGTCAGAATGGCTAAAATCAAAATATAAATATAGTTACCCTCAGAGGACTAAGAAAGGATAATGGTTCCTTTAATTAAAACAAGTTATTAAGAAAAACAACTGGAGTTCATGCAAGCAGATCTTCAGTCACTGAAAAAATGTAGTAAGAGTGTTGATTAACAACAACAAAAAAAAATGACTAAGGGATAATTCCTTATTTGGATATCATGCTTGAAAGATTCTCCTGGGACACAACTCAAAAGTCACAAATACAAAAATATTTTAATGATTTTAAAGATCTTATGTCTGCCCTGTAGTGATTACAAAAGGAGACACATGTACATAGAAAGGAGGAGGCGAAAGAAAACGAGGCAGTAGAGTATAAACATCCAGAAAAAATAATACACATCACAATGGGTTCAATACATGTCCAGTATGATAAAAAAAAAAACATATTCCTCAAAATACCACGATGAAGTTCAGCATCTGGGAATAAAAACAAATGAAAATCAAATCTCATTCATACTTTCATAAGTAATTATAGATTCTAAATTAAATAAAGTAGTCATGACCATAATTTTTAAATCCCATAGTCATTCACAGTGTAGTTAAGAAATAAAGACATTTCAGACATACAAAAGCTTAAAGCATTTTCTGCTCTGACTTCAGGATAAAACGTGCTCTGATCAAACTGAATAAAAACAAACAAACAAAAATTTAATTAAAGAAAAATAAAAAGTAGCAGAGCTTTGGTGGCACACGACTTTAATCCCAGCATTCGGGAAAGAGAGGCAGGCAGATCTCTGTGAGTTTGAGGACAGCCTGATCAACAGAGTGCATTCCAGGAGAGCCAAGACTGTTTCACAAAGACAAAACGCTGTTTTGATAAAACCAAAAAAGAAAAGGAGAGAAAAGTAGTCTGGCCTGGCATCTCTGGTCTCTTAATGTCAGCATAACACTTGACCAGGACCTTCTGGCCTTCATTGCTTCCATTGAAAAGTCAGGTGTAATTCTTATAGGTCTGCCTTTATATGTTACTTGGCCTTTTTCCTTAATATTCTTGGCCTTTTTCCTTAATATTCTTTCTTTATTCTGTATGTTTAGTGCTTTGATTATTATGTGGCGAGGGAATTTTTTTTTTGGTCCAGTCTATTTGGTGTTCTGTAAACTTCTTGTGTCTTCATATGCATATCTTCCTTTAGGTTGGGAATGTTTTCTTGTATGATTTTGTTGAATATATTCTCTGTGCTTTTGAGTTGTACTTCTTCCTTTATCCCTACTATTCTTAGATTTGGTCTTTTCATGGTGTCCCATATTTTCTGGATATTTTGTGTTAAGATTTTGTTAGATTTAATGTTTTCTTTGACCGATGAGTCTATTTCCTCTATAGTATCTTCAATGCTTGAGATTCTCTCTTCCATCTCTTGTATTCTGTTGTTTATGCTTGAATTCGTGATTCTTGATCATTTTCCCATATTTTCTGTTTCTTGAATTCACTCAGTTTGTGTTTTCTCTATTGTCTCTGTTTCTGTTTTCAAGTCTTGAATCATTTCTTTCACCTGTTTGATTGCTTTTTCTTGGTCTTCTTTAAGGAACTTATTGATTTCTTCCAATCTTTTGCTTGTCTTTTCCTCCATTTCTTTGAAAGAATTTTTTATTTCCTCTTCAAGGGCCTCAGACATTCTCCTAAAGTTATTCTTTAGGTCATTTTCTTCTGTTTCATCCATACTGAGGTATTCAAGACTTGTGTTTTAGAGCCACTAGTTTTTGTTGGTGTCATGTTGCTCTTTGTGGTGTTGAGTGTGTTCTTACCTTGTCTACCCATGTTTTCCTCTTATTGTCTCCCAGGTGCCAGTGAATCCAAGGCTCAGATGGTTGGTCTTTGAGGAGGAGTCAGTTCCAGTCACCCTGGAGGTCACTCAGTGTTCCAGGAGGTCGCGCTGCACTCCCAGAGTTCACTCTGCAATCTCACAGGTTGCTCTGCAGTTTCAGAGATCATTTGAACCTTCTGCCATGGAGGTTGCTTACTCAGGCCTGCTCCAGCAAAGGTTGCTGGCTCAACCATGCTCCAGCAGAAGTCACTGGCTCAAGCCTGGTCAGGTGGAGGTGGTTGACTTGGGCCTGGTCCCAAAGATGTCTCCAGCTCAGGCCTGCTCCAGAAAAGGTTGCTGCCTCAGGCCCGGTCCCACAGAAGTCACTGGCTCATGCCTGGTCCCACTGAGGTTACTTGCTCAAGCATGCTCTGGTGGAGGTTCCTGGCTCAGGCCTCACAGGGACTATTTTTTTAAGGCAAAATAAATACTTCATTTTAGTAAGGTTTTTTTTGTCTTTTAGAGATCAGCCTTTCTGTGATATTTCAAATATTAATAAACCTTTTAGATAGTCTTTCAAAGAATACTAATATTTCAAGCACTTTGACTAAAATTTCTCACACAAAATAACATAATAGAAATTGAAGATTACAAATACTAAAATACTAATTTCTAATAACATATGGTTGTTACTTTATACATTTATCTGAAACATAAAATACTAGATATGACACTTCCCTTTTGCATAAAATCCAAGACTTTTCTTGTTAAAACTGAATAAAAATCATTTATACATGAGGAAAACAAATTCAAATATCATTTTAAAAAACAAGAACAAGGTTATCCATTTCTATTCTATCCTATTTTTTTATCTCACCAAATGGTGTTGATAACAAAAGGAGGTTAAAAAAAATCTTAGTACTAAAAATAAGAGGCATACCAAGCAAATGCTAACAAAAATAAAGCAAGAGTAACAACACTAATATCCAAGAAAATAAGTCCCAGAGACAAAATTCTTTTCAAGGGAAAAGATACAGAAAGGATTTTATTTTTATTCCATAAATACTGTTGTTCACTCATCACATGGAGGCAATTTTCTAGGCTTCAGTATTAGCTCAAAACAAACAACAGCAACACTCATGGATGCAAACAAGATAAAGATGCTCTGGTCCAGCCTTCACATTTCGGGAATTCAGGATGAGTGCAAATGCAAGCCTGTGTTCTAAACAATTAAGTAGTAATTCAAATGATAGCAACTAACAATCTCTTAGCTATAAATTTTCTTGAGTTAAAGATGTAGCACACTGATAGAATATTTATCTACTATGCAGAAAGGCCACAACTTCAGTCCCCAGCACCATCAAAGCAAAATATTGGGTGCAAGTAGAAATTACTGTGTTAAGCAAAATACCCAGGCTCAGACAGATAAATATTGCATTTTCTCTCACTTACTGGTCCTAGATTTTATGTAAGTCCATAAAATCATTCATAGGCATGAAAGTAAAAGTGGTAAGAAGAAGGGGAGCTAGCAGGAAAGTGAAAGGGGGGACAAGGGAAGTGAATATAGTCATAGCACATGATATGCTTGTATAAAATGTTTATGAATCCATTTTCATCGACAATGGACCTAGGACCAAAAATGTAAAGAAAGGAAGTTAGTCTTTTCAATCAGAATGAAAACTGTTCTAAACAGGAGAGCAAAGGCAAAGTCCCAAGGCAGATGTGAAATGGACACATTTCAGGTACTATAAAATCTAATAAAAGTTAAAACCTAAAAGCCCAAAAACAATAGGGAAAAGGAGAGCTTTGTGAGTTTGGATAAGTGCAGTCTTGGTGGTGTACAATTTTGTAAGCAAAAGTTCAGTTTGCACTTTATTCTCAGTAGGATAACAAGTGTGGGGAGATTTTAGGGAAAGAACTAAAATGATTGAATTTATGTATTTTCAGGTGACTCTGACTGCTGAGTGACATAGGAAAAGATAAGAAGGAAACAGAGACCAGCTGGGTAGCCACAGCACTAGCTATGACAAAAAGGGATTCGCCTTCATTCCAGTCATTTTTCCTGGAGACCTCTTCCAAACCAGCCTGGAGCTGGAAGCTCAGAGAGCCCCTTACCAGTGAGTGGAAGGTGATGGGGAGCTGTAGGAAGAACAGTCGTGGAGTTGCAACCATACATTCAAACACACTTGCACACACATTTAAAAACCAAACAATAACCGTAATTTTTAAAAAGAATAATTTCTGTTTTCTTACTTCTAAAATGCTTAAAAGTATCTGAAGTTGTCAAAAAAGGACTTTTATTTTAAAGACTCTGAGTTGAGCATAGTAGTGTACTCTGTGATCCCAATACTCTGGAAGCAGAGGTACAAGGTCCAGGGGCTCAAAACTAGCCTGGACTTTGTATCAAGACCTATTCTATTCTTCTGAGTCACCATACACACACACACACACACACACACACACACACACACACTTACACACGCACACAAGAATCTGAAATGTATTCAGCATCTGGAAGCTATAGATAACGGCAAGGTTCCCTTTGTTCTTCATTGCTAAAAGTCCTGACAATTTACATTCCATTCTTTTTCTAATATTATTTCTTTGTTGATTATTTGGGAATTTTACATCATACACCCCATTTCCACTCTATTTCCCAATCCCTCCATATTTGCCTTTCACCCTGACAACACTCTCCCCTCAAAATAAATTTTTTAAAAAAATTAAAAAACAAACAAAACACTTTGCTGCTCTGTCTTTGCCATCTCTCCAACACCTCTTCATTTGTCTTAGTGGCACTGGGTGCCTCTGTGTGTCACACAGTGTACCCTTTGGTCTTACCCACTTTACTTGCAAATGACTATTTCCATGCGTTAGACCTTGTTCAAGACCTCTGGTTTCTGGTGCACCATCATCACTGGACCCGAGTCATGGAGATCCTACCGGGATCATTCCACAGGACCAGTCCCTTCTCATTCTCCAGTAGGTCATAGATAGGGTAGACGTTAGGGTGGACCAACCCAAGACTCTGGATGAGAGGGCCTGGGTGGTAGTTGAACTGCTCAGCCCTGGACACTGGGGCCACCCACCTCCAGCATGGTGTGGAGCCAGAGCCAGCCGTGCTACACCTATGCCATCGGGGCCAGCTCTCCCTTGCCCGTGGTAAGGGGTGGGGCCAGCTCTCCCTTGCAAGTGCAGGGAACCAGCTCTCCTGTGAGGGTTGCGGCCAGCTCGCTTATTACAGTGTACAGCAAGTGCCAGGGCCAGCGAAGGGCAGGTCCTGGCCCTCGGATTTCATCATGTACGGTTTTTACGCTCCCCTGAGGTAACAAGGGTCCCAGACCCCAGCTATACCAAGATTATGAACCCACATATGACCCCTAGCAGCAGGTAGAGCCTGGACGATACCATTGCCCTGGCTGGCAGCACAGACCATACACATCAGCATGGCTCCCTCAGCAGCGAGGCTCTTAGACACCAACAAGGCCACGGGTTGCAGCCCAGACCCTAGGCATCCGATGAATGTCCTTTGAACGCAACAGGAACCACAGATATCAACACAGACCCTGGCGGCTGCAGGGCCATGGACCCAGACATGGCCCTCAGCTGCAGCTTGGGTTTAGAATGTCACCATGGCCCTAGGTGAAAGCACAGGCCACCCAGATCAACCTGGTCTCAGCGACAGCATGGCCATCAAAACCGACATGGACTCAGATGGCTGACCTGATCGCTGGCAGCCACATGTGCTTCAATGGCAACTGGCCGCTGTAGGGACATGGACCCAGACATGGCCCTTGGCAGCAACTCAGGCCCAGACATCATCATGGCCCCAGGTGGCAGCGTAGGCCACCCAGACCTGCATGGCCCCAGCGGTGGCAGGGCCCTCAGATCCCAACATGGCCTGAGGAGATGGGCCAGACCCCAGGCATCCCCATGGCCTTTGATGGTAATAGGAACAAAGGACATCAACTCAGACCCTGACTGAAACAGGGCCATGGATACACTCTGTTGTTTAACTTTTCTTTGCATCCTAAACCTTATGAGCAGACTTGTAGTCACCTAAAATAAAACTGTTCGATTTGGTTGCAGTTGCCTACTGATCTACAGAGCTCCAAACCTAGATAGACAGAGCATTAAGACGGCGACCAAAAAATTAAAGCCTTTCTACTTAGTAAAACAAAAATAATAGTACAGTAGATAGCAATGATGAATCCTGGTTTTTCCTTAACAGGGATATTAGGGCAGAAGATTATTTTCCTCTTCTTCCCTTTCCTAGTCTCTGAGTGAGCTGTTGGTTACAAGGCTAGATAGTTCATCAGACGCTAAAAGAGCTGGACTAACTGCCCAGATACTCCCTTGCCCAGCCTCTATTTTAAAGTTGGTAATTCAAGCTTACTCAGTGTCTCTAGATGACGCCTGAAGAAGACGATGCTTGCTTAGCCATGGCTCCATTTAGTTTTGAAAAGAGAGCCCCCGACTCATGTTCTTCAGAACTCTCTCTTCCTCTTAGACTAACATCTTGTTTCTAATGTAAAGTATGCTCATTGCAGTTATATTGTGGGATTGAAAGAAGTTTGGGCAGCCTTGGGAGAGCTGGTTAGCGTTGCAGCTTGCAGCCGTGCAGTTCCATGGAGTGTAAGCTTAAGATGGAGGTGAACAGGAAAATAACTCGCCCTTCTCCTCTCTTATGCGGATAATATAACAAGCCCTCCATGGTTGGACATCCCTTGCATTTTCCCAGAGTGTTTATATGGGGATTCCAGTTCCAGTGTCGTGGTCAGTTTCCTTCTGAAAGTCAATCACCTTCGCCTTCTCCTCTGGTGACTTGGCATTCCTCTGTGCACCCTCAGGCACTGTCATTATGTTCCCCCTTCTACAAACAGGTCCAGGCATGGAACAGTCTTTGAAATCAAAGGAACATCATCCTGATCCAAACTCTTGATCTGCCATTTGTTCTGCCTTCCCCTCTCTCTGGGATCCTGGCCCAGATGGCACTTTTGTTTGGTAGCATGCCCTGCTCCTGTCAGGGAACAAAACTTTTCGTTTCTAAACATGGATGCAAGGGCTCACAGCGGATGCTGCTTCACTGTGTAAGATAATCTCATTTTCACACTGTTTCGGATTTGGGTCTGTTGATACCATCTGACCATTCTTCAAGCTTGTGGATGTTGACTAAACTGTAAATATTTTAGCAACTGAATCACCCATGTTTTAAAGACACCGTGCACTTAGGAAAACACAAGGCTCATTATCTATGGAATACATCATGTAACTTAGGCAAGATACCTTCATGTGTACAAAGGAAATATAAATGTTAACAGATGGGAGATGTCTGCATTAATATCTCACTCAAAGAACTGAGGAGGTATAACAACGTATCTTAGGAAGTTACTTGACAAAGAATCCAAACAGGTTCAGAATTAGAATGACGAAAATCAAATAGCCAAAAAAAAAAAAAGGCCAATTCTCACTTCAGGGCCTCTGGCCACTCAAGGAAGAGCAGAGAGAAAGAATAACCTAAATGTACATAGAGAATACCCGGTCTAAAAAAGACAGTTTTCCTAGAGGTGGCAAACTGGAGGAGTGATAGAAAAAAATGATGACCATACTATGAGAAATGATACATTATGTAACTAATTACAGTTTCAATTAAAATTCTAACTTAAAATGTATATAAAATTTTATGGTGAAGGACTAAGCACAAAACCAAAAGACACCCAAGTGTATTTCCTTAGAGACACAGGACAACTCCTCCCCCCAGAGGTAATCAGTCACTTCCTCTGAGATGAAGGCCGACGGTAGTCACCTCCTAACCCATCACACGGAGCTGCTCAGCCCCCTCCTTCCACCCTGTCTTTTCGATCTTGTTGGTCCATGACTTACCCATCTGACTGCTCATCCACCAAAGCCTGTCTCAGTTCTCACCTATTCTAGAGAGGAATCTGCAGATGAGAACATCCAGTCCATGCCACCAATGAGCCTCCAACAAGCCATACCCTCTTCCAGTTGAAATGTAGCTCCTGGCTTGTTTCTTAGCCCTGGTAAACAAAACATGGGTCATCGTATGACTTCAGCCTTAAGTGCCTGGCATCAATTGGGTCTTGAAAATAAGTAGTTGATATTTTAATAAATAATATTCACTTGGTGTTCCACAGGATACAGCAAAAATCTTAAAATTGATTGTGCACTCTAAGTGAAAATGGTCTACACAGGTGAGCCGAGCATGTTCTGAAGGGACGGATGGGAGGCTTGGACTCCCACAGTACCCACTCCACTCATGTTTTGCTGTCTCTTCCTTGACCCATCCATGGTGTCTAACAGAATCCCTGTTACCAGGTAAGACAAGAGGAAAATGCCTGGGCCTGACAACAGCTGGGGCTGTACTGTGTTTGCTTGGGCAGCCCAGGAAAGCATTAGCTGATGTAAATCTCCCTTGAAGGCAGAACTTTGAGAAGTACATCTGATCATTTACTTGACAAGAAAAGGAAAATGATTAAGTTCTAGATCTATGCTGATCACGGTCAGGAGCTAACAGCATGGGGGCTTGTGAGGGAAAAGCCAGGAACAAAATCAGAATCTTGGTGAAAAGATTGAATAGACGGGGCTTATACTGCTGGCGTGGATATAAAGCGAGAAGACACCCCCAGAAGGATCAGTACTGAGGGGTCTCTCAGCAGTCAAAAGGATACGTGACGCTCCACCCAGTGTTTGCTCAATGGGTCCAGGTAAGTACTGCCATGAAGGTCACACTGCCGCCCCAAGGCCTAGTGAGCTGCCCAACTCATGAGTGAGCAGCCAGTCAACAGTAAGAGCCAACACCAATTCCCTGGTATGACACAGTTCTCTAGGGGTTCAGCTGGTCTCCAAAGGCAGTTAAGTTACAGCGGATCCCTCTCATGTTAGAAAAGGTTTCCATGTGTCCTTACTGTTAGGTCCATATTCTGGGTACCAGTTTGCCTTCCCTCCCCAAAGTGGTTTCCATTCATGAATTTAAAAGATGCTTTTGTTATTGCCCGTGATTTCCTGTAGAAGGAATCTCTTAAACAGAGAAGATAATACATTTATGCTGTTTACCAGTCTTAGCTTCCCAAACCAACCAGCTTGATAGAAATGTAGAATGAGCGCTAAAAGATCAGCTACTGCAGATAGCTGGAAAACCACACAAAAGTGAGGCCGGAGCCAGTTGGGGTTCAGCATGTATCTCAAACCGTGGTGTGGTCCTATCTCCTCCCCAGTCAGGATGTGTAGGTGCAGGGACAGAGGCTTAAGAGCTGCCAGCATTTCCTCTCATCATTCTACCTGGTGATTTATTTGTTTTAAACCTTGTGCACACAGCTCAGAGGGATTCTATACTCTGCCCACATGTCTCTGACCTCAGTAATAAGTCTAGAAACCTTAGTGCCAAGGGATGCTCACTTCTACCAGGAAACATGGTCATCATTCTGATGAATTCTGAAGTTGTTCTTTGGCCCTTCTGAAATGCTCATGCTGTGAATTAGCAGACAGAGCAAGAAGGTCATTCTGCAGTTCAGGATGATTGAGCTCAATTACCAGGAGGAAATTAGATTGTGCTACACAACTGGAACAGAACTGACTATGCCTGAAAGACAGGTGTTCACTAGAACCCTCTGAAAACCTCCTGACCAGGTCAAAAGAACACTACAACCTAATTAGAACAAAACACCCAATACCAGATCCCACCAAAAAAAGAATTTTGGAGCAACCCCAGGTAAAGGATTCTGTCCATGTGTATCGCTCAGTTCCGGCTGCTCTGATGAGCACCAGAGCCAAACTGGCTCAGAAGCTGAGCTGCACTTGTCGGAGTTCTAGAAGCTGGAGGTCTGATGTATATACTTGTGTTCTATAGAGAGCCCTGATGCAGAAAGACAGATGACTTTGGTTGCATCATCATGTAGCAGAAAGCATGGAGCTGAAATGCACTTTCCCATCATTCTTGAAATGACAATAATACCATTCACAAAATGCCACCCCAGAACCTCACCTAATCCTAACTACTTCCCAGAGGCTCCACTTCCTGATATCATCACATGGCAGTTGGGATTCAACATGCAATCTTGAGGGGAGACACAAGCATTTGATCCAAACCATCAGGGGAGATGCCCGCAGAAGTCGAGACAAATGACTGCTGAATAAAAGCAATTATGATTATTTGGTAAGTCTTGTGAAGATCAAGCAAGGAGAAAATATAGTGACTATATTTTATGGTAATACTTTCTATCTCTCCTTCCTCCTTCATACCCTCATCACCTTATATGAAGGATAACGGCATGGTGATTGACAGCCCAGCATATAGCTGAGAGCCTGGTGAAATTGGTAGCATCAATATCAACAATACGGTGACTTCCAGAGAGCTGTGTGTTCCCGGTGTTAGGGCACAGACTTGGCTGCATTAAGTATGGAAGCAGATATAGAGGCAAGGGGAATGGACGCTGTTTAACCAGACTCTTCTCCCCTTCATCTTCTGCTCCCAAAAGGCTGGT
Source organism: Microtus pennsylvanicus (assembly GCF_037038515.1). Lineage (NCBI taxonomy): Eukaryota > Metazoa > Chordata > Mammalia > Rodentia > Cricetidae > Microtus > Microtus pennsylvanicus. The sequence goes on along the minus strand of NC_134583.1, from coordinate 29,435,749 downwards.
CTCCAAAGGCTAGATCAGTGGCTCTCATTGTCTCCTGGCCTCTGGTAGTGCTCAGACAATGAAAAACATCTTTGAATGATGGAGATCAGAGGGCAATGGAGTGGGGTGGGTGTTTCTTCCCATATCCCCCACTTTATAATCACCCCATCTCTACCTATGCCCCTCAATATAAGATGTTAGCTCTACTTTACCTAGCTCTCTCACCATCTATTCCAAAAATATTCTCCTCTCATCCATCCTTCTGAAGCCTAACTTTCAAGCTCCTAGCTTCGTCTTTCTCCCTTGTAAGTCATACTCTACCCTGGGAATAATTTTATTACTACGTTCTCTTCCATGTTTCCTATGTCCATGCCACTAGCCTGCTGCTGAGATACACACCAATGAGCATCCATCCACTGTCCCCACTAAAACACAAGTCCCCTGAAGGCTCATCTCTTCAGGGGAGCGTTTTTCAGGCTACCTATACATGGGGACTTCTAAGGTGGACAGTTTCTGCATACAATTCACACTTTGTTCTCACCTCCCCCCTGCTCCCCCCGACCCTAGGAAGACTCTGTCATCCCTCTTCTACAGCCTGAAGCTTTGGGGTCCTTCACATGGTTACAGCCGTGTCCACAGCACACATTCACTCAGGACTACTCACTCGGGGGTTCCTCTGAGTCTTACGATAGTCTGTAGTAATAAGGCCTAACTACTTTGACTAGTAAGATTTACAACAAAATGGGTTTTATTGACATTAGAATAATAAAGAAAAGTTCCAGCTATTAAAAGTCTTGTGATAAATACAACACTACTCAATTATTTACTACATTGCTTTTATCATTTTTAATAGGTGATAAAGATATGGTGGCATTTTAGCCTACATGACCTCAGATAAACCAAAACAGAATTATTTTCAGGCTCAGGTTAGCCAGTTGAGGGCTTAATCTATACACACCTAAGCCTAAGCCTCCAAGTGCTTACCACCAGATATAGATATATATATATATATATATATATATATATATATAGTGACAAATCAACCTAACCAAAGTTTCAAAAGTTTCTGACTGAGCCACAAGTATATAAAGACTTCCACAGAACTTGAGCCCTCTCTATTAAAAAAAAAAAAAGGAAAATAGAAAATCAAGAACAGTAATTCTCTTTTCAGTTTACAAAAGCAACATACTAATACTAGTATAATATTTTGCTCAACAACAAACAATGTATCAGTTTCTTTTCTCATCAATGTGACAAAATGTCTGACAAAGGTGACTTGAAGGAGTAGGGTTTATTGCTTCCAAATCATTCAGTTATGCTGGTAAATCCATCATGGTAAGCAGGTATGGTGGTATGAACATGAGGTGGCTGTCATAGTGTATCCATTCAGGATGCAGAGAGGCGAATACTGGTACCCAACTGACTTCCTCCTTGTAGTCAGCCAGAATCCCACCTCACGAGATGGTGCCATCTGTGCTCAGGGTGGATCTCAATTAACACTCTCTGAAAACATCCCCCTCGACACACCCAGAGGTGTCTGCTGGGTGATTCCAAATCCTGTCAAGCTGACAATCAAGATTTCAACTGGCCCAGACCTTGTACAAAAGAAAGGTCATATCAAATCATATCACCTAGTGATGAAGTTGTCATCTTCTTTTAAAGACTGGATTTTATTATGCAACCCTGGCTGGCCTGAATGAACCTAGGAACTCACTATTACAGACAAGGTTTACTCAAAAAATCACAGCGATCCCACCTGCCTTCGCCTCCCGTGTGCTAGGATTAAAGTACCACCACTCCTGGCTTGTTATTTTATTTTGAAGTTATACTCTTAAGATAGTGCCACAGTGACAAAATCATAGCAAGACCTTTCTCTAAATATTTTCCCATCAAGTGACATATTATTCTATGAAATAAACAACTAAACACATGCTTCGATCTCATCTGATATCCTTAAATAATACTGCAGATAAATTACGCCAAAACTCAACAGAGACAGCTGTTAATAAACTAGATCACAGATGGATTAACTCCATCAAAATACTTTTCTATTTGGTAAGTTTCATTGCAATTACTGACAGGAAATACTGAAAAATACTTTTTGTGATAATTTAAACACAGCATTAGTGATACTCTTGGGTACCTAGTTTAAAAAGAGACTTACCAAGACTTCCCATAACAAAAAAGAGTCTATTCGGGATTAGAGAGACAGGTCAGCAGCTAAGAGCAACTTGCTACTCTTGCAGAGGGCACGGTTCAATTCCCAGCACCAACATGATGTCTCATAACCATCTGTAACTCCAGCTCCAAGGGATCTGACATCTCCTTCAGACCTACGTGGACACCAGTCACAAACATGGTGCTCACACATGCAGCCAAAGCACTCATACACAGAAAACTGACATAGATCTTCTTTAGAAGAAATTTACTTTAAAGTTTCCATGGCAAAAGAAATTTTCTTAGCGGAGGACTTACACAATGAAAATAGACAAATCTGATCGCCCTTTGGGCAATGAATAAGGCCACTTTTGTCACCATGCCCTGATGGCCTCATTTAAACCGCACCTGTTTGGAGCAGTGTTAGGATTTCTGCAAGTTATGACCTGCATCTGTTCATGTAGAGTTAATTGTAATGTAATGTAATCAACATTACATTTGTCTCAGGCTTCAGACCCCTCCCAAGAGGACAAAATAAGTCTGTCCTGCTTTTACCTGATCGTGGATAGTCGACTTGCACCCCTCCCCCTGTGCCCATGTATCCGAAAGAACGTTATTCTGAATCATAGTAACTGAAATTCAAATTCCATCATTTTTTTCAGACACACAGACTCTGAGATCCATTATCTCCCATCCAAGTACTAACCAGGCCCGACCCTGCTTAGCTTCCGAGATCAGACGAGATCGGGCGCATTCAGGGTGGTATGGCCGTAGACGAGATCCATTATCTCTATTTATTAAATTGGACGATGAAAAACCACTCTACAGAGCCATTATCAGCTATCAAAGGTGCACATTACCTATCTGGCTACCAGGTGTTCAACAACTGACAGCCAAAGCAGTAATCATTGTCCCTGCTGTTGTTATGATGATCACACCTATCCAGACATCCAAGATTCTACTTTACTTCCAGAGAACATTCAGTGGTTAAGAAGTTAAATTATTCGAAATTATTCAGGGTGAATCACTAGTGTGTTGGCTGTGGCTTTTTCTATGATATATGCTCTACTGAAGCAGACTTCTTGAGGCCATTTTACTATGGAAAACATATTTATGATTGAGAGGGTAGGATTCTAGCTCAGTTGGAATCAGAGAACCAGGGCAGGTCAGATTGTAGGTAAAGTCAGATATTGTGGCCCATACCTGCAATCCCAGCACTTGGGGGGCTGAACCAAGACTTAAAACCAAGACTTTGAACCAAGGCTACAGAGCTTTAGGAAGGGACACATTGAATGTGGTTTGTGATTACTAGGGATGCAGAACAGAAGTTGATTGCTTGCTCAATGTGTGTGAGGCCCTGTCTTCACTTATAATATCACCAAACCAAGCAAAACAAAAACAGTAGAATAGAGCACAGGTAAGACCTATCTGTGATAAACCCAAAATGCTCATGGGGCACCGAGAAATGAATGTTTCTCATTTTTCAGTATTGATCCAGACTTAATGTCCTCTACAAAGCAACTGACTGCTTTCAATATTGTCAGACACCAAAATCTTTATCCTGTAGTTCTTGCTGGGTTTTGTTGCTTGTTAACTGTTGTTCATTTAATCATTTATGCTTCTTCCTTCACATAAGCGAGTGTCACATCAATGAAAACAAAGCGTCCGAACCACTTGAGACATCTAGCCATGCACATCATGTATTGACATGATGACAGCAGAGAGGGCTCAATGGACCTATCTAAGAAAACCATAAACCCCTGAGTCCAGTCATATGATAATATTATTATTGGCACAGGAATTAGAAACACTTTTACAGAGTAGTTAATGTATCATGTTACCTAATAGCCTCCATTCCTCCTTTTTCAGACAGTCTATCTATGAGTCAATAATTTGGCTCATTCTTTCAAGATATCAAACATCAATTTTCATTATTTGAATAGTTCAGTACAAGAATAGTTTGAGGAAGGATTAAGAACATCGAGTTTTACAACAAGCCACACTGGTGGCTAGTTTTGATGGCTTGCTGTCTTGTTGTTGACTATCATTTTTCTGATAGCAAAGAAGTCTATCAACAAACATACTAAGCTCCAGCAGCTGCCTAGAGCTAACTTTGTTTGGATCTATTTTTAAAAAGCTAAGTTTAATAACAAGCCCTACCCATCGTCTCCCCTACTGCTTTTCTATCTCCCTGCAATTCAGGTCGTAAGCGGATCTGAAATCCCCAGATTCTTAAACCGTGTCACAAACCCCTGGAAGGAAACCGCTTGGAAGCTCGCACCACATTCCCAGTTAACGTGCTGCTTCCTGGGCTCTCTGCACTCCCCTTTAGTAGCTTCCTTTAAATCTAGACAGCCTTGGTTCTGGCTAGCAGAGACTTGAATGAAGTACTTCTCAGCAGCCAGTGCAGCTGGACCAAGGGCTCAGGTGCCTGCCGCCTGCCTGCCAATGGCTTGTGTTTTGGCTTGGGGTTTTCGGGATGGATATTTAGTGTCCCTATGGAATCTCATGGCAGTCTGGCCAGTTGGCATTCTTCTAATGCTACAAGATTAAACACCCACATAGGTGTGGTGCCTGAGGCACCGTCAGCTCTGACTTTCTGGTGTCTGCGTTAAGCGTGGCCTTTCCTTTCTCAAATACAGAAGTCCTGTTTGGATTAAGAGGGGACTTAAAACAGCACAGAGACTGTGTTTGGATGTTTGCCCTTTTGTTTTATATTTGTATATCCAATCAGAGAAGCTACTAGAGTCAAAGTCTGCGTGTGCGCCAACACCAAGAGAGCAGGTGTCAAATGAAGAGCCAGAGCTCCAAATGACCTAGACTTGACTTCTGGGAAGACTGGAATGACATACATCATCTTAACCTCTCTGAGAAGATGGAAACACACTAATTTGTACTTCAGAAGTGAGTGAGTACTTGCTATTAATATTTACCATAAGTATGTATGATCCATGAAGTCAGGTTCATAATAAATTCTGTCCCCCCTCAACTGCTTTTGTTTAACAAGGCAACCCAAACTTGCTCTGTCTTCAGTGATCACAGGGAACACAACAACAGACAGCAAAACAAATATGCTTTCTCTCTCATGGTACCCTGAAACATGACTGGGGCAGCTGGTGTCGTCCTGCCTTTCAGATGAACAAACTGAAGTTAAAATGAATAGAGTCATTTTTCAATAGACCCCAGAAAGGAAGAAAGGAAGAAAGGAAGAAGGAAAGAAAGAAAGAAAGAAAGAAAGAAAGAAAGAAAGAAAGAAAGAAAGAAAGAAAGAAAGACAAGAGCCCAAACTGTATCTGGTTCAACTGACCCCAAACCCTGTTCTTTTATTTCAATTCTATCATTTGGCTTGGAATTAATACTCTAAATTACTCCAAGTCGTCCTCTCTATTTTAATAGACTTGATGAATAAAATAAAGGGCACCATCACAGAAAATTGTAAAGCCAGGGCTATGCCCCTTCTGGTTCAGTGTCTATTCCTGACAGTAACAATTAAGATCCCATCTCTGGGGAGAATAGGGGTGCCTCTGTGTGGATAAACCTCAGAAGCTGGATACTAGAACCAGAGAGGACCAAGAAGAGTAGATGATGGCCAAAGGCCAACATCAAGATGTGATGAGTTTGATGCTGACATTTTGAGGTTGAAAAGACAATGGGACAGCTGTCCAGCTGACAAGCAATGGACCCCTGGCTGCTCTGCCCTCATCTGAGGACTTGTCTGTCATACCCAGTTTGTGGCTACCGATGCCCCATGCAGTTGCACAATCTGATATTCTTTCAAACCTGAGTCCCAAAGTCCTGAAATAGAACTCTTTTCTATGTGGTCTCCAAGAAAGCTTTATGTCTGTGCAAACACATCTTAGCTTTATAATTGAAAGAAGATTTTGCTTCAGTTGGCGCTGTTTCACTAAGCCATCAAAATCACACTGTACAGTAGACAAACTGGTATTTCATTCATGAGAGTTTGAGGAACAGAGATGTCAGCGAGTAAGAGGTGACACCTGACTGGGAACCCAGGCATCTAACTGTGCATCTCAAGTCCTTTGTATCAGACCCTGGCCACTGTGGTAGCCATGGGAACCCAGTCGCTCTGCCTCCCAGTCTCCTGCTATGATGCATAAAAGGAAATCTGTAAATGATTGCTGTGGGCTCAAAAGGGACAAGGAGCTATATATTCCTTTTTTTTTTTTTAATCATCAGTCTGCCTCTCTCTTGTATTCTGAATGAAATGCCAGGACACTAAGCCAAAATAATCAACTCACCCTCCTGTCTTCATAGTGTGTCATGTTGCCACAAGCCAAAGCAGTAACTGAACCAGGTCAAGACTCTGATAATACATTCTAGAAAGACCCTCCATGGGAAGGGTCCCGTGAAGCAGTGGGAAACAGCAAAGAAGCAAGCTCCATCTTTGCCTGGTAGACACAAGAATGTGTCAGTATGCTATGCTGTAAGAACCTAACCCATGTTTCAGAGAGTGAGGGGAATGGAGACGGATGCTTAGCCCACTGAGACGTGGACTTCTCACTGCATACTCTGAGTCTCTTCAAGTTCTTTATATGCTTTAAATTGAATTTTGGTGGGTTATATGGCTTGGGGAATCCATTCAATTTGGTCTAGATATTCTACTTGGTTTGTTTTTTAAGAAGTTTTTGAAGTATTCAGGAATATTTCTCTAGATTTCACTGGAATCTGCTTTAATTTTCCCCTCTGTCTCTTTTTTTTTATTATTTTTTTAGGCTCTCTTTTTTTATATATATATTTTTTCTTTTTTTTATTGATAAAAGAAGAATAAAGAAAAAAAAACAAATTTCCACCTCCTCCCAGTCTCCCCTTTCCCTCCCCCTCCTCCCACTCTTCTCCCCCTCCTCCCACTCTTCTCCCCCTCCTCCCACCCCTCTCCCCTTCCCCCCACTCCTCTCTCCCTCTCTCTCCAGTCCAAAGAGCAGTCAGGGTTCCCTGCCCTGTGGTAAGTCCTAGGTCCTCCCCACTCCGTCCATATCTAGGAAGGTGAACATCCAAACTGGCTAGGCTCCCACCAAGCCAGCAGATTGCGTAGGATCAAAACTGCATGCCATTGTCCTTGGCGTCTCATCAGCCCTCATTGTTCGTCATGATCAGAGAGTTCAGTTTTATCCCATGCTTTTTTTGGTAATAGTCCAGCTGGCCTTGGTGAGCTCCCAGTAGATCAGCTCCACTGTCTCAGTGGGTGGGTGCACCCCTCGTGGTCCCGACTTCTTTGTTCATGTTCTCCCTCCTTCTGCTCCTCATTGGGACCTTGGGAGCTCAGTCCAGTGCTCCAGTGTGGGTCTCTGTCTCTATCTCCATCCATCGCCAGATGAAAGTTCTAGGATGATATGCAAGATATTCGTCAGTATTGCTATAGGATAGGGTCATTTCAGATTCCCTATCCTCAGCTGCCCAAGGAAATAACTGGGGACCTCAGCTTGGGCACCTGGGAGCCCCTCTTGGGTCAATTCTCCTGCCCACCCTAAAGTGGGTCCCTTAACTAAGAATTGTGGTTCCGTGCTCCCCTATCCAACCTTCCTTTCTCCCGATCCTCCTATTTCCCCAAGTCCCCCCTCCTTCCCTTCTACCTTTTCTCTCCCCATCTCCCCTTACCCCCTTCCCACCCCACCCCCAAGATCCCACTTTTCTCCCCGGCAATTTTGTCTAATTCCCTTATACAAGAGAATAACAATATGTTTTTCCTTGTGTTCACCTTCTTACTTAGGTTCTTTAGGTTCGCCAATTGTAGATTCTGTGACCCCTATTTATGGCTAGAAACCAATTATGAGTGAGTACATCCCATTTTCTTCTTTTTGGGTCTGGGATACCTCAATCAGGATAGTGTTTTCTATTTCCATCCATTTGCATGCAAAATTCGAGAAGTCATTGTTTTTTACCGCAGCGTAGTACTCTAGTGTGTATATAGTCCATACTTTCTTCATCCATTCTTCCATTGAAGGGCATCTAGGTTGTTTCCAGGTTCTGGCTATTACAAATAATACTGCTATGAACATAGTTGAACAAATGCTTTTGACATGTGATAGAGCATCTCTTGGGTAAATTCCCAAGAGTGGTATTGCTGGGTCCAGGGGTAGGTTGATCCCGAATTTCCTGAGAAACCGAAACACTGACTTCCACAGTGGTTGCACAAGATTGCATTCCCACCAGCAATGGATGAGGGTACCCCTTCCTCCACAGCCTCTCCAGCAAAGGCTATCCTTGGTGTTTTTGACTTTAGCCATTCTGACAGGTGTAAGATGGTATCTCAAAGTTGTTTTGATTTGCATTTCCCTGATTGCTAAGGAAATTGAGCACGACCTTAAGTATCTTTTGGCCATTTGAAGTTCTTCTGTTGAGAATTCTCTTTTCAGTTCAGTGCCCCATTTTTTAATTGGGTTAATTAGCATTTTAAAGTCTAGTTTCTTGAGTTCTCTATATATTTTGGAGATCAGACCTTTGTCTGTTGCGGGGTTGGTGAAGATCTTCTCCCAGTCAGTAGGTTCCCTTTGTGTCTTAGTGACAGTGTCCTTTGCTTTACAGAAGCTTCTCAGTTTTAGTAGGTCCCATTTATTCAATGTTGCCCTTAATGTCTGTGCTTCTGGGGTTATACCTAAGAAGCGATCACCTGTGCCCATCTGTTGTAGGGTATTTCCCACTTTCTCTTCTATCAGGTTCAGTGTTTTCGGGCTGATAATGAGGTCTTTAATCCATTTGGACTTGAGTTTTGTGCACGGTGATAGATATGGGTCTATTTTCATTCTTCTACAGGTTGACATCCAGTTGTGCCAGCACCATTTGTTGAAGATGCTTTCTTTCTTCCATTGTATACTTTTAGCTCCTTTATCAAAAATGAGGTGTTCATAGGTTTGTGGGGTAAAATCCGGGTCTTCTATACGATTCCATTGGTCGACTTCTCTGTTTTTATGCCAGTACCACCCTGTTTTCATTACTGTAGCTCTGTAATAGAGTTTGAAGTCAGGGATGGTAATGCCTCCAGAAGATCCTTTATTGTATAGGATTGTTTTGGCTATCCTGGGTTTTTTGTTTTTCCATATAAAGTTGATTATTGTCCTCTCCAGATCTGTGAAGAATTTTGATGGGATCTTGATGGGGATTGCATTGAATCTATAAATTGCCTTTGGTAGAATTGCCATTTTTACTATGTTGATCCTCCCAATCCAAGAGCAAGGGATGTCCATCCATTTTTTGGTATCCTCATCGATTTCTTTCTTCAATGCCTTAAAGTTCTTGTCAAATAGATCTTTCACTTCCTTGGTTAGATTTACCCCAAGATATTTTATGCTGTTTGTGGCTATCGTGAATGGAGAAGCTTCTCTGATTTCCCTCTCTGCTTCCATATCCTTTGTGTATAAGAGGGCGACTGATTTTTTGGAGTTGATCTTGTATCCTGCCACATTACTAAAGCTGTTTATCAGCTGTAAAAGTTCTTTGGTGGAGTTTTGGGGGTCGTTTATGTACACTATCATATCATCTGCGAATAACGAAAGTTTAACTTCTTCCTTTCCAATTCGAATCCCCTTGATCCCATTATGCTGTCTTATTGCTATTGCTAGAACTTCCAGCACTATATTGAAGAGGTATGGCGAAAGTGGACAGCCTTGTCGTGTTCCTCAGTTAAGCGGGATGGCTTTGAGTTTCTCTCCGTTTAATTTGATGTTAGCTGTCGGCTTGCTGTATATAGCTTTTATTATATTTAGGTATGACCCTTGTATCCCTAATCTCTCCAAGACTTTTAACATAAATGGATGTTGAACTTTGTCGAATGCTTTTTCAGCATCTAATGAAATGATCATATGGTTTTTTTCTTTCAGTTTATTTATATGCTGGATTACATTGATAGATTTTCGTATGTTGAACCAGCCCTGCATCTCAGGAATGAAGCCTACTTGATCATAGTGGATAATTTTTCGGATGTGTTCTTGGATTCGGTTTGCCAGTATTTTGTTGAGGATTTTTGCATCGATATTCATGAGTGAGATCGGCCTGTAATTCTCTTTCCTGGTTGAGTCTTTGTGTGGTTTTGGTATCAGAGTAACTGTAGCTTCATAAAAGGAATTTGGTAATGACCCTTCTGTTTCTATATTGTGAAATACATTAAGGAGTATAGGTATTAGGTCTTCCTGGAAGTTCTGGTAGAATTCCGCATTGAAACCATCTGGTCCTGGGCTTTTTTTGGTAGGGAGGTTTTTGATAACCTCTTCTAATTCTTCGCGACTAACAGGTCTATTTAGATTGTTCACCTGGTCCTGATTTAATTTTGGTAAATGATATTTATCTAAGAAAGTATCCATTTCCTTTACATTTTCCAGTTTTGTGGCATATAGGCTTTCGTAGTAAGATCTAATGATTCTCTGAATTTCCTCTGTGTCTGTGGTTATGTCCCCTTTTTCATTTCTGATCTTATTAATTTGCAAATTCTCTCTCTGCCGTTTGATTAGTTTGGATAGGAGTTTGTCAATCTTGTTGATTTTCTCCAGGAACCAGCTTTTTGTTTCATTGATTCTTTGGATTGTTCTCTGTGTTTCTATTTTATTGATTTCAGCCCTCAGTTTGATTATTTCCAGTCTCCTACTCCTCCTAGGTGAGTCTGCTTCTTTTTTTTCTAGAGCTTTCAGGTGGGCTGTTAAGTCTCCAATGTGAGCTTTCTCTGTTTTCTTTAAGTGGGCACTTAGAGCTATGAACTTTCCTCTCAGGACTGCTTTCATAGTGTCCCATAAGTTTGAGTATGTTGTTTCTTTATTTTCATTGAATTCCAGGAAGACTTTAATTTCTTTCTTTATTTCTTCCTTAATCCAGGTATGGTTCAGTAGTTGGCTGTTCAGTTTCCATGACTTTGTGGGCTTTCCGGGGGTAGCCTTGTTGTTGAATTCTAACTTTAATCCATGGTGATCTGATAAGACACAGGTGGTTAGTAATACTTTTTTGTAACTGTGGATGTTTGCTTTGTTACCGACTATGTGGTCGATTTTCGAGAAGGTTCCATGAGCTACAGAGAAGAAGGTGTATTCTTTCCTATTTGGGTGGAATGTTCTATAGATGTCTGTTAAGTCCATTTGTTTCATTACCTCCATTAATTGTCTTATTTCTCTGTTAGGTTTCTGTCTGATTGACCTGTCCATTGGTGAGAGAGGAGTGTTGAAGTCTCCTACTATTAGTGTGTGCGGTTTGATGGCTGCCTTGAATTTTAGCCATGTTTCTTTTATGTACGTGGGTGCTTTTATATTAGGGGCATAGATGTTCAGGATTGAGACTTCATCCTGATGAACTGTTCCTGTTATGAATATAAAATGCCCCTCTCCATCTCTTCTGATTGATTTAAGTTTGAAGTCAACTTTGTTAGAAATTAGTATGGCCACACCTGCTTGTTTCTTAGGTCCATTTGCTTGATAGGCCTTTTCCCAACCCTTTACTCTGAGTAGGTGCCTGTCTTTGTGGTTGAGGTGTGTTTCTTGTAAACAGCAGAATGTTGGATCCTGTTTTCTTATCCAATCTCTTAGCCTGTGCCTTTTTATAGGTGAGTTGAGACCATTGACATTAAGTGATATTAATGACCAGTGGTTGTTAACTCCGGTCATTTTTTTTTAGTCGTAGAGTTTGTGTGTATCCCTTCTTTGGTTTGTGTTGATGAAGGGTCTCTAGATGCCTGAGTTATTGTGGTCATTATTGGACTCCTTGGTTAGTGATTTTCCTTCTATTACTTTCTGTAAGGCTGGATTTGTGGCTGCATATTGTTTGAATTTGTTTTTATCCTGGAAAATCTTATTTTCTCCATTTATAGTGAACGAAAGCTTGGCTGGGTATAGTAATCTGGGCTTGCATCCATGGTCTCTCAGTTTCTGCAGTACATCTATCCAGGACCTTCTGGCTTTCATGGTTTCCATGGAAAAGTCAGGTGTAAGTCTGATAGGTTTACCTTTGTAAGTAATTTGGCCTTTTTCCTTTGCCGCTCTTAATATTTTTTCCTTATTCTGTGTGCTTTGTGTTTTGATAATTATATGGCGAGGGGATGTTTTTTTTTGATCCAGCCTATTCGGTGTTCTGTATGCTTCTTGCACCTTCATAGGTATATCTTTCTTTAGGTTGGGAAAGTTTTCTTCTATAATTTTATTAAATATATTTTCTGGACCATTGAGCTGCACTTCTTCTCCTTCTTCTACTCCTATTATTCTTAGGTTTGGTCTTTTTATTGTGTCCCATATTTCCTGAATGTTTTGTGATGAGAGTTTGTTGGACTTGCTGTTTTCTTTGATCATAGTGTTTATTTTCTCTATGGTATCTTCAGAATCTGAGAGTCTTTCGTCTATCTCTTGTATTCTGCTGGTTATGCTTGTTTCTGTAGTCTCTATTCGTTTACCTAGATTTTCCATGTCCAGCCGGCCCTCTGTTTGTGTTTTCTTCTTTGCCTCTATTTCAGTTTTCAAGTCTTGAACTGTTTCCATTATCTGTTTGATTGTTTTTCCTTGGTTTTCTAGGGTATCATTCACTGATTTATTCAATTCTTCAAACTTTCTGTTATATTTCTCATCCATTTCTATAAGGGCGTTTTTTACATGCTGTTTAAGGGCGTCAATCACTTTCATGAAGTCAATCTTTTCTCCTTCTTGATTAAGGTGTTCATGTCCTTCCGTTGTGAGGTCGCTGGTTTCTGGTGGCTTCATGTTGCTTTCAGTTTGTTGGGCGAATTCTTGCCTTGGCGTCTGCCCATCTCTTCTTCCAAATACTCCCTTATGGATCTTCTTTTACCAGATCAGGTCTCCTTGCCTACCCAACGTGGCCTCCCCAATGTTGGCTCTCCTGGCACCAAGGGATCAGGTGTCCGTGCCCAACCCTGGCTCGTCCCAACGCTGGTTCTCCCCAATGCTGGTTCTCCTGGGGCCGAGAGATCAGGCCTCCGTGCTGGTTGGGCAGCTCGCAAACAAAGCGCCTACCCTCCTTGGTGCAGGCAGGCCACAGGAACAAAGGAAGTGCAGCCCGCCCGGGCGCCCCGAGGACTGCTCCCCTCTGTCTCTTATTTTATTAATTTGAATCTTACTTCTCTTTCTGTTGGTTAATTAGTCTAGGATTTCATCAGTCTTATGTTTTCAAAGAAATACTTTTTCGTTTGATTCTTTGTTCTTTTAGCCTTCATTTCATTCATTTTGCCCTGATCCTGGTTACTTCTGACTCTCTACTGCTCTTAGGGTTGCTTTCCTAAGACCTTGACCTATATCACCAGGCTAAGGAATGTTTGAACACAAGCACTCAAAGCGATGAATCCTGCTCTCCGAACTGCTATGCTGGGGATATGACTTAACAGTTAAAGCTATCTCCCGACTCCCCTTCCTACATTTGCAGTGGCCTACTATTAGCTCAACACTGTGTCATTCCGTCCCCAAGTACTGTGTGATCTCTGTGGTTTCTCTTCCCACTGGTCTCTATTTTTATGCCACTATAATCTGATAAGATATAAGAAATAGTTTGAACTCTTGTATTTGTTTTAAGACTTGATTTGGGAAAACATACATACAAGTAACATGATATGGACTTGACAGTTTATAGTTAGGAATACACACACATGCACACAGGCACACGCACATCCAATATCAATTGTTGCAAAAAAGAGACCATGAATTTGACAAGATTAGGGATGAGTGTATGGGAGGACCAGAGGGAGGAGAGGAAAGAGAGAGATGTTGTAATTTAAACTCAATCTCAAAAATAGACAAAAAAAAAAACCTTGATTTGAGGCAGAATCTCACTAGGACGCCTAAGCTGGCCTCAAACTGCCAAATTCAAGCAGTCCTCCTGCCTGAGCCTCTAGAATAGCTTGGGCTAGAAGTGCACCACATTGCACAGAGCAGAAACATTCTTGCTTATTCTTCACAGCTGGACTGCTGGCCACCAAAGTGCTGATTGCTAATACTTCCTATTTCTTTGTGATGAGATGCACCTTCCCAACAGATATTCCTACTACGTGATCACATTTCTGTTGCAGATTCTGACCTAAACTTAGAATCCTATGAAACAAAACCTTCTATGGTGAAACTTGGTGTCTCCAACTGAGAGAGGAGTTTGTCACGGGTCAGGAGCCTCAGTTGCCCAGCATCTTAGTCTTACCTGGGTAGCATTTATCCTTTTTATCTTTAAAGATTTTTTTTAATGTTCATGTTTTGTGAGAGTGCTTTGTCTGCAGTCTGCATGGATATATGTGTATCACACACATGTCTCAGAAGAAGGAAGAGGGCATTAGATTCCCTGGAACTGGAGTCATAGAGAGCTGTGAGTTGTCATGTGGAAACTGGGAACTAAGTACAGATCCTCTGGAAGGTCAGCACACTGTACCACTGAGTGATCTCTCCTGCTTCAGAATCTCCCTTCCACAGAATGTAACTGTGGTGAATCACACCATTTGACAAGGCTCTCCTGTAGGGAGGCTAACATTTGCTCTTTGCCCCCCAGCCACACACACACACACACAACAATACAAGCCGTTGCCATTCTTCTTGGTTACTGTGATGTTTGATATTGATTATCAATGTAACAGAATAGTCACTCAGGAGACAAGTTTCTGAGAATGTACAGAAGGGGTGATCTTTATTAGTTCACTGAGGTGACAAGACCCACTCTGTAGGGCCCATGGGTCTACCCCTGCTCCTGGGTTTCATCTTGAGGACAGTTTCTGGCCAGCCAGCTTAACATCCTGATTGTTCCTGTGCTCCCTCTGCCCGCCCCCCACCCCTCACTCCCCCACCCACCCCCTTACTGCCCACACCCACCCGCTCCTGTGGTTAGCTATAGGGCCATTGTTTACTCCATCTTGGGCATGGTAATTTCCCACCTGCCTGGGGGTATTCCATTGTGCAGCAGCTAGGTATATAAGGTTTTTCCTACATTTGAATAAACAGCATTCAGCTGATCTCCTTTCTAATGACCCAGGTCTCTTGTGTGTTCTAATCTCCAGGTCCTTGTCAGGCTCGCGAATGGTACAGTGGCACACAAACTGTACCAAGAGAGTAACACGCAGGCGTTACACCACCCTAGGTTTGGGTCCTGTGCTACACAAAAAGGAGCAAGATAACTGAGCCTGAACACCCATTGCTTTCTACTTCTTGATCACAGATGCCATGTGACCAGCGGCCTCAAGCTCCTGCCTCCATGACTTCCTCGCCATGATGGACTGTTCCCTAGAACTGTGGATCAAAATGAACTCTTCCTTCCCTAAGTTACTTTACCAGGTGTTTTGTCATAGCAAGGAAAGTAACAGATACAGTGCCCCTCCCCCAGAACTAGGTGGAAAGAGTCTGCTGCTAAAGACACCACACCAGCTGGTTGCCGAGCATAAAGAAATCAGTCTGGAACTGAACTAAAGAGTTTCTCCATGGTACCTAGCTTTTATAGTGCCAGAAAGTGGTATGCAGTCAGTTGAGGGAGAAAAGTCATCAGAAGTCTTGCAGCTGTGGATGCTATCTATATACTACAATATTGACTTGCCAGGCAAGATGTACCTGATTGCACAACAGTGGCTTGAGTAACCAATCCCTTTCTGATTGGTGTGCTGACTAATTTTGTGTCAATTTGATACAAGGTAGAGTTGTTTAGGAAGAAGGGACCTAAATTAAGGAAATTCTCTTACCAGGCGAGACTGTGGGCATGTGTGATTGTTTGAATGTAATTGGCCCCCATACACTCAGAGTTAGTGGTACTATTAGGAGGTGTGGCTTCTTTGAAGTAGGTGTGGCCTTGTTGAAGAAAGTGTGTTACCGTGAGGTGGGCTTTGAGGTCTCATATGCTCAAGCCACTCCCAATGTTTCAGTTTACTTCCTGTTGCCTGTGGATCAAGATATAGAATTTTCAGTTCTTTCTCCAGCACCGTGTATGACTGCATGCCACCATGTGCCACCATGATGGTAATGGTCTGAACTCTGAACTGTAAGCCAACCAATTAAATGTTTTCCTTTATAAGAGTTGCCAAGGTCATGGTGTCTCTTCACAGCAATAGAAACCCTAACTTAGCATGCTTGCAGTACAGTGCATTTTCATGATGGAGGATTGATGTGGAGAGGTCCAGAGCACTGTGGCCATTAGGCTGGTGGATCTAAGGGCTATGAGAAAGCAAGCTAAGCATTCCAGGAGGAGGAAGAATCCAGTAAGCAGCATTCCTCCATGGCCTGTGCATCATTTCCTGCCTTGATTTCCCTCAGTAATGGATTATGATCTGTAAGGTGAAGTAAACTCTTTCCTCCCTGTCTTAGTTATGGTTAACTATTGCTATGAGGAGACACCACGGCAACTCTTATAAAGAAAACATTTAATTGAGGGGGCTCGCTTACAGTTTCAGAGGTTCAGTCCATCATGACCATGAAGGGGAGCACAGCAGCGTGCAAGCAGAAGGGGTACTGGAGCTGACAGTGCTAAGTCTTGCAGGCAACAGGAAGTCGAGATCTCAAAGCCCTCCCCCACAGTGACACATTTTCTCCTCCAACAAGGTCACACCTCCTAATAGTGCCATTCCCTTTGGGGGACATTTTCTTTTAAACCACCACAGTCCCCAGGTTGTTTTAGATCTTAGTGTTTGTCACAGCAATAGAAACCCTAACTAAGCCAGTTGGATTTGATGCTTCCACCGCAGGAGGGAATTCATACCTATTACTGCAAACCTGGTGAAGTCAGAGACCCTGTTTGATGTGGGGGTGCAATACCCACTACTGTTGTTTTGCCAAAAGGACATGGTGTCAAGCTGCCTTCTGAATATTCAAACCCCTGTGCAAATCCATGGCACACATGTTCCCTGATCATCATGCACCAACACATACACACACATGCACACACAAGTAAATAGATGCAATTGTAAAAATTTTGAAGAAATTAAAACTTTAAAAAAGATAAATAAAATCTTGTTGCCTGCTGTAGCTTCAATAATTTTATACCACAAAATGAAGTAACTGATAAATTTATAGAGAAAATTCATAACAAATGTTTTAATGTATAGCAACACAGGAGCTGTACACAAAGTGGGATTCAAAAGGCATCTGGAAATTGATGTTTATGTAGAGTAAAGCAAAGATGCAGGAGCTTGAGAAGGCTACAGAATGTTATCTTGTTACACAGATGATGTTTCCTAGGTAACAACCTCCTGTGGTCATCTCTGGGTCAAGTATAAGATCCCAATCGTTTCTTCCTCTGAAAACATCTTTGCAAGTCAGAAAGGTCTGTATAAAATAGAAATGCTTGATTACATCTTTCTGGATATTTGTCTCACTAATAAAATCATCTTTTATAGATATAAATTTCTTTAACAAAATGACTTTCAGAGTCATCCTTGTGTCCTTAGAGGGCTGCAGTTTCTCTGAATAAACAATTCCAAGTATGCCTAGGAGATCAGGGTTTGGTGGCACGTGGCTGGAATCTGGTCATCAGGAAAGCTAGGAGACAGTTGGACAGATAGATGGACAGTCAGACAGGCAGGCAGGCAGACAGATACATGCATTTAATAATCCTTGCACTATTTTAATGTATGCCAGCATTTCAGAATTGCCAATTTAGGGTATACTGGGAGAACACTGAGCTTAGGTGCACCTCAAGGATAGAGCATTTACCTGAGTTCCAGAATTAAAAAGAAGTTGAGAAGATATTTTGGACTACTTTGTTACAAATTTTACCAAAAGCTGTTCATTATTTTCCAAAGTTATGTGACCAGCCTCACAACACTGACTGCGAGCATCAGTGGTGTCACGCCCACCTCGACCCGCAAGGATGACGTGACACCGGAGCTCTTCCTGCTAGCAGTTTATTCAGGACCTTTTTTAACAGTTGTATCTCTCTCTCCCTCTCTCCCTGGGCAAACCTCTCCCAGCCCTTAAGTAGGCATGGGCCGCCAACCCCGGATTGCCAGGTGGGCACTGCCCATAGGTTCATGCATATGCAAGCAGCTGACAATGATTGTGTGATGATAGCATGAGTCAGGCCTGAGCCAATATTAAGAGCTGATTATCAGGTGTGGCTCCACGCAGCTCTCTACACAGTAGGTCCCCTGTGCATGCACAGAGGAGGGGCCAAGGAAGGGGGGCATCTGCAGGATAGGAGACATACACAAAGCAGAGATTCAAAGGCTTCCTCAGTGCCCAGATAATGAGCTTACACACCCCATTCACTGGGGATGAGGAAGAGGAACTATAGCCCTTTCTAAGGGGATGGCTAGTTATTTCTATGGGAACTCAATGGCCTCGGAGAACATACAACAGCCTGGGCAAATTCTTGTCAGACAGACAACTATGATTCTCTGTAGAACACTGGATGGAAGCAAAATAGATGTAAGGTGTGTAACATGAGTCCTGCCTGGTGTGTTTTATGTGTGTTGATGGACTAGGTCTTTCTTCCTGGAATGTGAGCTTGGTCTTCTCTGATTAATGAAATTTCAGTTATATATTCTTTTCCATTGAGAAGAAACTTTGCAGAAGGAGAAGAGAAATTCAAGGATCTTGATTCTGAGGTGGCTCTGAGGCCATGGAGCAAGTCAAAGCAGTCTCCTCTGGAGCATCATTTTATGAACCTTAGCCATAATTATCTACCACAGTGGCTTGGCACATGTAGCCCATTGTGGGCATTTGTTCCTCAGACTGGATCTCATGTAGCCCAGAATGGTCTCGCATGTGCTACGTAACTGTGTATGATATGAACTTCTGCTCCTCCGTCTTCCACCTCTCAAAGGCTAGGAAGACAGTTGATAGATAGCTGAGGACCAGAGTCAGGTTCTGTGCATGCTGGGTAAGCACTCCACCAGCTGAGCAGCATCCCCAGTCCTCACTGGCTGTCCTTGTCGAGAAATGCCAAGAAGCTTACATACTGAAATACATAGCACATTTAACTATAAATCACTGTTGGTTCATTTATTCTTCAGGTTATAGGTGAAGATATATGCGGGTAGGTTTTTACGATCTATAGAGTACTTTCCAGAACAGTAAAGAGAGTACCACAGACTGTCATCTGTAAAACAGAGTTCTGGTTTTCTAACCCCAGATTTTCCTTTACCTTTATTACCGTCCACTATTTCATTTACTTATATTTAACAATGGTCCGAAAACACTAAGTAGAAAGACTGTAGAAATCATCCAAGCACACATCTTAAACTGCATGTTGCTCTGAGAAGTGCAATGAAATCGCAACATCCTTTCCAACTTGCCCGGGATACAAGTGACCTCACCAAGCTCGGCCACACCATATAAACTACCACCTGCTAAGGTGACAAGGGGCCCTCTTGATTATCACATCAAGCACTGCACTACTGCCATGCTTGGGCCTAGGCAGCCCTTAGACTTTCTATCGCCCCAGAGGAGCAGGAACCGCAATACTGATCACTTAGATATGCCCAAAGAGAGACTCTAAACTGTTTCCTGGGGGCGAAGACTGAGAGTGTGCTACAGGTATGCATGTGTGTATGTATGTTATGTGCGTATGCATGTGTGTATGTATGTATGTGCGTATGTATGTATGTGCATATGTATTGTGTATGTATGTATGTGTGTATATGTATGTATGTGTGTATGTATGTGTGTATATGTATGTACATATGTGTGTGTATGCATGTATGTGTGTATATGTATGTGTGTATTGTGTATGTGTGTATGTATGTATGTGTATATGTGTATATGTATGTGTATATATGTATGTGTGTATGTATGTGTGTAGGTGTGTGTATGTGTGTGTATGTATGTATGTGTGTATATGTATGTACATATGTATGTATGTGTGTATGTGTATATGTATATATTTGTGTATATGTATATATGTGTGTATATGTATGTGTGTATGTATATGTGTGTATATGTATATGTGTGTATGTATGTATGTATGTGTGTATATGTGTGTGTGTGTGTGTGTGTGTGTGTGTGTGTACAAGACTCATAGAGTTTGGTGCTATCTGAGGCTTCAGCCTGTTAGACTCTTTGGTTTATACCCCATGGTTAAGGAGAAAACACTGGATTCTTAAATTCTCATTTCATAGATGTAGATGGACCCATGGAAATGTCTAAAAAGATAAGAAAAGTAGGAGGAGATGATAATATGAAAGAGAAAAGAACACAGGTTCAATTTGTTTAAAGTACAGAGGACCAAGTCCAGGGCCTCATACTTGTGGGCCTCTATCACCAGGTTACATCTCCAACCCTAAAGTCAAGATCGTTTAAAACAAACGTGCCTCTAAGCATAGACTAACCTAGAGGCCTTACTCTGGTTTGCGAATCTTTCCCTTTAAAACCCCAGTAAGAGGCCTGAGCATCAGAGAATAAGATAGGATTTTCATTCCAAATTATAAACAAAACAAAAAGCAACTCCTTTGTTTTAATAAAGCCCTAAAGAAAGTTACCTCAGGCTCTTCACATTCCCCGAGGGAGCTTCTGCCTAGGTTATATTCCATCTCTCATCACAGCCTGAAAAATCTTCCCCCATAGAAAGATCAGAGCATGCTCAGTCCTCACCATCAGGGTCTCTCAAGTACAAAATGTTAAGTATGTGATTGAGTGACCAAAGAAGAATTCAGAAGACAGAAAGACAGATAGAATACAGCCTAATCTTTAAAAAAATAAAAATAAATATAATATAAAAACTGTAATATATAATATACATACACATACACACATACATACATACACACATATACACATACATACACACATAAACACATTCCAAAATGACAGGCACGAGCAAGCCATTACCCTGCCAGTGAACACAGAGACTGCACAGACCCGGGGCTCCGAGCAGAGGACCCTAAGGCTGTGAAGAAAACACGGAAGGCTCTTCCTTCTGCAGCAGCTGTCATTTTCCTGGCAAACATGCCAGGTGCCAGAAACTTTACCCAGACTGGCAGAGACACAGATTAGGGAAGGCGGGAGAAGAGGACAAGGAAGAAAATGGACTCAGGAGAAAGAGTGAAATGCGGAGACAATTCCAGAGACGTTCTTTGTTTTTCAAAGCTCCTAACAAGCCCCTCAAATCTCAGGAAAGGAATAACCCACCATGGACACCCAGAGGACCTGGAAGTGTTCCCACCACAAACCAGAAGAGAGGTCTCACTCAGAATCACTAGAGTATGCATGGCAATGTGGACACCACACCCACTGGCATCTGGGTTCCTCTTTCCTGAACAGACAAGGCATATAGAGTGCCCAGCAGACCCCAGAGGCCCCTTGCCTGCCTGCTTCCCAAGGCTTCGGGATGCCTAGTTTTCATGACACTTGCCTCTCCCTATTTATCTGTTTATTCTACATCTGATGCCTGAAAAACACACATACCTCCCAAAACCCCTCCATTAACTTTATTTTATCCTGCTGCTATCAGGAGAACACAAAGTCATCTGGGGTCATCTAGTCAAGGTTGAGAAGCCTGAGCCACCCACCTGTTCCTGCTCGTCAAAACGAAATCTGCCAAGCGCTGAGTTGCTTGAAAATGTCCCATTAAGTCATTTAAAGACATAGCTCTTCTCATGTCTAGTTCAGTATAATCTTAAGGGCATATCCCTTGCCACAATCACAGAACCTCTTCACAGATCATTTTTGCTATAAAACGGAACAAAGCTCACATCTGAAACCCTTTTCAACAGAGCTCCTATCCCTGTTTCCTTTATGAACAGAGCAATCCTACACAGTGTAACCCTTCTCACAGTGAAATGTATCTTAAAGTTAACAAGTCCCTTGCATCTTGTCACTTAGGCAGTTGCTGAGCTAACCAGAGCAGTAATATTAACAGCCTCCGGTCCAAGGTGTCAATCTTGTCATCACATCGTGGATGCATTCCTGCTCTTCCTGCTGAGCTGAAGAATCTACTTGCCTTAAAAGTCAACATCTCTGACCTAAGGCAGAATATATAATCCCCTAACTCAAGTCCAAAGAAAGGTCATAAGGTTCTTACTAAAGGCCGTGACTGCTAAATTTATAACATAGTCTTTAGAATAGGGCACAAAGACTCATTCTGTGGGTTTGTCCTTGGGTTTGTCTGAACAGCTCAGGTCTAGCTCTACATTCTGTCACTGAGCTCAGTCTGAGTGTCCGTCTTAGTTAGGGTTTCTACTGCTGTTAAGAGACACCATGACCACAGCAATTCTTATAAGGGAAAACATTTAACTGGGTGGCTTACATTCTCAGAGGATTAGTCCATTATCACCATAGCAGGACATGGTGACATACAAGCTGGCATGGCGCTAGAGAAGGAGCTAAGAATTCTACATCTTGCATGCGACAGGAAGTGAACTGAGACACTAGGTGCGGCTTGAGCATATGTGAGACCTCAAAGTGGGCCTCCACGGTGGCATGCTTGCTCAAACAAGGCCACACCTACTCTGACAAAGCCACACCTCCTAATAGATCCACTCCCTTTGGGGGCCATCTTCTCTCAAACCAGCACAATATCTCAGTGCAGAAGAGCTCATGGGCCCCAAAAATGGACTTCCTTGAGTTCATCTTGTCACCCTGTCCTTCAGCCTCAGCTGTCTCCTGTTAAGCTTATCACACAGCTCCCAAAGGCCTCTGGGCATTGAAACTCTAGAAGTTGGATCTGGAAAACCTGCCAATGACCCACGTCATTAAGGCCTACCCAAAACTAGTAAGTTTAAGCAGTAGGTCCCAGTGAGAGGTCTATCAGCTGCTGGGGCATGCCTTTGAAGGGTACAGTGGAACTCTAGATGTCCTTTTCAACTTATTTCACATCGCAGCTATAGAAGCTAGCATGGAGTTGTGTTTGTCCTAGGTTTGATCCCCAGTACCACAAAAATATGTGAAAAATACAAAAGCACATCCCACTACTGAGATGAGCAATGTTTCCACAAACTGTTGGCATCATGCATTATCTCGCCACTGACCCCAAAGCAATGGACTGAAACCTCCAACACTGTGAGCCATAATAAGCCTTTCTCTGTAAGTAGGTTACGTCACGTATTTGCTGTAGTAGCAGGAGCTGACTAGCACAGCTCTGTGGGTATGGCTGTGGCTCCTGTGATAATGGCTGGCCTGTGTCATAGGCTTACTGCTGATGCAACTTCCAGAATCATCTTTCATAACCACCTCATAGAAGTTTCATAATATACTCGTGAGATAGGTAGTTCTTGGGGTTTTATCCTCATTTTTCTAACAATAACACTGAGTTTCAGAAAGAGATTTCTTCAACTAAGCACAGACAGTGCCAAGAAGAATCTTGACTCAAACCCCAACCAAGACAACTGTTTTTATATAATAACATTTCTCATAAAATTCAAAAAAACAATCACTAAATTGATGGCATGATAAATTCTCACATGCTATTGCTTGTTTCCACATATATTAAACTAGAGAAATCACATGCACAACATGGCTTGCAATGAGTCTTACTCTGTCCCTCCAGCTAGCTCCAAAATCACAACACGAAGACTTCTTATCAATTATTAAAGTTTGGCCTTAATTTAGGCTTGCTTAAAACTAGCTCTTATAACTTAAATTGACCCATTTCTATCCATCTACACTGTCACATACTGCTTCCTCCATGTCTCCTGGCATCTCTCTAACTCTTCTGGATGCTCTCTGATTATGATTATGATTATGATTCTATGATTTCTTTCTGTCAACTGGTTTCTAACTCTGCCTCCTAACCCAAGGTTAATTCTATTTCATTAATGCAAATGCAAATTCAAGGTTCACAGAGTTGGGGATCAAATGTCTCCCAACAGTGGCTTCAGCATTTTCATCCCAAGAAAAGTGAGTACTATTTTCCTTGAGAAATTGGGTGGCCCAGAACTAACTGTTCACCACTTAAGATCCTTCAGAGGACTGTGAATGAACATCACATCACATCGTCCAAGACTCTGTGAAAAGTACTTTGTTGACTCCATGATTCTTCCCCCTCCGAGGTCATGGTCTTAATGAAAAAGCAAGCTGTTCTGAGGAGTGTTAGCTGGCAGAAAGCCCAGGGGAGAAGCACAAGGTCCCCTGAGAATTTGCCCCAATAGAGTCAAAGACTACCTACTGGCTTCCTGGCACTCCCCTGACAAGTTACCACAACCTTAGTTGGTATAAAAGCACAGAAATTTGGTCTTACAAAATTCTTGATACCTAGAGGTGAAAATCAGCAACAGCAGAGCCAAGGTCCTTCCCAAGGCTCTAGAGAAGAAACCCTTTTTGCTTCTTTCAGATGTTGATGGCTCCTGCTATTCATTGTCATGACCACTGTTGCTTCAATCTACGTTTCTGTCTTGGCATGGCCACCTTCCCTAGGGTGCTTCATTCTGTCCTTCTCATGAGGCCACTGACCTGAGCCTTTGTTTCCAAATAAGGCCACACTCTGAAACTCCAGTAGCCACAGACTTTGAGAGGAACACTTCAGCACTCTACAGAAATTTTCTGTATCAGTCAACATTCTCAACAAATTGAGCTGAAGGAGAAAAAGACAAAATCTCCTGGGTAAATTGGGGACGTGGGGGTCACAGGAGAGAGTAGCAGGGGAGGGGGAGAAAATGTATAGTTCAATAAAAACAATAAAATATGGAAACCAAAAAAAGAAGTAAGATAAAATAAAATCCCTTAGTACCATGAAAAAATATTAAAATTTGTGTACATATACACATTCGTGTATATGTGTGTGAGAGAGAAATGGAGGTGTGTGAGAATGTGTATGTGTGTGAGAGAGAGAGAGAAAGTGTGTGTATATAAGAAAGTATGTGTGTATTTGTGTACATATTTATGTATGTGTGCATATGTGTGTGCAGGAGAGATATAGGTATGTGAAAGAGTTGTGAGAGAGAGAAAATGTGTGTGTATGTGTGAGCAAGAGTAAGTGTGTGAGAGAAAATATGTGTTTGTGTGTATAACAAAGTGAGAGAGAGAGAGAGAGAGAGAGAGAGAGAGAGAGAGAGAGAGAGAGAGAGAGAGAATGGAAAACCAGGAAACTGGAAGCTCCTCAGAAGTCTCAGAACAAGAGTCAGGCCAACAACGGGGTTCCAGTTCAAGATCAAAGTCCCCACTGGGGAGACAGTGTTCAAAGGCTAAATAACCTGGAGTCTGATGTCCTTCGACAACAGCCTGTTTGGGGAAGGGAGCACTCCTCTGAGCAGGAGCACCAGGCTCTTCCTTCTGCTTTCCATCGCTGGGCCAGCCTATCAGATGATCATGCCGCCCACATGCAGAACAGGCATCTGCACTCAGCTCCCTGGCCCAGTTGCTAGTCTTCCCTGCAGAACCCTCACAGGCACCCGAAAGTGTGCTTTCCCAATTCTCTGGGTGTCCCTCTGTCACACTGATTCTCAAGATCCACCATCACCCATCTGTCATTTTATGCCAACAGTTAGCTAGGTGATAACGTTATTTTCTTTCCTCCTGAAGGGCTGGATTAGATAGAGCAGCTTCCTGGGGAGTGCTGGGGGCCTGCTAGCCCTCACATGGCACCACCATATTACGATTCTGCAGAAGAAAGTGTACTTGTAAAAGTCTCTTTGTATCCTCCAGTTCTGGCCTAGTTGATTTTCATCTCAAGGGATGTTCATGGACTTTCTTTTAAGACCTTATTCTTCTCTAGTTTCTAAAGAAATTCTGGCCATTTTGAATACCTTGCTAATAACACATGAATTGATGAATATTGAATTCCAGAGAGCCAAGCAGCAGCAGGACATTTCTGAGATTACTCAGACAAGCACACTGAAAGTCAGAAGTGTGCAGTAGTTGGCCTGAGATCCCAATGTTACTTGCTGGAAAAGATTGTATGGTACAAACAAGAAATAAGCTTCAGAGGTCTGGGACCAGCTGAATAGAACCCACTCTGGAAATTAAGCCCGGTCTTCAGGATTTGGCATTTCCCAGGCACTACTTGGAATCAGTTTCTCAGACATGAATGCACGTGAGGCACACCTAGGAATCCTGTCAAAATGCACACGTCCTCTAGAAGTGCTCGTAACCACTGCACCATCTCTCCAAGCCCTGTACCGAGGCTCTTGAAAGTAATCAATGGCAATCTCCATGCTTACACATACCCACTTTTATGCCAAGTCGTTAAGACTGGGTTTCAAGTATGCTGTCATCAAAACAGTGACTGTGAAACTAGTTTTTAAATTAGTTTTGTCATGATATAACATTAAGTTAAAAAAGAAAAGCAGACCGCAGTTGTGGACTATGCAGCTCAGCAGAAAGCTTACCTGGCAGCCGCGAAGCCTGATTCCATCCCTGCACACTCACATCCAAAACCAGAGAAAATTCAAAATGAGTCAAGCGATACCCTTCGATTGCCTAACTGTATGTCTAAAGTGGGATCCCACCCACTCTCTAGAACAGCCGGAAAGCTTCCTGTTCTTTTCCTTTCCAGAAATCATCCCAGAGGAATCCTCACTCTCCTGCCTCAGCAACCAAGACCTTTTAAAGTGAGATGTTGGGCTGGGGAGACAGCTCAGAGAGCCATAGTACTTGCTGTGAAAGCATGACGTCATGAATTTGGATCCCCAGCACCATGTAAAATCTGGGCATAGTCACACATGCCTGGAACCCTGCACTGTGGGTTGGAACTCATGGGTGGAGTCAGGAGGCTCACTTGCATGTTCTATGGTCACATTCGCCTGGAACCCTGCACTGTGGGTTGGAACTCATGGGTGGAGTCAGGAGGCCCACTTGCATGTTCAGGCCTGTCAATCTAGCTCTAGCTTGGTGAGAAGACTTTGTCTCAAAGTGGACAGCAACAAAAACACTGATACCTTCCTCTGGCCTCCACACTCATGCACACATGAGTGCACACACATGCATACACCATGCAAACACTATGCATGGGGGTGGGCAGGAGGGAGGAGAAGAAAATGAGGAGGAAGATGATAAAGAAACAGAAACATGAGGCCTTAACTACACAGAGGCTTGAGGGTGGCCCATAGGAGCAAGGCAGCTGGCCACCCACCTTGACTCATCAGCACACGTTCACTGAGGGCTCACTGTGTGCCACACACCACACTAAGTGCTGAGTTGCACAACAGACACAAAGCCCTACCCCCTTGAAGATTATAACCTAGTGCAGAGAGGCTAACAGCTACAAAATTAAAGCAAGCACATTGCAGTGTCTTACTAGATGATAAATGTCACTGAAAAATAATAAATCAGGGTAGGAGAGTCAGGTACGCAAGGCTGAGAGAGGATTGCAGTGCCAGTGAGGGGCATCAATGTGGCCATGACGAAAAGGTGACGTTGCGTAAAGGGTTTATGTGAGGGGATTAATACTCATGTCTGGGGAAGAACATTCCAGGCAGACAAAACACCAGGTGCGAAGGCCCTAAAATGGAAACGTCTGAAATCTTAAAGAGCAGCAAAGAGGTCATTATATCTATAGTAGCTATATGATGGGAGAAAAAGTCAGAGATCACAGGTGAGGGACAGCTCATGCAGTTTTTACATTAACGTTATGGCTTAAAACCGAGAGTCATCAACAACCAAACACAGAGCTCAGGGAATCCTGCTAAGGACAGGGAGGAAGGATTATAGGGGCCAGAGGGGTCACCACAAGAAAACCCACAGAATCAACTTATCTGGGCTCATTCAGACGCATAGAGCTCACAGAGACTAAACCAACAACTAGGGAGCCTTGCATGGATCTGCCCTAGGCACTCTGTGTATACGTTATGGCTGTATAGCTTGATCTTCTTGTGCGTCACCTAACAGAGGGAGCAGGGGATGTCTCTGACTCTTTCGTATGCTTTTGGAACCCTTTCGCTCCCACTGGATTGCCTCACCCAGCCTAAAAATGAAGAGAGGTACCTAGTCTTACTGAAACGTGCCTTGTTTGGTTGATATTCCTGGGAGGCCTGCCCTTTTCTGAAGGGAAATGAAAGAGGAATAGATGGTGGATGATGGGAAGTGGTGGGGGGTAGAAGGGGAGGAGGGAGGAGAGAAAAGAGGGGAAATTTCAGTTGGGATGTAATATATGAGAGAAGAATAAATTTTAAAAAAAAGTTATTGGAGAGTTTCGAATTGAAACGTAGACTGATTTGGCTGATGTGTCAAAGAGTCAAGTATGTTGGACTGAGGATGTGGCTTGGTGATAGAATGCTTACCTATGCCTGGGACCCTGGACTCAACCCCATGCCCCATAAAGGGGTAGGGGGAGGATGACAATTAATGAGAATCACTGCTATCTATCTGGCCCCAAATGTGGAGTGGAGAACAAGGATAGAAACTTAGAAACCAGCTAAAAACAACTGTAATAATCCATGTCGGGAAGATGGTGAACCACACTAAAGGTAATAACAACGGAAACAGCAAGAAATCATGAGACTAAAAACCAGGAATTTCTTTAATGCATATACACCATTATGCCAGAAGAGGGCATCAGATCCCATTATAGATGGCTGTGAGCCATCACATGGTTGCTGGAAATTGAACTCAGGCCCTCTGGAAGAGTTGCCTGTGCTTTTAAGCACTGAGCCATCTCTCCAGCCCATCAGGGGATTTGATTTGAAGGATTCTATGTGGGATGCGAAAGAGGAGGAGGAGGATATGTTTGACTACATCACTTATAAAAATGAAGCAATCTTTAGCCAACATGCGAAACAATATAAGGAAAGCCAACTTGAAGAAAAGACCCAAGTTCATCTTTGGCTGTGTGATGAGAAAGACCCAATGATTGGCTGGACTTGAATACTAGGAGTGGTCATCACAGCAGCCAGGAGGGCAGAGGAGATACCCAAAGGAGGAATCAGGGAGAGACACAGACTCATCCCAAGGGCTGAGATCTGGGTGCGTCATGGAAAAAGAAAGAGGCAGAAAGTGTCTGGATAAATCTTGCCTCTCACTTTCACCTTTAAGACCTCCCACCAGTAGCTGGCGTTGTTGTTGGTTCTTAGCACCCAAACACTGGATTTCTCTTGCTTGCCAAGTCGCCAGCTTTCCTGGTTTACTCTCTCTCTCTCTCTCTCTCTCTCTCTCTCTCTCTCTCTCTCTCTCTCTCTCTCTCTCTCTCTCTCTCATCTTCCCAGACACTTTCTGCCTCTTTCTTTTTCGATGACACACCCAGATCTCAGCCCTAGGCAGTTTGGATGCTCACCTTACTAGACCTGGATGGAGGTGAGTGGTCCTTGGACTTCCCACAGGGCAGGGAACCCTGATTGCTCTTTGGGCTGATGAGGGAGGGGGACTTGATTGGGGGAGGGGGAGGGAAATGGGAGGCCATGGCGGGGAAGAGACAGAAATCTTTAGTAAATAAATAAACAGGAAAAAAAAAGATTTGGATAAAGTCAGGCAAAGGACAGGGTTAACCTTCAGGAAGGACAGAAAAGATCAACAATAGAAAGAGAAAAAGAGCCCTGTGCCTGGGATTAAAACTAGGAAGGGAAGAGGTGACGGTGCTTTGGGCCTTTAAGGACAGACTTGTACACACCTAGCTGAGACTTCTCCATGCATTCCTAAATCTATGTTCTCGTGACTCAGCCGACGCTGTTGCTGACTTACTGACTCTTTGTTCTCCAGCTCTGCCCTGAACCAAGCCTAATCTTTTAAGTTGAAGGGAATAAGTAAAGGTCACCTAGCAACAACTAAGCCATCACTCACACAAAACCTGGACTCAGTCTGTGACGTGAAGGGGGCACTTGCCACATTCTTCTCCAGCCATGAGGCATCGCTCCAGCAACGGATCTGTGTTTTTAATAGGGTTGCCTCGGCTTAGGAACAATGTTGAGAAACGCACACTGTCCCTTTCTCAGTGTTCAGCCCAAGGAGACCAGACGTCTGAGGTCAAAGCCAAGGGTGTTCCTTCTGTCATCACACACTGTCTCCTGCCACCAGCCTCCCTGCCAAGTTACCCATTTAGAACTGTCTTTCACACAAAGTCATATGTGAATGCAGAAGGGAGGATATACTTAAACCCATCAGAATAATTTCTTTTTTAACTCAAAAGTGAAAAGTCTGTCTTGAAATTTTTCCTCAACATTAGCTTTTCCTGTTTCCTATTTCCCTAGTTAAGCCAGAAGATGAAATTCATCTCTAGGGACCCTAGATCATTATATTCAAGTAGGCGATCTGTTTTGTTTCCACTCAATGGAAATGACTACCATCAACTCTCATAACTAGAGAAAAGAAAAGGTTCTGTAACACCTCTCCTTCTAGGATCCCAGTACTTTAAAACCAACCGAAAGAAAACCTTAACTCAGGAGGAACTCTATAGCATGTTGGAAAGGATGCTTTGCAAAAATAATGATGATGATGATGATGATGATGATGATGATGATGGTCAGGGAAGGTATTTCCACCACTCAAAGCTTAAAATGTTTTAGATATTATCTACTTGTTAAAGGAGAATCATCTGCAAGAAGGCGATATAAATGTGTCTGTATGAGGGCTCCTTAGCTATCTGTTTATTATTCCCACTGGTTTTCTAAACTTATGAACTTTTGTTGTAAATAATAAGCTACACGCACACATGCACATACACACATACACACATATGCACACGCACACACACCCTCACCTACAGTCATGCAAGTATATATAAACAGCCATCCAACCCACACATTTTATCTGCCAACACCCACACCTCACCAGCAAATAGGTTTCCCTGATTTAAGAAAATAAAAATCACTGGTCCTTTCTTTCTGTCCCTTTGTTCATGAGTCAGTGAACTCCTCCCCAGACTGTTTTTTTCATAATCATAATTAAAATTTCAGAGGTATAAATTGAAAATAAAAGGTGGTTCTTATTGTATCAAGTCAACCCATGGGATTTGACTCTTCACCATGTCTGTAAAATTCATTGCAGAGTAGAAATAATCAGGGTCTGAGGGAAAAAAAAAAACGAGATTCATTTACAAAACTCAAAGTAAATAATATGCTTTCTTAAAATATTATTTTTAGAAGTTGGGCTGTATAAGCAAGCTGCAGGAGATGGGCTCTGAAGGCAGCTCCTCACGAGCTAGAAGCTTGAGAGGCATATATTAAGCATCTCCCGAGCCCAGGACCAGCGGCTGATGAAACCTGACAGATTGCCTGGCATCATCTCCCCCATTCTGGGTGCTTGTCTCATGCAATCTGCTCCCACGGGGCTGAGCCATTGCCTTGTTCTAAAAACATCAGCCACACACACACACCACCTCCAATCCTGGAAACTGGAGAACGCTACACTGTGGCAAACATTTGTTCGCTGAAGTTTCCTCACTAACTTCAGATTCGGATGCACCACCTGTTAAGAGTGCACTATGTGCACAACATCCAGAGAATTTCCTCCATCGCTACTGACAAAGGTTGAAAACCATTTGCTCATCAAACCTCCTCTGAGCACCTTCCAGGCACTGCAACAGCTATTAAAGACATAAACCTAAACTGGAGATCTTTTTTACTTTTGTTTTTGATGATGGTGCTGTGTGTGTGTGTGTGTGTGTGTGTGTGTGTGTGTGTGTGCGCGCGCGCGCGCTCAGAACTAAATCCAGATCCTCACACATGCTAAGCAAGTATCTATTAAAAATAAAAACTGTATTACAGTCCATGTTCTTTCTCTTTCTTCTCCTTCTCTATCAATCAACTATTCATCTATCAATTATCTATTTGTCATCGATCTACCTACCTGTCAATCACCAATCTATCTACCTTTATCTATCTACCTATCAATCATCTATCTCTGTCTCTATCTTGGGGTTCTCTGTAGCCTGTGTAGCTTAGGCTGAAATTCTGTAAATAGCCCAAGCTGGCCTCAAATCAGTCATCCTCCTGCATCAGCTTCCCAAGTGCTGGGATCACCAGTGTGTGCCCCCCACATTGGTTCCACAACACGTATGTAAGAATCAACATCAAAAACTATGGCAAAAATAACGCAAGGGGAGAAAAGAGGTAACATGCTTGTTCTGCCTGGCACCTTGAAGAAAGCCACACTAAAGACCCTACATTAGCTGGGCTCACTGGAGGAGCTTGTGAAGAAAAGAAAGAGAGAGACCACTAGCTGCAGACCCACCAAAGCCCAGAGACCCTGCTGGAAAAGCAAGGAAATGGAATGACAGGGGCAAAGCATGGAGGTCATCAGGCTGAATGCCAGGGTAGGCAGGAAGGACTTCAAATGCCAGGCTTTTATTGGATACTAAAACAATAAGAAACTGTGAGTGACTTTTACCCAGGGATGAACAGTCGGGTCAAATCATACAATGTTATCACTGTGGCAAGCATTAAGGATGAATTGGAGTAGGCAGAGGAAAGTGGGACTTTTAGTGGGTCTGTAGTCTCCCAGAGAGAAAGAAGCGAGAGCTGGTCCAGAGAAGAGATTTGGGGGGCTCAGGAATAAGAGGAAGAATATAGCAGAGATCCAGGGGTCCCAACTGCAATGACAGACAAGACGGACTTGCATGATCAGTGAGGGCCACTCAGAAGAGACACAAGTCCGGATGCACAGAGGAGCTGGGACTTTGTGGTTTAGTGGACGGCCTCGGGATGGGCAGTCAGGCTGGGACTTTGTGGTTTAGTGGACGGCCTCGGGATGGGCAGTCAGGCTGGGACTTTGTGGTTTAGTGGACGGCCTCCGGATGCACAGATGAGCTAGGACTTTGCTGTTTAGTGGACGGCCTCCGGATGCACAGACGAGCTAGGACTTTGCTGTTTAGTGGACGGCCTCGGGATGGGCAGTCAGGCTGGGACTTTGTGGTTTAGTGGACGGCCTCCGGGTGCACAGACGAGCTAGGACTTTGCTGTTTAGTGGACGGCCTCCGGATGCACAGACGAGCTAGGACTTTGCTGTTTAGTGGACGGCCTCCGGATGGACAGACAGGCTGGGACTTTGCTGTTTAGTGGACGGCCTCCGGATGGACAGACAGGCTAGGACTTTGCTGTTTAGTGGATGGCCTCTGGATGCACAGAGGAGCTAGGACTTTGCTGTTTAGTGGACGGCCTCCGGATGGACAGACAGGCTGGGACTTTGCTGTTTAGTGGACGGCCTCCGGATGGACAGACAGGCTGGGACTTTGCTGTTTAGTGGACGGCCTCCGGATGCACAGAGGAGCTGGGACTTTGCTGTTTAGTGGACAGCCTCTGGATGGGCAGTCAGGCTGGGACTTTGTGGTTTAGTGGACGGCCTCCGGATGGACAGACAGGCTGGGACTTTGCTGTTTAGTGGACGGCCTCGGGATGAGCAGACAAGCTAGGACTTTGCTGTTTAGTGGACGGCCTCTGGATGCACAGACGAGCTAGGACTTTGCTGTTTAGTGGACGGCCTCTGGATGCACAGATGAGCTAGGACTTTGCTGTTTAGCGGATGGCCTCCGGATGCACAGATGAGCTAGGACTTTGCTGTTTAGTGGATGGCCTCCGGATGGACAGATGAGCTAGGACTTTGCTGTTTAGTGGACGGCCTCCGGATGCACAGATGAGCTAGGACTTTGCTGTTTAGTGGACGGCCTCCGGATGCACAGACGAGCTAGGACTTTGCTGTTTAGTGGACGGCCTCTGGATGGACAGACAGGCTGGGACTTTGCTGTTTAGTGGACGGCCTCGGGATGAGCAGACAAGCTAGGACTTTGCTGTTTAGTGGACGGCCTCCGGATGCACAGACGAGCTAGGACTTTGCTGTTTAGTGGACGGCCTCCGGATGCACAGATGAGCTAGGACTTTGCTGTTTAGCGGATGGCCTCCGGATGCACAGATGAGCTAGGACTTTGCTGTTTAGTGGATGGCCTCCGGATGCACAGATGAGCTAGGACTTTGCTGTTTAGTGGACGGCCTCCGGATGCACAGATGAGCTAGGACTTTGCTGTTTAGTGGACGGCCTCCGGCAGTGAAAGAGAAGGAGTGGGTGGTGGAGGTCAAGGAGTGCTACACCAAGCATCAGTGTCAAAGTCAAAGTCAGTCAGAGAACAGCAGGAGATGGTCAGGAGAGAAAGAACAACCCTGGAGTCAACAAAGTCAACAATGTGTCAGGATGCCCTGGATGTCTACACACTCTGGCAGCTTATTTAGATAGACCATAATCCCACAAAATGGACACACCTCGGGGCACATGTGTGCATCTGGCTTACTCCACAGCAATCCCAAACCTCTTTTCCACAGAGCCAGACACTCCTTTTCCAGTATTGCTTTCAACTGGAGGAGCAGTGGGGCCTTGGGAAAACTCTTGGGAGCCCCAGGAAACACAACTCCTGCCAACCTCGAATGAAGAAGTGATGCTTCTTACTTCCTTGAGCCAGCTTGTCACTGGAAGGTGACAAAAACCCACTCTATGAATGATAGCTGCAAGGTCAAAGAAAGTCCCAATTTCCATCCCTACCTCTAGGGGACTTTAGACAAAGACGAGGAAAAATGTCATATAGAAGAAAGATAAGCTCCAAATGAGCACAGGCTCCAAACGAGCACAGACAGGCTCATTCTAAGGAGAAACTGGGGGTACAAACAGCACCCTGCTGGCCTCGGCACCTGCACAATGCCTGGTACCCGATGCCTTGCTGATCAACAACCACTGAGCAGAGGGCACAGTGAAGGAAAGAGCAGCAGAGCAAGAACAGCTGAGCCAGACAGCGAGCTGGTCAGTTAGAAAGGCTGCCCTGATCGCAGCGAGGTGTGGATGGGTTTTAACCTCAGCAAGAGCGAAACCCAGCTAACTGCTCTTTGAAGCTACAGACCCCAGATTCCAGGGAGAAAAGAGCTGAAATGAGGCTTGAGAAGAAAATTATCTGAGCCAAGGTTTCATCTAGATGGTGTAGGAGGTTCTTCTGTATTTGTGTTGGTTTCATTGGTTGAATAAATAAATTGCCAAAACCTTTTGATAAGGCAGCAATTAGGTAGGCTGAGAAGACAGAACAGAATTCTGGGAGGAAGAAAGCAGAGATAGGCAGACACCATGAATCTCTTGCCCAAGACGGACACTGGTTACACAGTCAGTGGTGATACACATTAATGGAGATGGGTTAATCAAGATGTGAGAGTTAGCCAGTAAGAGGATAGAGCTAATGGGCCAGGCAGTAATTTAATTAATACAATTTCTGTGTGGTTATTTCGGGGGTTAAGCTAGCCAGGCAGCAGGGACACAGCCAGCAGCTCCTCATACAACACCTAGGCACTATTATTGGTCCGATGGTGGAGACATCAGCAAATTTCAGGAGGCCTATCCCCACTTGAATATGGGGGGGGGGGGGCGCTGTTGCATCCCAAGACATTTACAGCTGGGAAATCCACCTAGGGATGCTTAGGGAGCGGGGTAAACATAAGACATTTTGTAAAGAGCAGCCAAGTAGACATACAAAATACATTCATAGACCAGAGTCCCATGAAGAAGGAATCAAACGGAACTGTGGTCAAGTGCTGAAAGCCTATGCAACATGCAGGCACAACTCTGCTTCCAGGATTGAGACATAGTTTTTGTTTTTGTTTTGTATTTAAATAATAGTTAAATGTTCCATGTAAGGAAGAATGGTGTTTTCGTTTGTTGGTTTCACACACATAGCTCCCAAAGTCCTAACGCGTTACAGGAAAAACTAATCTGCTTCCCAATAGACCAGTCATATGTTGTGGTTAAAACTGCATTGAATGGGAGCTGGAGAGATAGCTCAGTGGTTAAGAGCATTGCCTGCTCTTCCAAAGGTTCTGAGTTCAACTCTCGGTAACCACATGGTGGCTCACAACCATCTGTAATGAGGTCTGGTGCCCTCTTCTGGCCTACAGACATACACACAGACAAAATATTGTATACATAATAAATAAATATTTTTTAAAAGACTGCATTGAATGCCTTGGTCTCTACTATTGGGCCTTCTCCTCATCTCACAGTAGGAGACAAGTCCCAGTGAGATAAAATTCTACCTATGAACCACATATTAAAAATACAGTCTGGGGCCAGCAGGATGGTAGATCAGGGAAGAGTGCTGGCCGCCAAACTTGAGAGCATGAGTCCTTGTGCCCCATGAGGAAAGAGATACCCAACTCTAGCAACATGACATGGCACGTGAGCACCCTCATGAAAGCTTGTACACACACAAAAAAAATAAATTTTCATTTTAAAACTTTTTTTCTCTCATTGAAAACACATTCTTTTTCACAAAGTATATCCTAATTATGGTTTTCCCCTCCCTCTACCCTCAAGGTTCCTCCTGACATCCTCCCCATTTGGATCCAGCCCCTTTCTGTTTCTCATTAGAAAAGAAAAGGCTTCTAAGAGATGATGTTAAAATATAGCAAAACAAGATATAATAAGACAAAAGTGCAACTATCACATTGAAGTTAGACAGGACAGAAAGAGAAGAACCCAAGACGAGACATAAGAATCAGAGACCCACTCGCTCACACACGCCGTAATCCCATAAAAATGCTACTGCACGCACTGGCTTTGTGGGAGCCTAGGCAGTTTGGATGCTCAACTTACTAGACCTGGATGGAGGTGGGGGTTCCTTGGACTTCCCACAGAACAGGGAACCCTGATTGCTTTTCGGGCTGGGGGGAGACTTAATTGGGGGAGGGGGAGGGAAATGGGAGGCGGTGGCGGGGAAGAGACAGAAATCTTTAATAAATAAATTAATTAATAAAAAAAATTAAAAAAAATGCTAAACTGGAAACATTGCTTAATGCTTCCGTCTCTGTGAGTTCTGTGAGCTTTGCTCAGTTGATTTAGAGGCCCTGTAATCCCGGTATCTCCCGCCCTTCTTCAGCGGGGCTCCCTGAGTTCTAACAGGAGGAATTTGATGGAGACTTCCCACTTAGGGCTTAGCGTTCCAAGGTCTCGCACTCTCTGCTTACTGTCTGGCTGTGGGTCTGTGTTTGTTTCCCATCTGCTGCAGAAGGAAGCTTCTCTGATGACGACTGAGCAAGGCACTGATCTGGGGGGATAGCAGAATGTCACTAGAAGTCATTTTATTGCTACATTTTAAAGAACAGTAGTATTTAGTTTTTGACCACACCTGATGAATTAAATAAATTTATGTAATTTTAAATTTTTAGAATACAGTTGGTTGTTTATTTTCACATGTTCAGCTCATGTATTGCATGAGTTGCAGGATTTGCTTCATGTAAAATGATCTTTAACATTCTAACAGAAGAGAGTTGAGAATAAATATTATATATGCTATCAAAGAATTCCTCCTCTATTTATTTAATATTATGTCTTTAAAAAGCTATTCTTATAAGAAAGTTTACTATATGTATATGCATTCACTTGATGACTGATGATTAATTAATGCATATTAATTAGTACCTCCATATGCTGGAATATGCATTTGGCGATACAAATACAGAGAGACAAGACTGGCCTAGCAGCTGCTCTCCTAGGGCTTTCCGCATTTCTAGAATCCGGCTGTCTTCTTGCCTCCACCAGGAACACTTTGGTCAAAGTCACATGTGTGATTGTTTGAGTCCTTTTCGGTGCACCTGCTTTTACTTTCGGGCCTCCAAATCTCTTCTCACCCGAAGCAGCTCCTTTAAGTGAGTTCGGGGGCTTCCTCTGCTTTAAACCCTCATCAGGAGTCAAAGCCAAAGTCTTCCTTGATAGGCTCTGGCTCCCACCCATCCTCTTGGCCCCAGATCACCCCTGCCAGCCACACGAGCCTCAAACTTGAGGTCACAGGACCTTTGCACTTGCTGCTCATTCTGCCCGGGTGACCCTCCCTCAGACACCTGGGTACTCACCCCCTCCATCCAGTCTTGCCCATGTGACCCTTCCTAACAACCTCTGGTGAAATCAGAAGCCACTCTTCCCCACGTTGGAACCATGTCCTCCCTGCTTCCTTCCCTTTTCTCCAGATCGCTTGCCACCATCTGGCAGGCATGCCGTCAGCAGGAATTCGCCCACGTGCCTGTTGTCCCACCATAGTATGCAAGCCCCAGGAAAGCAGGGGCTTCATTCTGTTTCCCTTGTGATTGCCAGAGTCTAAAACACCGTGTATCTGTCGGATAAAGGCTCACTTTCTCTCACCCTGGTTCCTGATATAGAAGGAGCCATGTACGGGCAAGCCTTGTATTAAATTCATAGTCTAGGAAAAAGACAAGCTTATCCTAAGAAATTCACAGACCTGTCTGTACTGAGAAGGGCCCTGTACTGGTTTAATGCTGTCAGCTACCGGCTTGAAATTCGTAATCATTTGGGGGGTAAAGGGTCATGATCTTGTTCTTGGCCCGCAAAGTGGTGTAGCTGCAACTGTTTTGACGATGTAGGGTAAGAGATACGTGAGTAAAGATTCCCCTGGGATAATGGAGGATGCTCAATCTACAAGGTGCCCACTCTTCGGGCAAGTCTCCGGCTGAATTTAAAGACAGGAGGACAAGAGTTCTTAAGCTATGCTGTTCTCTTCAGGTAGGAGACCTGCAGACTCAACAACCGTTTAGCTGCAAAAGTAACTTTTCTAGGCGGGCTTCAGCTTAGACTGGCGTCCCCCACCAGTGATGGGAAGATGTTCTGAGATTTGGGCTTAAATATTGATGGAAAGAGAAGTGGAGGACTGAACCCAGGAAAACGTGCTGTGGAGTGCTGGCACAAAGCAAGAAGCAGAGCCAAAGTGTAAGGACCCCCCCCCCCTTTTTTTTTTTTTTTTGTCTTAACTCAGGGCCCAGTGTCTCCCTCTCTGTGCTCCCTGGGTTTAGAGATTGGCAACAGTAGGGAGAGTCATGGGTGCTCTGCTGCCCTCTGCTGGCTTTATGAAGAAAGTGCCCTGTGTGTGCCGCTGGCGAGATGGAATAATGAATACAGGCCAAAGGATGGGGGAAAATAAGAAGACGCTGATGAGTAAAAACTTCAGTCTTCCTCCTCTTAGCATAGTGTGGTTCCAACCAGGATGCTGCAATGTCTGCAGGAACCCAAGGAAAAGGCCGAGGAAGACAGGTGTTACTGAAGTCTAGGCTAGTCCAAATTGATTTACTTTTTGCTAGCTGTTGTTTGTGTTGAATGAGGAGTTTGTATGTTTCTTCCACGAGAGGGTCTTCCATGGCCCTACAGCAGCCAGGGTATGTGTTAACGTTCTTGGCCCATGTTGCCAGCAAAGCCCACACAGGAGCCTGGGGACTGGGTTGCAACCTGTGGCCTTGTTCGTGGCTGAGGGCTGTGCTGACGCTGGAACCACACTGGTCTGGGAGACCGTGCTGCCACCCGGGGCCATGGTTTTGTCCAGGCCCAGGCTGCTGCCAAGGGCCATGTCTGGCCTCATGGCCGTACAGCTGTCAAGGTCTGGGTAGATGCCTGTAGCTCCCTTTGCAGTCAAAGACCACGTGGTTGCCCAGTAACCTGGGACCATGATGGTGCCCAAGGACCATGCTGTAGCCGGGACCATACAGATCTGAGTGGGTTGTGCTGCCACCCGGGGCCGTGGTGTCATCCCGGCCTGGACTGCTGCCGAGGGCCATGTCAGGGTACGTTGATCTGCTGCAACTGGCGTCTATGTTGATGTCCGAGGTTCCTACTGCTATCGAAGGCCGTGAGGGTGCCCAGGGTCTGAGGCCATGTGAGTGTCCAAGGGCCATGCTACCTCTGGGGCCGTGCTGATTGGAGCGGCCTGCACGGCCATCTGGAGAAATGGTGACATCCAAACCCAGCTGCAGCAGAGGGCCATGTCTGGGTCTGTGGTCCTGCTGCAGCTGAGGTTTGTGTCATCTCAGGAGGCCATAGGAACCATGCGTAATGAAATCAGAGGGCCATACTGAACCAGCCCCTCCCTTCACTGGCCCTGTGCAAGCTGGTCCTGCCCCTCGCTGGACCCTGCAACAAGAGAGCTGATTCCCCTACTCCCCACACTCCACACTTAGGAGAGATGGCCCCACCCCTCCCTTTTAAGTGAATGTGGCCCCTGAACTATGGGTACTTCCTTAGCATAAAATAGGTCTGGAAGGTCTGGGGTCTGTCACACCAGGATCTTGGTGTGGACTCCTCATTGCAGAAGGAGACTTTAGAGCTTACTACAGAACACAGAAGATTCTCAAGGGGTGAGAAGTGCTGATTACCAGAGACCACTGTCTTGGTTGACATTTAGGCACTTATAGGATTTGAGAACTCTCTAGAACAAGCAATGTTTCCTGCGGAACTTGGTCCTGCCCTGGTGAATGACAGAGCTGTTTGGATCAGCTCTTCCCGGAGGAAGTACTGCCGTGTCTGTGTTCCTAGCCTGAATCCTCTAGACAATAATCACAAGGTGTCAGCCTCCTGGAGTCAGATTTGGACAGGTATTAATAATGGCTTCCTAGGAAGCTCAGGCTGCCATGCCTCCTGTCAGAGCCAGAGATATGACTCACATTCTATTCTGTCTATTAGTAATTAAAATCCTAATGGTTTAGCCCTTTGTTTTACAGGTTGACTGTGCAGGAGGAGTTCAGCCCCAGAGCCTCCAAGCCTGATAACACTGAACAAGCAGCCCAAAGCTTTGACTTACTTTCTTTTTTAACATGATACTCATTCAGCAGAAAGCATACTTCAAATTTTGAGTGGGTGTCTCTCCCAGACTAACAATACGAGCTATGCTGCTACCTTCTCATGCTAAGCCATGGCATCAAACTGCAGCTACCGTCAGTCAGATGATCATGAGGAGAAGTTACTGACAGTCTACAGCATACTGTGTTAAAGCGCTTTTTGTATACAGGTATCCAATTAATAACGTGAGATTCAGTACCTCATTATAAAATAAGATTTGTGTTAAATAACAATATCTAAAATATTTAATATTGACTGTCAGCTTGATTGGTTTAAGAAATGCATAGGAGTCTGGTGTTGGTGCATACCTTTAATCTCAGCTTTTAGAAGGTAGAGGCAGACAGAGCTCTGTGAGTTCAAGGACAACCTTGTCTACAAATCAAGTTTCAGAGCAGCCAGGACTACACAGAAAAGCCCTGTCTCAAAAAAAAAAAACTAAATAAAATAAATAAATATGCCTAAGAGATTATATAGCACACCTTTGGTATGTCAGTAATCATAAAGGTTCTGGTCTACTCAATGGATTGGTGACTTGATTAATTAATATTATAGTGCCATGGGGTTGGAGAGATGACTCAGAGGTAAAGAGCACTGGCTACTCTTCCAGAGGTCCTGAGTTCAAGTCCTAGCAACCACATTGTGACTCACAACCATCTATAATAAGATCCTGTGCCCTCTTCTAGCACGCAGGCAGAATACTGTATACATAATAAATAAATAAATAATATTTTTAAAAATATTATAATGCCATTACAGAGAAGAAAATAAAACGTAGGAGCCTAGTGAAAAAATGTA
Organism: Microtus pennsylvanicus; assembly: GCF_037038515.1. NCBI lineage: Eukaryota > Metazoa > Chordata > Mammalia > Rodentia > Cricetidae > Microtus > Microtus pennsylvanicus. The sequence continues at coordinate 29,394,500 of NC_134583.1, read as the reverse complement.
CATCATAGGGCATGTGTCTTTGGAAGCTATGTCTCAGGTCTGCCACTCCTACCGTGTGTGTGTGTGTGTGTGTGTGTGTGTGTGTGTGTGTGTGTGTGTGGTGTGTTTGTGTGTGTGGTGTGTGTGTGGTATGTGTGTGTGTGGTATATGTATGGTATGTGTGTGTGTCGTCAGTGGTATGTGGTGTGGTGTGTGTGTGTGTGTGTGTGTGTGTGTGTGTGTGTGTTCCACCTGTCCACTATGAGAAGGCTCTCACCCACCACACACTGCCTGGCATCATAGAGGCTCTACTCACAGTCATAGGACCAAACTGCCATAGACTGAACTCTGACCCATGAGCCAGAGTAAATCTTTCCACTTTAACCTTGCCTGTGACAGGTAGATTTGGGCCTTCTTGGATTTATTGAAGCTCATACGAGTTTTTAGTTTACCAAAGGAGATAAATGTTCTAAGTATATTAGCATTTTCATCGGACTGAAATCCATATTTGTAGAAAAAGCAGTCAACAGGTGTCTGTAAAACAGCTCGAACAGATTTACACCTTGGAGACATAGCAAAAGCTATGGCTTTGGGTTAGCCTGATGAAAAACATCTTTAAATCTGTCCTTAAAAGACAATAAAAAGAAATTTAAAATCTTGAACTTATGACTGAATAGTGAGTAGCCAATGTTCTATCAATTTATCCAAATGCCATTTATTAATGTTAAACTCTGAACCTCTGAAATCTCCTTTAACAATATACTTTTAGTGAACTTTGCATGTCATAAAGGGTGTATAAGATTAGTGTCTAAAACCAATCGTCCCGTCAACCTTCCATGTTTCTTTGACTACTAAGGGAACATACAGAGAAACATAGCCAGAAGAACCTGTCTTGCATGCCTCCTAAGGCAGCCAGACCAAGCCAATCCCATGGTTCTCTGTATTTCTTTTCTCTATTTCCTCTGCGCTAATCAAATACTAATCAAATGATTAGTATTTGACATTCTATATATGAACCAATTTGACTATTATTATCTTCTCTCTCAATATAATTAGAAAGTGTATTTTACACTAGATAGGAGTGGTTAGTATTGAGAGCAGTCATTGCCACGTATATCCCTCTAATGAGTTTCATCTGAAACCTAGCAAGGCAAACCTGTTTGTCTTTTCTTAACAATAGACCTGGTAGCCTTAACTAATCAATGAACTGACTAATAAACCAACAAGGTGATTGTATCCTTGAGGGAAGGAACTGATTGCCCGCTGCTTTCTAGCTGACAGGGTCACCGTTAGTTCAGCTGTTGATGTCAGAAATATGAGAAGGATTAACCAAAATTACAGAAACTAGTCCGTAGTCCTTTACCTAGACAGATATTCCAGGATCCTGTGGTCTTCATAGCAATAAGGGCAGAGGTATCAGGACAGCAGTCTTGGCTGCCAGGCCCAGAAGAAGAGAGGATTTCCTGTGAAGGAAGAACATGGGGAGACTGACTTCACCTTGTCTAGGCAAAGTGGGCAATCAGTTCTCCAGTGTCCTGCTTGTCCACAGTTTGGGCCAAGCCATGGTGAAGAACTGAGGCAGTCTTGCCCAGTGTTTAGTAATCTGTTGCTGTGTCCATTATTTTCCTGGAGACCTTGGGAGTCACCCACCGCTAGGATCTGAGAATGTCTGTCATAAACATCTTAAATGCCACATTCAGCAAATCTCTGACAGTTTGAGGACTTGAGTCAAACAATCCTTGTTTGTTTTCGGTTGTTTGTTTTAGGTTACACCTTGAAAACATGTAGGAAGCGAGATAAATTTTTCCCGTACTTGCTTACCATGACTTCCAAGTACAGTTTTAAACATCTCAAAGTTTAATCATCTTTAACAGGTTACAATAAGTTGGTCTTAAAAAAAAATGACAGTTTCTAAATTGAAGCTCTTTCTGGTATCAAGATAAGACTTTTAACTCATAAACATAGTCTACAAAGAGACTAGGAACATTCCTGACCCTTTTATGATGCTATTACAGAACACGAGTTCCTTGTACTACTTGGTTTACCCGTAGCTACAGCTTAACAATGCTAGAAAAAAACATAGAGGTTAAATATATATCTTTAAACCATTTCTTATAAGGTTTAAAAAACTTTAAGTAAGGAGAGACATTTTCTAAGCAAATATTTTTTTTCTTTTTATGTCGTTCATTGTTATGAATCTCAATGCAAATGTCTGACATTCAGGTAACCTTAGGTTACTCATATAAAAAGGCCTTTGGACCCCAATGGGTTGTGAGGTTGAGAAACTGCTCTATATTCTTTGCCAGGCAGTTTAAAGTCCCCATCTTACAATATCATAAGATAGAAATGTCCCAGTTTCTGGTGTTCAGCCGTGGCACTAACTTTAGTTGGCCAGTGACTACACTGGGTGTTTAGGACTCCAGTATAGTCTTGAGCTTTTAAGCATAAAAACCATATTTTCAGTTGATATATTCCTGAAACCAGGAGAGTTCCAGATTTTATTTTCCTGATTTTATATTACTTGCATAAATATAATGAGATGCCTTAGGGATGGGATTCAAGTTTATTCAAGGGAATAAAAAAATCCATCTGTTTTTTGTGTACATCTTACATGTGCATGTAATGTAATATTTTTGATGCACCTGTGTTTTGACTGTGAATTCATGACCTGAGGTTAAATGTGGAATTTTAGTACTCAGAGCAGTTTAAGCTTTGGAGTATTTCAGATTTAGGAATTATGCCTATGAAATTAAGAAGGAAATCCAATCTGATGGCACAAAAGACCAGATCCCTGGATTCCTAGACAGACGGGCACAGGATACTGACACTTGAGAAAAAATGAGGAAGTCTTGAGCGGTAGAAATATCTTCCATCTTGACTATAGTGCAAAAAAGATATCATATATACTTATAAGAACTCCTCAAATATATATAGTAAAATCAGGGTGTCATGTTTTATAGACTTTTTTATAAAGTTGCCAAATGCAAAAATGTTTATCTATTTAATTTAGAACTGGAGGTAAATCACCCATCCAAAAAAAAAAAACAAAATGAAAACTGTTCCAAAGTTTAAGTCTATGGCATTAGTTGTCTAATTCATATTATCTACCACAACAACAAATCAAAATTCTATCTCTACAAACGACACACGCACACAAAATACACAAAGTTGGAAGTCAGTATTAGCTGCAAATATACATCTACAGGCACCATCATTTCATGACTAATATAGCTTGTTCTAAAATTTAAGCTTTGAACCCCCTAAATTATAGGTCTGGGGTACAAAAATTATATAAAATATATACATTGTGGCCTCAGGAACATTGAAAGTCTGATTAAGGAGTTTCAAGTTTAATCATATAAGAAATAAACACATCTAAAATTGTATTTAAATATTTATTTAAATGCAAAGAAATATTCAGTTAATTCCAAAGATTTTAATCTATTGACAAACACTAAGTGCTGGGCACTGGTTGGATCTGAGCTACAATGGGCCAGAATTAGAAGATTTTTATGAAATCATAACAAGTTTCAAGAACTTAATTTGTCATAGAGGAAATATAAAATTACCTTTGTGTTTTATTCTCTTTTTATCATTCAAAAATGATATAGTTGAATAAGTTTTTTCCAATGCACAGTCTCATGAAAAATCAACATTGTGTAATAGACTGGATATTTTCACAGAATGAGAAAGAAATGTCTGGTTTCAGACTTACAGAACCAATTAAATTGTTAATACATGCCTGTAAAATTGTTTTCTCAGAATAATGGGCAGGGAAAAGACCAAAATGCTTGATTTTGATTTTTGTTTTCAACAAAATCTGGTAGGATTGGACTTGCATGTAAGTTGGGCTCCTATTGGCTCACAGCTGAGATCCAGTCAGAGGGAACAGTTGGGGTCTGTGTGTTTCGAGCAAGCTCACCTTCCTCTCTGTCATCTTTGTTCTTTCTTTCAATCCCTAGGTCGTAAGACCATAAATCCTGGGCTCTGTCATTTTGAACTTATCTTTCCTTGGGGCTACCATCCTCCAGTCCTCAGACAAAACCATCCCTGCAAGTTCACCATGAATCCTTGCTGTCCATAGTCTTCAATTTGTCCTGCAGGATATTTCATGGTTGGCACCCTTTAGGGAGCCTTGTCTACACTTAGCGTTCATAACATGGAACACATGTGTTATTAGTGGGCTTTGCTTTTGTTTCTTTCTCTATATTTTGTTTTGTGTTGGTTTTTGTTGTTTACTCACTTTTCTCTTGACTACCAGCAAAGGGTGCTGGAAAATTCTCCAAACACTTGTATGGCACAAGTGCAAGGTATTTTAGGAAAAATTCTCTGAACACGGAGAACATTAATTATTGCCTTCTAATGGAAGCAGATCTATACTGATTCAATCCTTTATTAAAAAGACACAACTAAGACCCTCTCTGATTTCTGGCATCAAGACTTTGGGGTAATAAATATTTGCTGTATTGACCAACAGAGAAAGATGTTGGAAAGGGGGCACCAGAATTACAAAGAGTGGAACTAAACTTTGAATTACCTAACTAACATCTTAGTTAGGCTCTCTATTGTTTTGAGTTCTTATAAAGGAAGACATTTAATTGGAACTTGGTTACAGGTTCAAAGGTTTAGTCCATTATCATCACGTTGGGAAACATGGTGTCCTGCAGACAGACAATGGTGCTGAAGAGGTATCTTAAGAGTTCTATGTCTAAATTCTGACTTCACTACTGACTTACCCTGTGACTAAGGACAATGACTAGTCATGTGAGTGGCTCAGTTTACTCATCTGTAAGACAGAAATCATAGTAACACATCATACATGGCCACTGTGGATTGAACTGCTATGTCTAGAACTCTTGAGAGTCCCTGGCACATAGGAAGTAAGCTTGCCCCTCTGTTTCATGAGCCAATAATCTCCTTTACTAGTTATGCCACTTTGATTGGGGGCAGGGGGAGTTATGCTATTCACAGCAGAGCACATCCCAACACAGAAAAGACAGGTTGGCTCTAGGTAGAAGGGGCTGAAGAGCGAAGACGTAGAGGAAGAAAGCAGCCTAACCCCCGCTTTGGCACCTGAAGCTCAGCACGAGATAAAAGCACTCAAGAATGGGGCGGAAGATGGACTCTAGGGCCATAACAGCAAGCAAATGTGCATCAGGCCAGGCACACAGACGGTGTCCTATGGGTACCGGAGTAAGATGGAATGTGGGAATACGGCCATAACGTGCTTCAGTTTCTACACACATCACTGGTGAGTTCGAAATGGGTGGAAATGAAGTCTGAGAAACCACTTAACCTAGGAGAGGAATTATGAAACCCTGAAAGGCATTAAGAGTAGGGATGTAAAGGAAATAAATCCAAGAGACAAAGATTTCTAGAGGCCAAATCAGGTTGTGTTACCTGCTGGTTGTGGGAAGGAAAGCAGAGGGGGGAGTCGGAGCTCTGCCCACCTCCCTAACTTGGGTTCTTGGCAGTTAGTGGAACCATTTGTTGACATGGGGCATACAGATGGAGTTCCATTTTTGACATGTTGAGTATCAGGGGCTGTGGGATGTGAAAGGATTGTTTGGCAGGTACAGTAATGTCCCACATGGTGCTTTTAAACTGGTTTTTAGTGGTTTAAAATAACCACTGATGGTGCAGTTTTTAGGTCAGGAGCCCGACACGGGTCTCACTGTGCGGACCGCTGTCTGAAGAGCTTCATTGCATTAGGGAGTCTCCTTCCCTTTGCCCTGCCGTCTAGACACTCCATACTCTTTGCCTCACATCTCCCCTAATGGGCCTTCAAAGCCAGCAACTTCCTCATCTCCTCCAGCTCCATCTGTCCAACTACACTCGTATCTACAGAGTTAATCTGTGCTGGTCAACCCAGGCTATGGTCTCCATCCCACGGCCCTTTACCTAGATCATACTTTCTAGGTCCTTCTTACCATAGAAGATGACATACTCTCGAATTTTGGAGATTTGGATGTGGACGTCTGGGGGTGTAATTTTTCTGCCTAGCACAGTCCCCATTCAGATGGCAAAGCATGTGCAGGTTTGGGAACAAACATAAGGATTTGGAGTAAGCATCCAACTATTTACTGGAGGAAGCAGAAGGGGATGGGTGCACTAGGGGATAGCTGGTGCGTTGTGCTGACGCCCATGAATGGTGCCTCTGTCCGTATGCCTCGGAAAAGGGATGGGCAGTGAGGTGGACTAGTGGGATATTTAAATTAGAGCTAATTAATGGAATGTCTAGTTCCGTTGGCAGGGCAGATTTGGAGAGCTGAGTTGGGTGGTAGTCAGGGAATTTAACTCTGGTATTCCAGAGCTAAAAACGAAAGTCATAGTATGCTATGTCATGACCCCACCTGGAGGGAAAACTGCTCACCTCCTTGACTGGGTAATATTGACTTTGAGGGGAGACGGGGGTCGTTGTTAGAGGGACCTGATACCTGGTGCTCTCCAGCTTTTCAAGCCCATTGCCAGGGTTGAGTGACTATATTTTATGTAAAGTCTAACTTCTTTTCTTGGAAAATTATATCTGACCCTATTGGACCACTATTCCATATGGTAAATATCTTTGTACATGTGTGTATATGTGTAGGTGTGTGCTTATGTGTGTATGTGTATGTGTGTGTGTAGGAGGAGGGTACACATGTGTGAAGGTATACATGTGTGTGTATGTGTGTGTGTGGAGGAGGAGGGTACACATGTGTGCAGGTGTATAAATGTGTGTGTGTAGGAGGAGGGTACACATGTGTGCAGGTATATAAATGTGTGTATATGTAGAAAAAGGGTACACATGTGTGCAGGCATGCATGTGTGTGAGTATGTAAAAGGAGGAGAATACACATGTGTGCAGATATGTGTGTGTGTGTATATGAGAGAGAGAGAGAGAGAGAGAGAGAGAGAGAGAGAGAGAGAGAGAGAGAGAGAGATGTGTATACATATGTGTATGTGGGTGCTCACACCTGGAGACCTGAGGAAGATGCTGGGTGTCCTCCTCTATGCCTCTCTGTTATGCCCTTGAGATAGGATCTCCTACTGAACCTGGAACTTCCTGGTTCCTAGCTAAACTGTCTGGCCAATGAACCCCAACAATCCTGTGTCCATCCCCCAGCAGCTCTAGAGTTACAGGCCCATGTGGTTGTGCCCGGATTTTTGCATGGCTGCCTAGAATCCACATTTAGGTACTGGTGCTTGAGCAGTAAGTGTCCTTACACACTGAACTATCCCCTAGCTCCCACCCCAGCCCTATTCCTTGAGTTCTGGAGCTGGCCCCTGCACTCTGGAAGGAAGGACCCCACCCCTCACCACAGGCGAGGGTGATCCTACCGTGAGGATATGCATGTAGGGAAGCTGAGTGGCCCCAGTTGCTCAATCTGACCTGCCTTGGATTGACCCACCATAGCATCTACCCCGTCTGGGTCTTTCTGGAGCTCGTGAAGGGACTGGTCCTACAGAACGATACATGCAAGTTCTACAAGACACAGGGTACCCCAGAAGAGCTCCTGTGAGAATCCAGAGAAGGTGTACCAAAACCCAGAGGCCTTGAACCACACCAAGAACTCATTGCCAGTCAAGCTGATGGGACAAAGGGGTATAATATATGACACACTGAACCCCCAATGCCACAGAAGCAGAGATATTTCTGTTTTGGGTGTGGTTTTTTGTTCTGTTTTGGTTTATTAAGTTTTGTTGTTGTTGTTTGTCTATTGTTCTTGCTTTTGTTTACTTGCTTGCTTGCTTGCTTACTTTGTCTTATGTTGTTTCATAGGGGATGCAACAGGGATGAGGGGTACTATGGGGGGACCAGAAAATGAACAGAATTGGGGTGCATGGTGTGAACCCCCTAAAGTTTCAATTAAAAATTTTAAAGGGGAAAAAAAGAAAAAAATATCTCCCTCAGGCTGGCCTCTAGGCCAGTCCGTGTGGCATTTTCTTTACCAGTGGTTGACGTGAGAGCATCCAGCCCACTGCGGGCAATGCTGTCCCTGGGCTGGCGGTCCTGTGATGCGGAAGAAAGCACCTGAGAAAGAAAGCCATCAAGTACAAGCCAGGAAGCAGCATTCCTCCATTGTCTTTGCTTAAGTTCCTGCCTCCAGATTCCAGCCCTGGCTGCCTATTGCTGATCCTGTTTCTCTGCACACAGAAGCCCTGTGCTCCCCTCTTGCCTGAAAGCACATTGCTCTCGTTAGCAATGCAGCTGCTCAGGCCCCCTCCTCCGCATGTGAGCGTGAAGGAAACAGAAGCCTCCCACTTCCTTTCCTGGCTTTAAGAATCATAATTGAATCTTATACAGGAAAACGTGCTTCTGCACATTAGCCACATTTGTGTCTATATTTAGAACAGCTCCCCTCTTCTTTTCTCTATTACCAATAACATCTTAGAGGTTGTAGATATTTTTAACAGAGGATTAGAGAACCGGCTGTGGTGGTACATGCCAGAGATCCCAGCACTCGGGAGATTGAGGCAGGAAGATTGTGTATTTAAGGCCAGCATTGGCTACCAGAGAGAATTGTAGGCCACCTTGAGATACGTGAGACCCTGTCACAGAAAGAAAAAAAAAGTTATACGATCTGAAAGTTCAGCAAAGAAATTTAAGCAACAGCAAAATGGTCTGCACTCAGGAGCGTGTGGGTGTGTGGGTGTGTGTGTGTGTGGGTGTGGGTGTGTGTGTGGGTGTGTGTGTGTGTGTGCGCGCGCGCGCGCGCACGCACAGTAAGAAACCAGACCCATGCGTTCCTATTTTCATCAAATGCTTTATTAAGCTCCTATTAAGTACCAGACACTGGGATAGATGGAAAGGACATGGTGATGATCAAAGCCATACAAAGCCCATGCTCTTTTGTACAGAATGCAGTCTAATAAGATATTTAGATATTAATTAAATCTAAATTAGTCATTCTGAAAGAGACCACTAGGTGTCCCCATTATCTACTCAGACCTCCAAGTTCTTACTTGAGCCCAAGTAAGGGCATTTTCCAGGCTCCTTTACAGCTAAATATAGCCACATAATGAACTTTTGATAAGTAAGAAGTGAGTGCAAGCTTGCTAGGTCCATGCTCTCATAAGCAGTAGGTGTGTCCTCCACCCCTCCCAGCCACTCAAAAGGAGGTACAATATAGAGTCTGTACTGGTGAGGGCCCTAGGGATGACTGTATCCAAAAGTAAACAGTTCTAAGAGTGCAGCCTTCAGTCAAGCCCTGGGCTGCTTACCTCTGTGCCACTGAAAGCCATAAAGAAACATCTGTCTTATTAAAGTCACTCTGAGTTTCTGTCTCATCAACAGATCTAGTTCTTAACTACAAAGAGTGGTGTTCTGGGGACCAGGGATATCTGTCTGTGCATAGAGTGCTTGTCCAGCATACAGAATGCTCTGGTTTTGATCCCCAGTACCACTTGGTGGCACATGCCTGGAATCTCAGCACTTAAGAGACTGAAGAAGAAAGATCAGAAGTCAAGGTCATTCATCCTCAGGTAGCCAGTGAGTTTAAGGCCATTCTGGGATGCATAAGACACAGTCTCAGAACATTAGAAGAGAGGTTTGCAGAAAAGACATGTAAGGGATAGGGTAGGTCCTTTCCTAAGGAGGTGGGCATTGTATGAGCCATTGGGAAGCCATGAAAGTATATTAAGCCCAGTAATGAGCTCAACAGATTTATGTTTCAGATAAATTTTCCTAGGTGGGACTAAGTACAATTGGGCCAGCTTGTACTGCTTCTGTCAAGAGAGAAATGATGGTGTTCTTGTTTAACACTGCAGTCCTTGTAAACATCAAGACTGCACTGATGCAATAGTATAAAAATACCTATTACATTCGAAGAGACTAGAACTTTTGCTGGGCCTCACAGCAAGAGTTAATCATTTATCTTGAGGTCACTTAGGACTTACGACTGCCCTTCTACTGTGTACTCAGTTCATTTGCTTACCCTACTTTTAACAGAACAATGTAACAATCACCCTTACTTGCCTTAGATTTCCCATCAACCTTTACAACCTAAATTAATGCAGAGCTGTAATCTTAAATCATTCACTCTTGCATGTCCCTGACCCAGAAGAGAGCATCCATTTGCTGAAGGTTGCAGACACAGGGATTGAAAACAATCTTCCAAAATCTACCATAAAGGTTGAGCATATATTCATGGATATTGGCTGATAAACAATGACCTTTTCTAATACTTTTTTGTTGTCTTGGTCAGTTGGGATCAGTTGGAGCCAATGATTTAAACCTTTGTAAAGCTCTGCATGTATATCTGTGTACCATATGTGTGCCTGGTACTTGTGGAGACCAGAAGACAGCATCAGATCTCCCAGAACTGGAATTACAGATACTTGTAAACCACCATGAGGGTGCCAGGATCCAAACTTGGGTCCTCTGAAAGAACAGCCACTACTCTTAAATTTTGAGTCTTCTTTCCAGGCCCCAGACCGCCACTACCTTTTTTTTTTGAGACAGTCTCGCTATGTAGCCCTGGATATCTTGGAAATCTCTTTGTACTCTTGGTAGGGCAGACTGGCTATGAATTTAGAGAGATCCGCCTGCCTTTGCCTCCTGAGTTCTGGGATTAAAGGTGTGCACCATTACACCTGGCTCTACATTAGTATATTTTAGGTAGGATTGCGTATATAAGCTCTCTGTGTCCTTTGCATCAAGCACAGTCCTTGGCATGGACTAGAACTCAGAACACACACGTTGAATGCCTAGAGAATGGCCATTATAAATGCCATCCATTAAAGAACAAAGATCATCACACAGTGCTCTGCTCATCTGGGCATAGGTGAGCTGTTTTGTTACCAGAGTCTTAGGGCAAAGCTATTCTGGGAGACCCAATGGGACAGTCTCGGCTGCTTGCCCCAGGTGATCAAACAGGAGACTCACAGCAACAAAGCATGAAAGAATTTCTTTGTAGGGTGACTGGCCTAGGATAATACCAGAGTGCTGACTTTGGAGTATCAGCAAAAGCTTTGGGGTAATATACGCAAAGAAAAGTGCCAAGCATCAAGCAGAGCCAGGTGATAGTCTGGCTAGGAATGGCCACACAAAGTCATTATTGGAGTCAAAAAAGTCTCTGCTGCTGGGGCGCAGGTTCTGTTTCTGTCACCGGATATGGCTCTCTCAGATCTGTGATCCTGGAATCTAAGACAAACTGAGAAAAGGATTAACTGAAGAGAATGAAAGAGAGAGAGAGAGAGAGAGAGAGAGAGAGAGAGAGAGAGAGAGAGAGAGAGAGAGAGAGAGAGAGGAGTTAGTTCAACCAAGGAATGGATCTTCCTTCAATTCTCTGAAGTGTAACAGTGACTGCCAGGGAGGTGAGAAGCTCCACAGCTTAGTAACAGAGGTGGATAATGTTAGTCAAGAATTAGAAATGAGCCCAGCCTTCCACTTTTCCACTCTGAAGGAAATTTTTATTCATGGGGAATAAGGAGTTAGGAGGAATGTAAAAGGAACCCTTCGACTTGCCAGGCTGCTAACAGGGCAGCTAAGACATGTGAGACTGGGCCATTTTTCTTTGCTTTGGAAGAAAGTTAATGCAGTTAACTCATGAATTTTTAAATAAGCTAATAGGCTTGGAAGAAGAAAAATGCCAATCTTAGAAGTTTTTAAGGAGAAGAATTGGGGCAGAGATGGGGGACATGTGCAGTCAGGAGACAGAAGCATCATCATCATCATCTATGCTCCGGCAATGCTTAAGCATGCATGGGCAGCCCATTTGCGGCGGTTCTCCAGCTGCTCCTATCCTGGGCAGTCCTAGATGCTTGTGTTATTGTCACACCCAAGGCTCCACAGTCTTCCTCTATGCTGTCTGTCTATCCAGTGTTTTTCAGGCCTTCCTCTTCACTTTATCCCCTTCACTCCTCCAAGCAGTGCTATATTCGGGTATCTGCCGTCATTCATTCTCATAACATGGCCAAAGTATCTCAAGTGCCATTGTGTATCCTGTAGTTTACTTCCTTCTGTAGATGGAGATGTTTCTTAATGTCATCGTTGCACAGCCTGTCTCTTTGTGTAACGCCTAGAATCCTCCGGAGACATGCCATCTCAAACACATTCAGCCGCTGTTCTGAGGAACGTTTCATTGTCCAGGTTTTGGAGTTGTAAAGAAGGCAGCTCAAGACAAATGTCTCATACACTTGAAATTTTGTTGTCATTATGCCTCTTGCTGACCAGACCTTTCCTAGTGCCTGGAATGCAGCCATTGCTTCCCCTATCTGCCTTTTGATGTCTGAAATAGTTTCCTCCCAGATAGACAAAGTTGACTGTTGCTTGATGTTCTGATTCCTTATTACAATGTTAAAGTCCTTGTGTGCCCTTCCCATGTGTTGTATCTCAGTCTTCTCGATGTTGCCTTTCACACCAAGGTTTTCACTGACTTCCACCACTCTATTTACCACGGCCTGCAGCTCATTTAGACTTTCAGCAAGTAGTGCTGTATCCTCAGCGAAACACAGGTTATTGATTTGCACACCACCTATCTCCTCATCCTCCAGGGTTGTTGCTATTATTAATTCCAGGAATATATTAAAGAGGAGGGGTGAGAAGACGCATCCCCTGCAACACTCCTATGATTGTCTTAAACTGATCACTTAGTTCTCCACAGACTTTGATTGATTCAAAGGTGTGCTTAAAGGCATTATCTAGTATCCTTATTATTTCCTCTGGGTTCCTGTAGAACCTCACTGTTGCCCAAAGTTCTTTCCTCCAAATGCTGTCAAATGCCTTTCTGAAGTAAATGTCACAGACATATAAGTCTTTTCCAAATTCTTTGTATTTTTCTGTCAGTTGCCTCAAAGTGAAGATCTGACCAACTGTGCTCCTGTTAGCTCTGAATCTGCACTGGGCCTCTGCTAGGATTTCCTCTGTTTGACCTTGATCCTTTGCAGGATAATGGAGGAGAAGATCTCACTGCTATGGCACAACAAATTAATGCCTCTGTAATTTGAGCAGCCCAGCTTGTCCTTCTTCTCGTGTATGGGAATTAGGACTGAGTGCTTCCCCTCTGTGGGAATCACTTTGTGTTCCCATATCTCTCCAAAGAGACTGAGAAGCGCATCGGCCCCTGAGCCTATTGTATCCACCTCTAGCTCCTCCACCGTGATGTCATTAACTCCTGGGGCCTTTCTGTGTTTTGCTCTCTTGATAGCTTCCTCTATCTCAATCCCATCGATATTTAATATTCCTCATCATCTCTGGTTTTTGAGTGGCTGCCGAAGTGTTTCTCATTGTAGTCTACGCTGACAGCATTAGGGTCATTGCATAGGGTGTCAAAGTCTTGTCTCCATCTTTGCTTTACTTCCCCTGGTTCTGTTAATAAATGACCTTGCCCATCTTTAATCACTTGAATCTACAGAGCGTATCCGGCAGTTATCCATCTGATAGCTTCATAGACAAGATGTGTTTTATTATAGAGTCTAGCCTCTTCCACCTCTTTGCATATACCTCGTATATACAGTTCTCTATCCTTCTTTGCTCTTCGTTCTGCCCTCCCTGCACAGATAGTTGTGGTGTTTTGCTGCCTGCAGATTGCCTCCTGTTTGCTCTTTACCTTCCGTCTTTCTTCAGCCAGGTTGATCGTCTCTGCAGTAAACCATTTTTCTGGTGTTGCCCTTTTTGCATAACCAAGGGTCTCCTTTGAAGCTTCCTGTATAGCTCTTTTGATTTTCTCTCTTCATTTTCTATATTTGTAAAAGTTTGTTTAGCCAATTCCCTCATCTTTTTTCAATAGGTTCTCTTATATTCTCTCTGTACAGCGGGGTTCATCAGTTGTTTAGATTGACCTTCTGGTTCGTCTTGCCTGGCATGCCTCTCCTAAGTTTCAGGTGAATGTTGGCCATAACAAGTTAGTGATCTGACCCTAAGTCAGCACTAGGAAATGATCAGTTGTTTTGGATGCTAGATAAGAGTTTCTTACTGACCAGAAAATAGTCAATATGTCCCTATGTGCGTTTCTCAGGGGATTCCATCCAGCATCTTGATGGTTTGGCCTTCTTGAATTTTGTGTTGGATATGAACCCATTAGCCCTGTTTAGTTGATTTTGCAGATCATGTTCTCCTGGTGAATTCGACCCTTCTGGTTCCTGCAATCCTTTTTCTCCCTTTTCTTCCAGGTTCCCTGAGCTCTGAGGGGAGGGAGTGGATGGAGGTCTCTAATTTGAACTCACTCTTCACCTAATATTTGACTGTAGGTTCATGCATCTGTTTCTGTCAGCTGCTGGATGAAGCTTCTCTGATGATGACTGGGTTAGGCACCAGTCTGTGAGTATAATAGAATATCATTAGGAATCATTTTACTGATTTTTTTTTCTATCCTAGGTCTTTGGGCTATCCAGGATCTGGTTCCTGGTCATCTAGGCAATGGCAAGCATGGGCTCCATCTAGTGGTGTGGACCTCAGATGAGACCAGTCATTAGTTAACCACTCCCATAAATTCATTGGTTAAGCAATAAAAAGAAACTGCTTGGCCCTCATAGGTTAAAACATAGGTGGGAGGAGTAAACAGAACAAAATGCTGGGAGGAAGAGGAAGTGAGCTCAGAAACCATGCAGCTCCTCTCAGAGTCGCCATGATTCTCCCACTCCAGGCAGATGCAGGTTAAGATCATTCCTGGAAAGCCAGCTTGTGGGCTAAACAGATTATAAGAAATGGGCTAGTCCAGGTGCCAGAGTTAGCTGAGAAGAGGCTAGATAGAAATGGGCCAAGCAGTGTTTAAAAGAATACAGTTTCCGTGTAATTATTTCGGGGCATAGGCTAGAGCTAGCCATGTGGGCGGCCGGGTGCCGGGATGCAGCCCCGCCACTCTTATTACTACAACTTTTGGTATTTTTTGATATTTGGTACCTGAATTACGTCTGCAGATAAAGAAGTTCCTAAAAGCAATTCTACTTGTGCGTGAGAGGCAAAAACTGAAAAAGTAACATATATGACTGTAAATAGTTTGTAAGACTAGCACAAGAAAGCCAAGTAGGAATTTCTCTATTACCTCATAGAAGAAAGTCCTGCTTCCTTGAACAACATGGAATCCCCAGAAATTCTTACAAACTTATCTCCCTGAAAAGTGAAACCAATTACTTGAAGAGAGGAGGAAGCAGGGTGAGCAAGAGAAACATGAGATCATGAAACTGTTTTATGTATGACAAAGTTGAGTTCCAAACACTTCTTTCTTTATTTGGACTTATGGAGTGAATCCTGAAATCAACTACCCAGTCAGAACACTGTGAAGAACAATGGGGAAATTCAGAAAAAATATGCTGAAAAGTACAAGACGACAAGAGAAAGACCACGGCCAACCCCTAAGCAGTGTGTTTACAAGTTCTTAATAGTAATAAGACTACAATAATAAGTAAGCTATAAAGCAATGATGTTACCTCATAACTCTCTTTGGAGTGTATTGTAAGTGGAAGGTGCCATCTGGGTCACAGATTTGATTAGGAGTCACTTCAGACTATGCAGGCCAGATCCAGAGAAAAGTTGCCTGAGTCCTCACATCACATCCCTCCTGGACAAGAGAAAACTAACTTTCTGCCTGGCACCACCCTTGTGTATGACCTCATAACACCACTCAGAGATGGACAGTTTAACATACCATCTTGGGCAAAGAGGCATACACAATGTGACCAGATAGAAAAGCTGCCCCATGCCCGGGAAGGATGACTACAAATACTGAAGATACTCAAGGAAGAGACTGCATACCCAGAACCAAATTAAAGGTGGCAAGAGAAGTAGGTAACAGAATTGGAAAGGTAGGCTTGGGGATGGGGGCTCATGATTGACAGGATTGAGAGCTATTCGGGTTAGTAAAGCTGGGTATATCTATTAGAATATTTCCAACAACAGTTAGATTGTGATGTCTCTGACCTTGCCTGGCTGTTCTTAGAAAGCAAGATGAGACATTAACCTGTAGCCAAACTGCAGGGTGCTAACCTCATTCAGGTATACTACTAAAAAGTATAGCTTACTACTTTAATTATCTATGCTTAATCATCTCATCTTATATTGGGATATTAATATCTATCTCTTCATTGTTGTTACGAGGATTAAGTGCAAAATGCCAAGAAAAGAGCCTATCATCTGACAGGCTCAGTGACAGATCCCAGTGCTGACATCAGCTGTCAATATCTTTAATACTCCGAGTCCCAGTTTGAGACATTGGCATAAGCTCTTCCTTGCCTGGACTAGACTTCACTAAATTAATTTAAAATGCACCTTTCAGACCTCAGCTGCAATGTCACTGACTCCTGCTGGCATACTGGGCAAGTGCTTGCCCATTGTTGTGACCTCAACGAGAAATGTTCTCCATAAGGACACTTCAGTTGACACTGAGCTATTTGGGAATTGGGAGCATTGCTGGGGAAACATGTCACTGGGACAGATCTTGAGATTTTGTAGGCCAGGTACACTTTCTGTCCATTCTGTTTAGTGTTCTTCCAAAAGGGGGGATTAAGGAATCTCAGCTACACATTCCTGCCATCAGGAGGGCCATAACTTCCTTTCTGTAATGTACTGTCTCCTCTCAGACTGTAACTTGCTTTTGTCACAAGAAAAGTATCTAATGTGGCCATTCACTTCATCCCTGTCTAGCAGTCCCTCCTCAGTGCCCCTTCTAAATCCTGTCTCCTCTTGTCTCCCACTTACTGATGACACACACAAGGGCACACGTCCCAGAAATTACCAGGGAAAAGACAACAGGGAAAGAAAGGGGCTGGAGAAGAAAGAGCAGTACTAGTCTAAAGAACATGCGAGCTCTCCATTGATGCAACAAGAACAGACATTGTACTGGGGTTGCCAAAGGCTCTGAAACAGTTACTCATGGAAGCTGGCTTCTTTCTTTTAAATCTCTTCCTTGTGACTTAAGGGAATTTCCCATGTAAGAAATTGTGCAATGAACAGGTCGTCCCTAGAAACATCCTGCAGGTGAGTTCTTGGTAAGTTCTTCTCTTGCGGCCACGGATGCAAGGACAAGTATGATCCCTGTATAACATCTTCTATGGACTAAAGGAACAACAGGCTGTGTCCCTTGTCCCCACGAATGTCTCCTTTACTATTTTACCATTACTCTATACTTCTTCCCTAGTGATGACCTCCACCAAATTGTGCCATAATTTGTTCTGTGGCTTGCTTTTTCAGCTAGATTCAAATTCTGGGAAGTGAGAGACTGTTGCTGTTTGTCTTGTCACCCTGTCTTAAGTCCTAATCAAGTCTTAATGCAGTTTATTAAAAAAATAGCATGCAATATATATATATATATAATGTCGAAGTCTGTTTACATAGCAGCCTTTGATACTGGCAAAATTCCTCACAGTGAACAACATGATCACTAATCCTATAGACATATTTTGACTTCATGGGGCTCAAAACCCTTTGATTTTTATGAACTCCCTTCTTTCACTAAAAACAAAAAAAATTAATTGTATTTGATAACTACCTTCGTACAGTGATGAATAAATATTATTATATATTTATTGCTTTTACTTTGTGTATAACCATCCCACCCCTTATTTTATTTTTTCTTTTACTCTTTGTTTGTTTGTTTTTGTTTTTTTTTTTTTGAGGGAGAGTTTCTCTGGAGCTTTGGAGCCTGTCCTGGAACTAGTTCTTGGAGACCAGGCTGACCTCAAACTCACAGAGATCTGCCTGCCTCTGCCTCCTGAGTGCTGGGATTAAAAAGACATGTGCCACCACCGTCTGCCTTCTTTTACTCTTTTTTAGATAGGTTCTCACTATGTTTCCCAGGTAACTCCTGAGCTAAAGAGATGTTCTTAACTCAGTCTTCCAAGGAGGTTATGTTATCATATTTTTTAAATTCTGATTTTAAATGAAATTAAAATTAAAACATTTATAAAACTGGATATGACAACACATACCTGTAGTCTCAGCACTCAAGAGGCTGAAACAGGAGGATTGCTGTGAGATTAAGGACAGTATAGACTATATAAAATGAGGACCAGGCCAGCCAGAGCTAGGGCAAGACCTTCTTTCCAAAATAAAATAAAATAAAGCACAGATTCCTATACATAAAGTAAACACTTATGCCTTGTGTATACATTGGCCCTGACAACATTAGCAATAGAAACATTTAAAGTGGGGATGAGGCTGTAATTCAGTGATAAAGAACTTCTTTAGAATGCTCCAAGCCCTGATTTTGATACTCAGCCGAGAGAGACAGAGACAGAGACAGAGAGAGAAGGGTAAAAAGCACCAAGAGGAAATGGAGCAGAAAGGGCTAGATGTTGACACTGGCCTGCTTGGGGGATGGAGCGGCAGAGTAGCAGAGAAACAAGCAGAATGCTGGTAGTGCAAACACTGGGGCTCCTCCAGGCACTCAGCCCATCAGTGGGAAGTTCGGAGCCTGCGGGGATGCAGGCTGGGCTCCTTCACGGGCGTTAGCAGTGCTCATGTTCCCTTGGATTGACCATTCCCTATGTGCAGCATCAGAGTCATCAGGAAGCCAGTTCTACTGTGGCCATCCACGATGCATGAGCAGAAAGGGGGCATTAAGCCTTCTGGTCTACCTCTGATTACACAGACAAGGAATTTGTGCCCTTCCCTACTGACAAGCTGGTGCCTGTCATATGCCCAACCTAGACAATCACAGTACCTGGGGAGGACCTCATACTGACTGTCCTGGTAAATCCAGGTCAAACCCAGAGCAGAGATGCAGCAAAATCAGGGAACAAGAAATCTGGCAGGAGACCCACACTGGAGCATCGGACTAAGCTCCCAAAGTCCCAATGAGGAGCAGAAGGAGGGAGAACATGAGCAAGGAAGTCAGGACCACGAGAGGTGCACCCACCCACTGAGACAGTGGGGCTGATCTATTGGGAGCTCACCAAGGCCAGCTGGACTGTGACTGAAAAAGCATGGGATAAAACCGGACTCTGAACATGGCAGACAATGAGGGCTGATGAGAAGCCAAGGACAATGGCATGGGGTTTTGTTCCTACTTCATGTTCTGGCTTTGTGGGAGCCTAGCCAGTTTGGATGTTCACCTTCCTAGACCTGGATGAAGGGGGGAGGACCTTGGACTTTCCACAGGGCAGGGAACCCTGACTGCTCTTTGGACTGGAGAGGGAGGGGGAGAGGAGTGGGGAGAGAGGAAGAGGGGCGGGAGGAGGGAGAGAAAATGGGAGGCTGGGAGGAGGCAGAAATTTTTTTCAATAAAAAAAAATTTAAAAAAAGAAATCTGGCAGCCCATTCCATAGTCCTGAGAATCCCTCACCTCACTAAGTGTAGGTCAGGGATCTCCTGTCCCTTTTTTTTTTTTTTTTTTGAGTCAGCGCCTTAATATGTAGACCTGGCTATCCTAGAACTCTCTATGTAGACAAAGCTGGTATCAAACTCAAAGATCCACATTCCTATGCCTCCCAAGTGCTGGAATAAAGGCATGAGCCACCACATTCAGCTCTCAAGGAACTTTTAATACAAGGGAGAATCTTAAATAAGATTTGTGGAGGATATTCTGAAAGAAAGCTATGTTACAAGCCCTGTCCACACTCCTCAGTCTTTAGTAACAAAACAGAGGTGGGTAGAGAAATGCCCTACCTCAAACATTAGTGGGTTACCACAGGGCTGCTCACAGAGCTTACTGTGTGATCCCACACTTGAGAGACACAGAACCAAAACTGGTGCTTGACAGAATTTAGTAGCTCCCTACCGGTGACATCATCAAATCCCAAGATGACCTCCACATGCTAAGTATAAAGGTCAACATTTAGTTTCCACCTTAGTTAACAAACACAGCAGCACAGCAAAGCAGCTCAAAGGCATCTGGCTTCCAACAGACCACCTTGCCGGCTCCTTCCCCTCCTCCTCTTTCGCCTGCCCCTCTCCCTCTTTCTCTCACTGGGTAGCGAATGCAGGTCCTCCTTCTACGCAAGTACCTTACTATGGAATTATATCCCTAGCCCTCTCTTTTAACTGCTGTTTTGAAGATTTTCTTTCATTTTAAGTAGTGTGTGTGTGTGTGTGTGTGTGTGTGTGTGTGTGTGTGTGTGTGTAGCTGGATCCTGTAGACCTGGAGCCAGAGTTACAGGTATTTGTAAGCTCCCTGACATGGGGGCTGGGAACCAAACTCTGGTCTCCTGGAAGAACAGGACATTCTCTTAACTATTGAGCCATTTCTCAAGCCCTTTGCCTATTATTTTGAAATGGTCCTGACAAGATGTCCAGGCAGACCTTGAACTTGTGATCCTCCTACCTCATTCAGCCTCGAGTCACCAGGTCCCACTTCCAGTTCAATCTTTTTGCAGCTCCTTCTAAGGCCCACACCCTTTGTCAGCAGATATATATATATTCATTACCTCTGTTTGTTGACAACTTCCAAGTCTTTGTCTCCAGTCCAGAACTCATTCCTGAACTTCAGACTCAACAGTCTTTGCCTTTTCAGTCTCCACTAGATGGCTCAAATATATATATTTCCAAATCCTTTCCTTCTAAAACCTGTTCCTCCCAGACTTCCCCGCCTCAAACAATAACAGATCCATGTTTTCATTTGCTCAAACAAAGCAATGAAATCATCCCAGCTTCTCTTTTTCATATCTTACATCCAGTCAATACCAAAAACAATTTTGCAGTTGGTTCCATCTTCAGAATAAATCTGGTAGAGATCACTCTTACATCTCTTCCCTCTCATACCTGGAGGACTTCTAGTCTCTCGACTTCCTTCTTCATTCCCGATCCGAAATGCTGCCAAAACTCATGCAACTTCTTTCCGTGTCCGCAGACGGATGCCAGACAGTGTCCTTTTCAAGTGTAAGTGATGTTGTTCCCTACAGCCCTCTAGCGGTGTTCCTTCTCTTCCAGAGCAGAGCTCAAGTCCTAAGGATGGCTTGCCGAACTCCAGCTGAGACACTCCCCACACCTGACTCAACTCACACATTTTACCTGAGCACCTCCTTCTCCCTCCTCAAGAATACCGTGCACTCCACTTTCTGAGTGACCCAGCGTAAAGCTACAATGTCACCTCCTTCCCTGCTGCCGTGTCTGCCGTCCCTGTAAGTGTGGCACCTGAATGGCATGTGTGCTTGTGAATAGTGTCACTCAGACATTTTCCATAAACATAGAGGTTCTGTGAAGACAGAGATTTTATTTTGTAGTGGGATTTCTGTTGTTAAATGCTGTAACTGCAACGCTTAAAACAGAGATGGGCATACAGCAGGTAACCACTAAGCATTCGTCCAAAAATGACACACACACATTATTTGAACTTTTACAACAGGTAATTTGTCCAACACATGCAGGCCTGGGTTTCTCCTGGTGGCTTGTCGATCGAGGTGAGCAAGCAACTGACCATCCTGCCAGGCCCAGGGAGTTTAGCCCAATGATGAATGATCAAATGATGAGAAGGGGAAGGGTAGGCCGATGAGAAGGCTGGCAGGTGTTCCTGCAGATGATACTTTTATCACAAAAAGAATGAGAAGCCACAGGGAGGGCTCTTTTCTTTTTTTCCGGTTCACTTTTCAGGGTTTCCATTGCAGCAGCAGGACTAGAGCTTTGCAGGTCAAAGCTTGAGAACTGCCTGCACAGTTGCAAGTTCAGCTGGAAAGGCCTCCAGAGAAGCATGGGAGGGAGGGCAGCAGTAGAGATCTCCCCAAAGTAACAGCAGAAAATAGAAAGTGTCAACAAATTCAAAAAGTCTCTCTACTAGTGCAAAAACCATGAAAAAGTATCATATCCTGGTTTGTTTGTTTGTTAGTTAGTTTGTTTGTTTTTTGGTTGTTTTGTATTTATTGTTGGTAGTTTTATTTTGTTTTGTTTGTTCATTTGTTGTTGTTGTTGTTGTTTTTTAAAACAGGGTATCTCTGTGTAGCCCTGGTTGTCCTGGAACTTGCTCTGTAGACCAGGTTGGCTTTGAACACACAGAGCTCCACCTGCCTCTGTCTCCTGAGTGCTGGGATTAAAGGTGTGCACCACCACCACCCAGAAACCATATCCTTTTTTAACTGTGTACTTCTGATGCTTTGACACTGAGACATTTAACTAGGCCCCATGGGTCCTTAA
Organism: Microtus pennsylvanicus; assembly: GCF_037038515.1. Taxonomy (NCBI): domain Eukaryota; kingdom Metazoa; phylum Chordata; class Mammalia; order Rodentia; family Cricetidae; genus Microtus; species Microtus pennsylvanicus. The sequence continues at coordinate 29,372,539 of NC_134583.1, read as the reverse complement.
GAGTAGCTAGGGGCTGAGTGTTGGTAAGATCTGTAGACAGTGTTGATTCTGCGATAGGCTTCTGTTGTAAGCTCCCTTTCCGGCTTTCCTTTTCAAATAATGGAAGCTGTCAGAGCTTAGCTCTTGTGACTGTGCAGCATTTGACAGACAACTGTCAAACCCTTTCTTCCCTGGGCCTGATTGCCTTGCACAGGGAGCAATCAATCAGCCCGCTGCTTCTGTGGAAACCAGCTACATTGTCATCATGGGAGTTAAGTTGCTCTGAATAATTTCCAGATGTCCCAAGGAATTTCCAATCCAGCTGTGAACACCATTGCAACCATAGCTGTTTCTGCTGAAGCCACTTCTACTTCTAGAGGCTCTGCTCCCGTTGTAGCCTATGTACATACATGGCTTGTACCAAATATACAAAATGTCACTTTGCTCAAGACAAATAGTGATGACCTCCAGACAGCTGATCACAGAGGAGCACATTGCAACTGCCCCACCTACTTAGGTAAGGAGAAGCACTTCCTCCAGTGACTCAGTGAAAATCTGATTGACAGGAAGAAAGGAGGCTGCCCACACATGGGATGTATATGGGAGGCTCATGACCCTGTGAACATGCAAGCCTTGTAGACCTAGAAGCCACACACACGCAAGGTTGTGATGCTGTGCACAACCGTGTCATACTCTTTCTTCATTGTATAAGCTTCTTTCGGCTGCTCTGGGAGACTTCCCTGATGTGTACCGCCCCTGGGTATTTATCCATGCATTAAAAAGCTTCTGCTCAGTGCTCCTTTTCCCCCTTTCCGTTATTGCTTCTTTGGAGGGAGGGACAGAGGTCAGAAGACCGCTTTCAGGAGTCATTTCTCACCTAGCAGTTTTGGGGGCAGTGAAAGACCTGGATAAATCCAGAGACCCCTCTAGCAGGAAGAGAAAAGCCAAAAATCTAGGATTAGCTGGTTCAGTGACTTGTTTCAGGAACTAGCTGAAGATAAAGTTAGATTGTAATCTTGAGAATAATCTTGAGAAACAGGGAGTTGCCCCCTTGTGATCATCACTGGTATTTTCGGAATTTTCTATGACACCCTCCCTGCCCCCTTCAGATTACTAGGTTGTGGTTTCTTCCCTTAAATACCCCTTCTCCTGGTCACTCGGGGTCGAACTCCTACCCTGCGTGGGTTATGAATTTCAGCCCCAGTGTACTGGTACCTGTCAATAAACCTCGTGTGACTGCAGCAAGGACGGTCTCTCGTGAGTTACTTGGGGGGGGGGGGGTCGTGTTATCCCTAGAGTTGAGTGAGAGTCTCCCTACACTGGCGGTCTTTCAGCAGGATCTCTCTGCTTCCGAACTATGGCTTTCACATCCCACTTTCTGTGTGTGTTCCAGAAATCAGGCTCAAATTGTCAGGCCTACTAGGTGTGTCCATCAGGATTCTCAGGAGGAGTAGAACCAACATCATGAATATATGGTGTAATAGTTCGAATGTAAGGTGCCCCCATAATCTCATAGGGAGTGGCACTATTAGGAGGTGTGGCTTTGTTGGAGAAACTGTGCCACTGAGGAGGAGGAGCCAGAGGAGGGAGAGCAGAGGGAAGAGAAATGGGGAGCAGGGGGAGAAGGAGGGAGAGCAGAGGGAGAAGAAATGGGGAGCAGGGAGAAGAGGGGAAGTAGAGGGAGGAGAAATGGGGAGCAGAGAGAGGAGGAGCAGCAGCAGCTGGACATCAGGCTACACACTTTAATTCCATCATTGGAGAAACAGAAGCAGTAAGATCTGAGTTCCAGGCCAGTCTGATCTACACACATACACACACACACACACACACACACACACACACACACACACACACAATAATTGTGAAAGTTTTTTTAAGGAAAACAGAACGCCATTTTCCAAAAATAAAGATATATATATTCTGAGTTTATTCTACTTGACATTAGTACCGTGAACGACAGTAAAATTCAAACAGAACAGCCTTTCTCGATCATCCCCTACAATGGCTTCCGCAATGCACTTGTATCGGCCCTAGAATAAGGAATAATAAAGACAAACTGTTATTCTTTTTTAAAAATGCTGCAAGATCCCCGCGGCAGTAGGCAGCAGAAATGCTGTAGGTCCCAAATGGTGGCGGCAGGCCATGTGGTGGCAGGCAGTGGGCCCTGGGAGCAGCCAGTCCCAGGCAGAGACGGCTGCTGGTCTCAGAGCAGTGGTGGTGGGCCATGTGGCAGCAGGCAGTGGGCCCCAGACAGAGACGGCTGCTGGTCCCCGAGCAATGGCTGGTTCCAGGCAGGGAGACACATGGCGGTCAGGCAGAAGACAGAAACATGGATAGACAGGACATGCAGGATGAGGTTGAATGTTTATTCAAGGGGTTATGGAGGAGGAAGGGTGAAGGGGGGAACAGAGAGAAAGGGAGAGAGAGAGAGAGAGAGAGAGAGAGAGAGAGAGAGAGAGAGAAGAGGAGAAAGAGACAGAGAAGGGGGGAAGCAGAGAAGTGGGGAGAGAGGCAGAAGCAACGCTGCCTCTCCGAGAGGAAGACGGAAAAGAGAACGAGCTCAGGCCAGAAGCTGAAGATCAGCCTGCCTCAGCGGATGGGGAGGGGAATGGGTGTGGCTTGTCTCTTAAAGGGACCAAAACCATAACACAAACAATACAAAATATTAGGTGCTGTGATTCACAAACTCTGTAAGAACGTTCTTCTTTTCTTTCTTTTTGTTTTGTTTTGAGACAGGCTTTCATTATGTAGCCCTAACTAGTCTGGAACTCACTATGTAGACCAGGCTGGTCTCAAACTCACAGAGATCCATCTGTTAAGATTAAAGACGTAAGCCTGGCAAGAACTTTGTTCTTATCAGTATATAACATTGAAATTGAATTGGGTTTGTGTGTGTGTGTGTGTGTGTGTGTGTGTGTGTGTGTGTGTGTGGTGAATGGAATCAAACCCAGGGCTTGATGCCTGCCTCTCAATACTCTAGCACAGAGCTAATTCCCAAGCCCAATTACACTCTCTTAGTTTCCCAATAAGATAGAAACCTGCATGAATGTCTTCTAAAATTGTGCCTGTGTGCATGCATTTGTGTGAGTGTGTGCATGCATTCATGTGAGGGGGGGGGCGGGCAGCTGAGCACGCCAGATCATTCAGATAAAAACCTGCATGCATGCCTTTTAAATTGTGCATGTGTGCATGCATTTGTGTAAGTGTGTGCATGCCGCATCATTCAGGTGGTGGTCAGGGGACAATGGGAGTCAGATCTCTCCTCCTGTCATGTGAGTCTCAGCAAGAGAATTCCATTCATCTTGGAAGTAAGCACCTGTATCCACAGCCATCTTACTGGTCTCTGCATAAGTTTTAATTGTTTCTCAATTAGAAAGTGAGGATGTCTCTCTGTGAGTTCGAGACCAGCCTGGTCTACAAGAGCTAGTTCCAGGACAGGCTCCAAAACCACAGAGAAACCCTGTCTCGAAAAACAAAACAAAACAAAACAAACAAAAAAAAAGTGAGGATGTCTTTTTAAATAGTCCACAAGACTATTCCAGAGAATGGCTCAGAGGGGAGGGGCACTTGCTGTACAAGCATAAGCTCCTGAGTTCAAATCCCCAGAACTGACATAAAAAAAAAATAACAAAATACCTAAAACCAAAACTCTTGACTGTGGTCATGCTACCCTGAACACACCCAATCTCAATTGAATAACTATTCTTTTTGTTTGGCTGGTTTTTGGTTTTGTTTGGTTTGGTGTTTGCTTGTTTGTTTGTTTTTGAGACAGGGTTTCTTTGTAGCTTTGGAGCCTGTCCTGGAACTAGCTCTGGTAGACCAGCTGGCCTCGAACTCACATCCACTTTGCCTCTGCCTCCCCAAGAACTGGGATTAAAGTCGTGTGCCACTACCGCCTAGAGAGTAACTATTCTTAAAAGTGGTGAATTGCTTTTTTCAATTCTTAACATACGTTGTTTGAATAAGAATGGCCCCCATAGACAGACTTAGTTGACTCCCCAGGAGAGGTCTTACCCTCTCTGAGGAGCGATGCGGTAAGGGGTGTAGGAGAAGTGGGGGAGCGGGAGGAGAGGAGGGAGGGGGATTGGTATGTAGATAAATAAATTTTTACCTTAAAAAAATGGTCCCCATAGATTCATAGATTTGAATGCTTGATCACCAGTGAGTGGCACTATTAGAAGGTGTGGCCTAGTTGGGGTAGGTGTGGCTTTGTTAGAGAAAGTGTGTCCCTGGGGGTAGACTTTGCACAGTTCAGAAGCTCAAATCAGGTCCAGTGAGTGTCTCTCTTCCTGCCAATCCAGAAACAGAACTCTGGGCTCCTTCTCCAGCACCGTATCTTCCTGAGTGCCACCATGCTTCCCACCATGACAATAATAGACTAAACCTCTGAACTGAAAGCCAGCCCCAATTAAATGTTTTCCTTTTTATAAGTGTTTCCATGGTCATGGAGACTCACAGCAATCCTGACTGATGTGGGAAGTCCTTCTGTATATGTGTTGTTTTTATTGGTTAATGAATAAAGCAGTTTTGGCCAAAAGTCTAACCAAGTAAAGCTAGGCACGAAATTCGAACAGAGATAGAGAGTCAAAGAGATGCCATATAGCAAAAGAAGGACACGCCGGAACCTTACCAGTAGGCAATAGCCTGTGGTAATACACGGATTAGTAGAAAGGGGTTAATTCAAGATGTAAGAACTAGTTAAAAATATGCCTAAGTCATTGGCCAAGCAGTATTGTAATTAATATAGTTTCTGTGTGATTATTTGGGTCTGGGCAGCCAGGAAATGAATGAGCAGCCTCCATTTACAAGTGAAGAAAGAGCAAAATATTTCTTGAACAATACCTTAGGAAGTATTACTCCCTTGAAGGAAAATGGTACTCTTGTATTCACAGTCTCTGAAAACAAAACACAAACATTATTAGTCATCTTGGGTGATTTCTTTTTTAAAAATATGAAGTGTAGTTTTATGGAGTGCCCTTACTAATAACAGAAGCATTTCTAAGGAAAAATGTGGAGAAATGACTCCTACACCCTACCTACTCCATCCACAGTGCTCCACCCTGACACTCAAGTACATGAGAGTCCCTCCCGGAACCAGCCCATGTCTCATCTCCTAGGGCATCTGAAGTTTTGCCACCTATCAGTCTCAGTGAATTGATTAATATATACATCAAGCTAGATTATGTATGTACAAATTTAACTTTTAGATGCACCTCTAGTTGGATAGAACAGATAAGAATCTCCCTAAACACAGATGTTTCTTTTGACAACACTGAGAATTGACCCTAGGGCCTCATGCATGCTGGGCACAATATCATCTTAGTTATATCCTCCCTGAGACAGTACAAACACAGCCAGAATCCTTACACCCCTTCCAATCACACCACCAAGAAGCATAAGGCTTCAGCCTATGTTTAAATAAGCAGCCATGAGACTGTCCCTTTCTGTATAAGCCACAGAGCATAAAGGTAGACCAGCAGAAAAAGCCAAACAGCTTGAGGTAGAGGTAAAGTCAGAAAGATGGAAATGTTTTGAATGTCAAATAAAAGAAATACTGGTCTTTAAAAAGCAAAACTGTGTGTGTGTGTGTGTGTGTGTGTGTGTGTGTGTGTGTGTGTGTGCGCGCGCGCGCACACACACACACAAAAGCACTGCTGTGCACAGCATGACACAGAAGTCGGGGACACCTTGTAGCAGGCACCATGTGGGTTCCAGCAGTGGAACTCAAGCCCGCATGGTTCTGCACGGCAGCAAGCATCTTCACCTAATGGACCATCTCACCAGCTTAGCTGTCTAACTACGTACCAAGGGAGTCCATGAGACAACATCTGAGTCCCTGAATCAGAAGGATGGGTGCTTGGAACAGATCCTGTGTCCTCAGTGCATTGAGCCATCTCTTTAGTTCCTTAATTTAAAATTTTAATAACAGTTCAAAGACTATTAGCTGAAAGCCCACTTTGTGCCAGGGAATAACGAGACAATGGTGGTTAGCCCATAATTGTCTCTTCCTGAAAACAAGTTAATTTATTCAGAACATAAATATGTAAAAAAACCAAACATACGATGCACAATGGGAGCTGGGTGTGGTGGTTCACCCCTTTGCATTAAGTACCAGGGAGCAGAGGTAGGGGAATCTCTGCAAGTTTGAGGCCAGCTTGGTCTACTTATTGATCTCCAGGCTAGCCAGGGCTACATAGAAAGAGTCTGCCTCAAAAAAGAAAAAGGATGCACCCCTTGCGCTCCTGAGTTCCTTGCTCGTGCTCTCTCTCCTTCTGCTCCTGATTTGGACCTTGAGATTTATGTCCGGTGCTCCAATGTGGGTCTCTGTCTCTGTCTCCTTTCATCGCCTGATGAAGGTTAATATTCAGGAGGATGCCTATATGTTTTTCTTTGGGTTCTCCTTATTTAGCTTCTCTAGGATCACTAATTATAGGCACAATGAGACAATGGGGATGTTCTATTGGGAACTCACCAAGGCCAGCTGGCCTGGGTCTGAAAAAGTCTGGGATAAAACCAGACTCACTGAACATAGCAGACAATGAGGACTACTGAGAACTCAAGAACAATGGCAATGGGTTTTTGATCCTACTGCACGCACTGGCTTTGTGGGAGCCTAGGCAGTTTGGATGCTCACCTTACTAGACCTGGATGGAGGTGGGTGGTCCTTGGACTTCCCACAGGGCAGGGAACCCTGATTGCTCTTCGGGCTGAGGAGGGAGGGGGACTTGATTGGGGGAGGGGGAGGGAAATGGGAGGCGGTGGCGGGGAAGAGACAGAAATCTTTAACAAATAAATAAATTTAATTAAAAAAACTTAAAAAAAGAAAAAGGGAAAAAGAAAAGCAGTGAGAAAGAAACAGTGATTAAGGTGTGTGAGGTGGTGGCCAGGGTGATGGCACTCAGCATCTCTCTCTCCCTCCCTCCACATTCCTGTCACAGGGTTACCATGTTGCACCCTCCATGCAAGGATTCACTCCCACATGGTTGCTCAGTGGACAGTACCTGACTCCCGACACCACAGAGCATCCATCCCTGGTTCTGAGTCTCCCTGCACCCAGAAACCACGAGGAATGAGAAGAGAAGTGTGGTGCAGGCCTCCAGGTGCCAGCAGAGGAGCAGACACACACCATGGTCTCAGTAGGAAGCCAACACAGCACATTTGCAGCAGGAAAGGAGAAGACTAAGGCCTGGGGATCTGGTGGCACACGCCTTCAACCCCAGCACTCAGGAGGCAGAGGCAGGTGGATCTCTGTGAGTTTGAGACCAGCCTGGTCTACAAGAGCTAGTTCCAGGACAGGCTCCAAAGCTACAAAGAAACCCTGTAAAACCACAGACACACACACACACACACAATGACCTGGGGTTCTGGGAAGGAAATCAGAAGGAACAGCCAGGTTTCTGCCCTGGGGGCTGTGTTGGTCAGTTGTCCCTCTCTTTTTTGATGCGACATTAGCTAGAAGCCTCTAAGTGCACTAAAGAAGCCAGAAAGACACCAAGCTGGACCAGAGAAAATAAAGACAGAAGCCCCTCTCTGGTCCCTCTCTACTCTTCCAAAAGGTGACCCATGGTCCCAGACCAGTTATGAAGTAGTAGTGAAAATAATTTTATGGTTGGGGGGTCACCACAGCATAAGGAATTGTACTGAAGGGTCGTAGCACTGGGAAGGGTGAGAACCACTGATCTAGAGCAAAGTACAGGCCTTCCTGCCAGGAAGTTCTACACTTCTCTCATTCCATGAATTCTGTGTCCTTGTCATCCAGTTTTGTCCCATTGAGTTCTAATTCATGTTATGCCGCTAAATTTAATAAATGCCTGTAAGCCACCTTGCATCCCCTTTTAAATAAGACCAGTCTCGGAATAGTGGTAAATAATTATATGAGAAAAACAAATTTCAAGAGTAAGTTTTTAAAGTTAATAAAAATTTAGTACAAATTTTTAACCTAATTTTTTAAAAAAGTGTCTTCATGCTGGGCATGGTAGTACACTGATGTAGGAGGGTCATCTGTCTATGTGTTATTTCATTGGTTAATAAAGAAACTGCCTTGGCCTTTTGATAGGCCAGCCCCTTAGGTGAGTGGAGTAGACAGAACAGAATGCTGGGAGAAAGAAGCAGAGCCAGGCAGCCGGGAGCCGGGAGCCAGGTGGCAGGAACGCAGCCGCTGCTCCTTCTACAGTACAGTCCTTTAATCCCAGCACTCAGGAGGCAGCGGCAAGCAGATTTCCAAGACAGCCAAGGATCCATGGAGAGACCCTGTCTCAAAACAAAACAAAAGTCTTCAGCTTTGTTTTTAAAGTTATAAGGCTAGATTCTAACACAGGCAGATTAAACTGACTGGTGTAATGTTGATTTAAGACAGCACAAGATACGAATTGGTTTGAAAAGCAGCTTGGGTTAGAACAAACAAAAACTGTAAATATGTTCAAATATTTTACCTGGAAATCTCTGGAAGTCATCCATAACTCTCCTAAGAATGGGAATATTCAAGCCTAATATATACAAAAGACTATACATAGAAACATATTCATTACATTATTGTTAGGGTTTGAATATCGAATGTCCCTACACAGACTTGTGTGTCTGAACACTTGGTTCCCAGCTGCTGATGGTGTTTGGGAGGTGGTGAGCACTGGGGCCTAGCTGCACTCCTACTGCTGTTCCTCCTCAGCATGAAGAAATGTCCTCAGATCATGAAACCCAATAGACCCCTCTGCGCTCGCTCGCCCTCCCTCCCTCCCTCTCTCCCTCCCTCCCTCCCCCCCCCACTGGATTTTTTTATTCTTTTTTTCAATTTCATCTTACATTGCGACCGCAGTTTGCCCTTCTGCCCCTGCTCCCACTCCCCTAACCTCCCATCCAAGATTTATTTATTTATCATGTATACAGTGTTCTGCCTGCATGTATGCTGCAGGCCAGAAGAGGGCACCAGATCTTGTTATAGGTGGCTATGAGCCACCATGTGGTTGCTGGGAATAGAACTCAGGACCTCTGGAAGAACAGCCAGTGCTTTTAATCTCTGAGCCATCTTTTCAGCTCTCCTCTTTCAATTTTTTAAGAAAGGGTTTCTCTGTTTAACATCCCTGGTTGTCCTGGAACTTGCTCTGTAGCCCAGGCCGGCCTCACACTCACAAAGATCCACCTGCCTCTGCCTCAGGACTGCTGGGATTAAAGGTCTGTGCCACCACTGTCTGACTTTCGTTCCTTTTTTTAATAAATAATTTATTTTATGTGCATGAATGTCTTGCCTGCATGTATACACATGTACCACATGTTTGAATAGTGTCCAAAGAGGTCAGAAGAGGGTGTCCAGTCCCCTGGAACTGGAATTGCAGACAGACGTGAGCTGCCTTGTGGGTTCCAAGAATCAAACCTGGGTCCTCTGGAAGAGCAGCAGGGGCTCTTAACCACCCAGCAGTCTCTCCAGCCCCAATCTTTCTTCTCTTACATTGCTTTTTGTCAGGATCTGATCTCAACAATAAGAGAAGTAGCTAATTCAGTTCTTTATAATAGGGAAAGCAGTAGAAGGAAATTAAACATTAAGTAAAAAGAAAGCATATCCACTGTCTTAGTCTGGTTTCTGTTCCAGTGAAAAACACCATGACTGTGGGGAGCCATGAAGCCTCGTCTTGGATCAGCCTATGAACGTCTGTCCCATGGGTCCCTAGGCAATGCCATGGAAGACAATCTCTCACTTGGCAAAAACCAGTGGACCACAGAGCAGCGTGGGATTTTGATGAATTCATGCAGCTTGCAGGCTCTTTTCTCTCTGGTTATTGTTGATTCTTTGGGAAGGTTCAAGTTTTATTTTGTCAGTCACAAACACAACAGCTGTAATTTTCTCTGGAAATTCTGTTCATTTCCCCTAAGAGTCAGAAGGGGATTATTGCTTCTCAAATCTCTTATCTGGAATTACTAACTACAACTCCTAATCCTGGGAAGTTTTCTGACTCAACAGAAACAGTTAGCTACATCTGGGAAAACAATACTTGGAACATTAAGCATGTCTCACAGGTCTGGCAGGGAGAGAGAGGCAAGCATCCATAGAGCAGGCGAAGGCCTCAGGAATACACATAGTGCCAGCTGCAGAGAGTAAGTTCACTGGACACCAAGTATAGAAGCTTTGGTAGGATCTGGTATGCTCCAAGAGGAATAAGTACAACATAAAATGTGGGATGGACAGATCCACCTTTGCCATACACAGGAGCTTACGTTGGTGGAAGAAGTGTGGTTATGGTGGGGTGGAAAAGAGTGCCTTACCAAAGTCTGCCTATTGCAGACAGATGGAGACTTGGGACCCTCTTGCAGAAAAGGGAACTATAAAAAAAGCATATCTTACAGACATGAAAGAATTGTTTTGGTTTAAATACTGTTGTCCTTAAAGCATCGTGCCCACGTCTATTACTTTTTAACTCTGTAGCCACAAGTAGCTGCAGTTGATGAACCTGCTGCAAGAGCAGGACTTTCTGTCTTGTTTACTAAAGCCTGCAAAATGCTCAACTCTGTCTAGAAGAAGGTTATGTAGAGGGTGGGAAAGCATATCTTGAGAAGCATAAAACGGAAACGATGGAGGCTTTCTATAATGATTACAATGTATTTCTTAAAATATGACATAGTTCTTTTTTTTTTTTTGGTTTTTTTGAGACAGGGTTTCTCTGTAGCTTTGGAGCCTGTCTTGGAACTAGCTCTTGTCGACCAGGCTGGCCTGGAACTCACAAAGATCCACCTCCCTCTGCCTCCCAAGTGCTGGGATTAAAGGCGTGCACCACGACCGCCCACTGCCCGGCATGACATAGTTCTTAAAAGTCAAAAATAATAGCAAATAATAAAGCTGTTCAGGCAAGCCCGGTAGGAAAAAAAAACTCTGTTAAAGTATAAATAAAAACATCTTAAGCTATTTGGGACCACTTGAGTGTGCTCCACCGGGTGATTAGAACCTTTCTTTGCACCAACGCCCCTTCCTCATCTCAGAACCTGAACCCAAGCCAAGGCTAGACCCTGGGCATATGACCAAAACCAGTTTGAAGTGGAAATGGTGTATTTAGTTTACAAATTACAGAAGCCAAGACAGGAACTCAAGATAGGGACCTGGAGACAGGAACTGAGGCAGAGATCACTGAGGAATGCTACCTACTACTCAATCCCAACTTTGCTTATACAACCCAAAACTGCCTGCCTAGAAGTGACACCAGCCAGTGGGCTGGACTATGTCTTCCCACATCAACCATTAGTCAAGACAATTTACCGTGGACAAGCTCACAGGCCAATCTAATGGAGGCTGTTATTCAATTGAGGTCCACTCTTCCATAGTGATTCTAGTTTGTGTTAAAAAAAAAAAAACAAGCCAGAACACCCACTAAGTGAGACTTCCCTCTCTAATATGTATGTCCTGATCTGTTAAACAAATGAAGTAACTATTCAAAGAGTAAACTCAATTTCTTAAAAGAAAATTAAAACTTGCAACATGATATAGCAACTACATAAGCAATGTTCATTCATTTTTAAACATAAGAACTCACACTAATCTAAGAAAAGTCCTCTTGCAACGGATGGTGACAATTACAGAAAATCACAACAATCAGGTCTATGGTGTCGCACACCTTTAATCCCAACACTTGGAAGGCAGAGGAATGTAGATTTCCAAGTTAGAGACTAGCCTGGTCTATATCATGAGTTCCAGGACAGCCAGAGCTACACAGAAAAACTCAGAAAACAAGGGAAGGAAGGAAGGAGGGAAGGAGGGAAGGAGGGAGGGGGAGGGAGGGAGGGAGGAAAAAAGGAAGGAAGGAAGGAAGGAAGGAAGGAAGGAAGGAAGGAAGGAAGGAAGGAAGGGGAAAGGAAAACCACAACAGATCAAAATGCAGGGAACAAGTAGCAGAGTGGTTGGCATACAGTCCTGTCTGTTGATATACTGACCACACAATTCCTGCACCTGAGGCTCAGAAAGCACAGTGGAAGAGGGGGCAGAAAGACTGTAAAGGCCAGAGGAAAACAGGTTCACTGTGAAAGCATATCATAGGAATGTCAGGGAAGTTATGTCCATTAAGTCTTACCAACATGACTGCCTAAACATGACCAGAAAAGAGACAACACAAATAGTTATGCCAACATGGGAAGAGGTAAAGTTTGTGAGACCTTGCCATGGTTTGAAAGAAAATGGTCCCTAAAGGGAGGGGACCATTAGGAGGTGTGGCCTTGTTGGAGTAGGTGTGGTCTTGCTGAGGCAGTGAGTGTCTCATATATGCTCAAGACACTGTCCAGTGTCTCAGATCACTTCCTGTTGCCTGCAATGTGTAGGACTCTCAGCTCCTTCTCCAGCACCATGTCTGCCTGCATGCCACCATGTCCCTCCATGATGATAATGAACTGAACTTCTGAAACTGTAAGCAAGGCACCCCAATTAAATGTTTTCCTTTATAAATGACTTGCTGTGGCCATGGTGTCTCTTCACAGCAATAGAAATCCTAAGACAAACCTTAACCCTAAACGAAGAATTTCAGACAACTAAGGGTTGTAAGTTTTTGTTTGTGTTCTGACAAATAGAGCTTGCATGGAGATCAGAGGGCAGATCTAGCCACTAGCTAGCCACAGAGGTCTGGAGATCCGTACAGAGAGGAGACAAGAAGTGAGAACGTGGCACCGAGAGAGGACGTGATAAGGCGGGGCATAGACAGGATCTCAGCCCCTCTTTGTCTCAGGATTCAGAGGAAGTAAGAAGTCTCTGGTAGCTTCTGCTCTGCTTCTCTGATCTTTCAGCTTTTACCCCGATATCTGACTCTGGATTTTTATTGATTAAGACTATTAGGATCATGCTTCAACTAAGGAACACTCAGTGGGAGAAATGGACATCCAAGGGAAGAGCCCCCTGTAGTAATAAGGGCGGCGGGGCTTCTTCCCCAGCACCCCGGCCGCCTGCACAGCTAGCTTATGCCCCGAAATAACAACACACAAACGGTATTCATTTAATCACTGCTTGGCCCATTTCTATCTAGCCTCTTCTCGGCTAACTCTCGCACCTGGACTAGCCCATTTCTGATATTCTATGTAGCACAGCTAGGTGCGCTTATGGAAAGATTCTAGCCTATGTCCATCCTGGGTCGGAGCTTCATCGCTTGCATCTGCCTGGGAGCTGGGAGCATGGTGTCTCTCTGAGGCGTCTGCTCCCGAGAGGAGAGCTGTGGAGTCTGAGATCACTTCCTCTTCCTCCCAGCATTCTGTTCTGTTTACTCCTCCCACCTATCTTCTAACCAATGAGGGCCAAGCAGTTTCTTTTTATTTAACCAATGACCTTCCTCCATCATCCCCCAATTGGTTGTCCAGAATTAAGTGGTCAGCCCTGAAATCATATACATACAAGTAACATTACACAAACTGAGAAGGTTGTATCCATATATTTAGGAATATATGTATGTGTGCGCATGTGTGCATGTGTATGTGCGTGTGTGTATGTGTGTGTGTGTACAATAACAAAAAAGGTAGAAGTTATGAATCTGAGAGAGAATGGGATGGGGAGATGGCTAGGGGAGGTTGGGGTGAGAAAAAGGAAAGGCGAAGCAGGATAATTTTATTTTTTTATTTATTTTTTTTAAATATTTATTTACTTATTATGTATACAATATTCTGTCTGTGTGTATGTCTGCAGGCCAGAAGAGGGCACCAGGCCTCACTACAGATGGTTGTGAGTCACCATGTGGTCGCTGGGAATTGAACTCAGGACGTTTGGAAGAGCAGGCAATGCTCTTAACCACTGAGCCATTTCTCCAACCCCAGCAGGATAATTTTAATTTAAAATTTAAACGAAGTTTTAAAGGAAAAGCAGCTCCCCATGAGCCTAAAAGCAGGCCACTGAACAGCATCCCCTATTTTTCTCAGCTTTGTCTCTGCCCCATCGTCCTGCCCTGAGTTCCTGTCCTACCTTCCCCCGTGTCAGACTAGAAGCTGGAAGATGAAACTTCTCCTCCCAAGGTGCAACTCGGACAAGCACCCCACTAAATAAGGACAAGAGTGCTGAAAAGCTCTAGGATGGTGTGTCGAGGGACGCCGGATAGACACCTCCACAATTATAAAACATTCCACCCACGTTCAAACATTTTAGCTCTTAAGCCATATAAAAGTCATAGACATACTGTGAAGATAAATGTGGAATACGGCCTAAAAACAAATAAATAAAATAAATAAATACAAATGAAAAACTAAGAAGAACCAGGCGGTGGTTGTGTATACCTTTACTCCCACAGCTCAGGAGGAAGAGACAGGTGGATCTCTGTGAGGTGGAGGCCAGCCTGGTCTACAGAATAAATTTCCGGACATCTAGGGCTACACAGAGATAACCTAGAAAAAAACTAAACTAAACAAACAAAACACACACACAAGAAAAGAAGTTCTAAAGTGCTTTTTAGAAATAAGATTTTATCACTATTTTGTTGTATTATTTCCAATTATGCTAATATAAAAGTATGATATTTATATACTGAAACTATTTTAAATACTTAAAACTATTAAGGGGAAAAAGCATGAGTTTGGATTAAGTGACCTTTACATTCCCAAATTCTGAATTTTACTATTCTGTTAACAGACCAAAAGCTGAGAAGACTGAATAAATAGATCAGGGGTAGATCACTTGCTTGCCTCGCATGTATAAGATTCTGGTTTCCATCGCTGAGGTAGGCCCTCCCAGCAACAAAGTATATCCAGAAGTGGTGGCCTAAGCCTCTAATCCCAGCACTTTGGAAGCAGAAGTAAGCGTGCGAGAGGACAGCCAGGGGCCACAGAGACAAACAACAACAGCAACAAAAGGGAGATGGGGCATGAAGTCCAGGAAGTTCAAATCAGCCTTGACTACATACAGAGTTCAATACCATCCAGGGCGAAAATGACGCTCTGTCTCAAAAAGTCAATAGCAACAATTCCAGGATTCAGATAAAAAGGAGATCATTAAAGAAATCAATATAAGTGCAGAGTCAAAACCAGACAAGTGTCTATAGAAAGCTCTACAGGCAATGTTTGGGAAAAGACATCTGTAGCCAAGAGTGAATGTGAGACCTTCATCTAAAAAGGTGAGAATTTATTACCCCTGCAAACACATCCACACTGCACCATTTTAGTAATGGCATGTGAACATCACTGTAAAATATTTATGCTTCAAAGAGTAAAATTTCAGAGGGAATTGGCTGTGGAGTAGTCCTGTACACTGTGAAAGTGTGCTGCTCTCGTTGTGAATAAAAAGCTGATTGGCTGGTAACCAGGAAGGTGGAACAAGCAAACTTAGGACTAGAAGGAGGGCGGAGTCAGAGGAGTCGCAGGCCAGAAGCAGCTCAGCGGGAGCAGAAGATGAAACGTGCTGTGTTAATTAAGACACCACCACGTGGCAGAGCATAAATAAAGAATGTGGATTAATTTAAAATGTAAGAGCTAATTTGCAATAAGCCTGAGCTGGCCGAGCATTTGTAATTCATATTCGTGAACTGGCGGTCGGGACAGGAAATCTCCACCTACAGGAACCCGAGCATTATGTCAGTAAAGGAGCTTCACGATTCCCGTGTTTCCTCGTCCTAACAGCCTCACAAAGAATCATGGTCTACTCTAAAGCCAAATGCTTACCTCCCTTCAGAGCTCTGCAAAAAGAATAATCGTCATCATATCCATGGCAAATAATTTCTTCGCGCACTGGCAGCTTTACGGAGTTGACATGAACGTAGAGGTTGAAGTATAATTTTTTTAAGTCTCTTCCTTAAGAAAAAAAATAGAGATCCAGTAAGGTGTACAGAGTGTTTGTTGTGTCCTTAGTGTGTGCCGTGTGCTCTTTTCCTAGATTGCTTCCCCATGACTATCTATAAAGTTATTAGTATCTTTTTTTTTAAAGATGTATTTATTTACTATGTATACATTGTTCTGCCTGTATGTATCCGTGCACGCCAGAAGAGGCACCATTACAGATGGTTGTGAGCCACCATGTGATTGCAGGGAACTGAATGCAGGACTTTGGGAGAACAACCAGTACTCTTAACCGCTGAGCCATCTCTCCAGCCCCAAGGTTTAGTATCTTTATTCCAGTGATAAAACTAAAGTTCTAAGAAGGCACCTTTGTAGAAAAATTGAATGTTCCACAGTGACAGCTATATAAAATATCCCCTCCCACCAAAAAAAAAAAATCTCAAATTGTGACAACTACCAAAGATGTAAGATTTCTAGCTTTGGTGAGCTCATCCAGAAAATTAAAAGGACTGGGAATCATAAACTCATCAGCTTTTGGAGTTGGATGAGCAATGTCTAAAAAAGAGAATTGAAGACCAGGTCTATCGGTGCATGCCTTTAATTCCAGCACTCGAGATGCAGAGGCAGGCCCATCTCTCTGAGTTAAAGGCTAGCCTGATCTACATAAAGAGACCCTGGCTCAAATAAAATAAAACAATAAAAACAATAAACAAGAGAAAGAAGACTGAAGCAGAAGGTTCACAAGTTGGAAACCTGTCTGGTCTACGGAGTGAGTTCAAGGCAAACCCTTGATAACTTAAACCTTGTTACTAAACAAAAAGTATAAAGGACTGGGGTATTACACAAGTCAGAGGTACAGTGCTTGCCATAGCAAGTAGGATTTCAATCCCCAGTAATAGGATAGGTAGATTGATAGAAGATACATAAGTAGATGATAGAACATCTCCAGTAAACATACATGTTTCTGACTCTCCAGAGGTATTTATTTGTCCTAAGATGTATAATATTATATATATAATATAATATATAAGATATATAATATTATAATGATATATATATTGAAAGACTCCCGAGGAGGGGAGACTCTTACTCAAGTCTGGGGATAACACAAGCCCCCAGAAACTCATGAAAGACTGTCCTTGCTGCAATCACACAAGATTTATTGACAGGACTGCCGCTGGGGCTGAATCTCATTTCCCACACAAGGGTAGAGGAGTTCAACCCCGAGTAGCTGGAAGAGGAGGTATTTAGAGGAAAATACACAACCCAAAGCGGGTAGGGAAGGTGTCATTGGAAAATTCCAAATTTTCCAGTGGTAATCACAAGGGGCTAACTCCCCATTTCTCAAGATTATAATCTAACTTTATGATCAGCTAGTTCCTGAAACAGAGTCACTGAACTGGCTAACCTAGATTTTTGGTTCTTCTCTCCCTGCTAGATTTTTGGCTCTACTCTTTCTGCTAGAGGGGTCTGAATTTATCTGGGTCTTTCAAAACATACATAGATATAGCTTTTTTAAAGACAGGGTCTCATTGTGTACCCTTGACTGTCCTGAAAACCATTAGGTAGATCAGGCTGACCTCAAATTCACAAAGATCCACCTGCCTCTGCCTCTGAATGCTGGGAATAAAGATGTGATAAGTTCATCATAAATCACTGTAGGACAATAAAAAGCAGTTTTTCCATCTTCAGACGGAACTTGGCTGTGCTTGACAGAACTGCCAGATCCTTCTCCTGGCCCCTTTTTGAGGCTGGTTCTACCAGCTTGCTGCTGTCCACCCACATCTCCGACTCCTCTGTGTCATTGAGTCTCCTCTCTTATAGTTCATCCTCAGCCCTCAGCTCTCACCCTGAACATTCTTCCTGGCTTTAGGTGCCACATGACCGTATACTATTCTACATCCTTAGTCAAACATTTCTCAGTTCCATCACACAACAAACTCAAAGGGGATTTCCCATCATCAACGTCAAACTGGTGTTATAGGAATCTTTCTGGAAAAGTCCTCCAACACCGAGACCGGAAGAGAGAGATCACAGTGGACTCAAGCCAGGACCCATCCTGTCTTCCAGCTGATCCTAGTTGGCTCTGTTTCCAGCTGCATCCTCATTTCATACCCTAAAACCACAGTAGGGTGGGCAAGCAAGCAAAAGGCATATGTGCAGTCAGAAGGGTGTGAAGGCCTGCAACCAATGGTTTCCGCCTTTTCTCCAGGTCATCCTGTCTCAGGCAGCAGGTGGAGTTGTGCTTGGCGAGTAGGCAGGACCAGCAGTGCTTTAAACAAAACACTAAATAAACCAGTAAATCTGCATCTAATAATTAATCTTTTCTACTGTATTCTACTTCACTGGCAATAGAATCCCGTCCCATTAAATCTTACTCACCCCTTTTTTATTCCCACTGCCCTAGGGTCAGCAGAGGTCTTCCAAGCCTGAAGACCACCAAATGGCCTACATTTTCTCCACATCGTTACTTCCTGGGTTAGGTGTGGAAAAATTATTATAGGACCAGTTAAAAATCTTTTTTATTCATTTTATATTTCAACCAGAGTTCTCCCTTCCACCCCTCCCCCAACACCTCCTTCCTACCCCCCCCCCCATCTGCTTGCCTAAAGGGAAGTCAACAAAGCTTCGCACATTAAGTTGAGGACCAAGGCCCTGCCCCCTGCATCAAGTCTGAGCAAAGCATCCTACCAAAGGGAATGGGCTCCAAAAGCTAGCTCATGCACCAGGAATAGATCCTGGGAGCAGTTAAAAAATCTTACCAAAAAAAAAAGTTGGTCCCATGGACCCTCTAAACTCCAGTGTGTGTGTGTGTGTGTGTGTGTGTGTGTGTGTGTGTGTGTGTGTGTGTGCGGGGGGGGGGGTGAAAAGATGATCCCACAAGGAATTCGAGAGACACAGACCAGGCTCTGTGGTGCGCACATGGCAGACAGCACTGCGATCCTGGATGATGTCAATGCAAAACAAAGAGCCTCTTTCTAGGCTCAAGAGGCCCAGCGTGCTTCCAGTCTTCAGGAAGTCCTGCTTTGACAGCTCAGTGGTCGTGGACATGACTACAGTCACAGTTATGAGCCATGGCTGTAATGACATAACACTTCTGGGGCTTAGCTGGCCAAGGGCATCAATGTGAGTGGGAGGGGGGTAGGGGATGGGGATGAGGAACAGAGTGATCATCATGATAGAACAAGGTAAACATTTTCGAGTTTGCCCAGGACATCTCCAGGAATTGCCAGAAATAACACTGAAGGGACTGATCTACTGCACGGGTGTGTTCATAGGTTTGTTTCTGTTACACAAAGACCGGCTAGCAAGCCTGAGAAGTACCAAAGATATCTCCGTTCCCACTCAATTTTTGACTCAGGGTTATAACTATTGTTTGATCAAAAGCTTCCCTGACACCCCTATATCCAAGGACTCTGGGGTATTTGGATTGGAAGCGTTTCGTCTCCCCCCCCCCCACACACACACACGCGGGCGCTTTTCCCTCACCATGCTCCCAACTACCTGGGAGTGCGGCAGTAAATGTGGGCATTCATTTGGTCTAATTTGGTCTGACTGGAACTATTTACATAGGCAGAGAGGCTAGTCTTAAGATTACTCCTAATAGATGGAGGTTTCCCACAGAGGGGCCTGTTTTTCCCACGAGCTCAGCGCCACGTGCTGGAAAACGCCCTTCTCATGTGCTCCCTGCCAGGCTAACATCGGCTTCGACACAGTGAGTTCCCATTTTGGAGTACATGGCCGGTAGTGTGGGGGGTGGAGGGGCATTCACATCTATTTTTGTCGATTTTCGGACTTTCCGATAAAGTCACGGCTGTGCTGGAAGTCCAACTCATGCGGTAAGCCATGCCTCACCGAGATGAGACTTCAGTGTGTTTGGAGATGTCCAGCTCACTCGTTTCTCATGCACCCCCGTTTTGACTCAAGAGCACTGTACGGTGGACATATTGCCACAGGCTTGAGTCCCACAGTTGGCTTGGGTTTCTAAAGGGTCCTTGCGATTATGCAAATATCCTTGGGCGGCCTTTCACAAAAATCCTTTTAAATTGGGACTAACATCTAATGTAAAGCAAACAAGGCTCCATAGCCGGCAGTAGCTAGATTCGTGCTCCCGCCTGCTCCCATCCCTCTCCTTTCCTTCCCCCCTCCCTGCTTCTGTAAGCTGTTTTTATGATCCTTTTATGATCACCAAACTCATGAACTCAAGCAATCCTCCTACCCCTGTCCCATATGACTACAAGGGCTTAGCACATGCTGGCCTCTTGCTTTTCAAAGGTCTCATAGCTGCACTCCAGCTCAATCCCTGCACGCCTTCTCTAGTCTGCTCTCACAAGCACGTATCCCTCAACACTACCCCCAAATCATCTAAATTTTTAATCCCTTCTTGGACTCCACCTCTGTCCAAGTGCTGGGATTAAAAGCAAATACCACCACGCCCAGTTTCTTTCTCAACCAGCCTTTTTCCTTATGAACTACGATCTGAGGAAGAGGGAATGTTTCTTTAAGCTTATCTACATGATACTGGACATAGTGGACAGACATATAATCCCAGCACTGGGGAGGGAGAGAAAAGAAGGTTGCCACAAGTCCTAGGCCAATTTGTGCTGTGTCGTAATTTTTAGACCAGCCTGGGCTACATAGTGACACCTTGTCTCAAAAGCAGAAGGAAAGAGAAAAATAACAACAAAAAAGTATTGGTATTAGGGAGATGGCTAATCAGTGGTTAAGAGTGCTCTTCTAAAAGACTGAAATTCAGTTCCTAGCATTTACGCACCCATCTCTAACTCCAGTTCCATGGAATCTAACACTCTGCTCTGGCCTCCGTGGGCACCCACACATACGGTAAACACACAGATAAATATATATACATGTACCTAAGTAAAATAATGAAAAATGTGTCTTTTATAAAAGCTTGTTCTTCACATCGTAGCACTCTGAAAAGTATAAAATGTGCTCCAAGTCTATGCCGAGAATGAAGACCATAGTGCTAAAGACCAAAATTATATTTCCTGAGAGCCAGACTTGCACGCCTTTTATCCCAGCACTCGGGAGGCAGAGGCAGGCACATCTCTGTGAGTTCAAGGCCAGCCTGTTCTACAGATGGAGTTTCAGGACAGTAAGGTTTATACAGATAAACCAAGTCTCAGGGGAGGAAAATCACAGATTTTTCCAACTGAAACTCAGTGTCTCTCACAACTGAATGGTTGACAAGGGCCATACATTATTAGAAGGTTGAAGTTGTTCCCATTTCTAACCTATGTCCTTGTAAAACCCTCCATATGCCTGTGAGTTGGTCTAAAATACAGCAAAAATGACAGATTATCACTTCCTTGATCAAGCCATTTAATGCTCTTCCATCTTGTTATCCTTTGCCAGTTTTGATGAATCAAGCAGCTCCAATAATAAAGTCCATGTAGCCAACAGCCAGAATCCAGAAACTGCTACCAACAGCCACATGAGCTTAGAAGGAGTTCCTTCCATAGTCGACCCCAAACGTGGTCAACATTTTGATTATAGGTTATGGGGGCCCCCGGACAACATGGGTAAGCCATGCTCAGACACCATCACACAAAGACAGTAGGTAAGTACTGTGTAGAAGTCACTAGACTAAGAGTGTGGTAACTTACAGTATAGCAGTAGATAACAAACACAGATGTGCTTGGAACAGAGTCATTCTGGTTGAATTTCTACAGCCTTTCAGCTAATTAACAAAAATGAAAGTTTATATTTGTACTTACTTGGAATGAAGTTAACATATACAAATCCGCTGGTTCCCTTCAATGTTATACAGGGTTCAGAAGTAATCAAAATGGGGTAAGATTTCATGTTATCTAAAAAGAATAAGGAAAACTTTAACATGATTGTAAATAACTTCCAGTAAATATGGCATTCTGAATATCAGTCCCCAAATGATGATTTTTGTGTTCAAAATTATAATGAGAACAATTGAAGGTCATTGAAAATCTCTCTCTCTAGAACACTGACAGTTGTAGTACAGTTGAAGAAGAGGACCCAGGTTTTCCCTCAAGTACAAACTCCATGTGTAAAAACCCAGAAAATAATGAAGTCTCCAGCACATGCAAACACCCAAACTGTACTCAGTAGTATCTCTACGAAGATTCGGGAATGCTCTCTTGAGAGTCCCTGACCCCAGCACCACCATACAATTAGGAAGCCTCTCCAACCCCAGTCTCACCTGCATGCTCAATACCCTAACTCTTCCAGTTCAGCTCCCAAAGCACTGACTTCCAGGCTGTGCATCCTGGAGTTCTGATAGTCCGCACGGCCTAGTTACACCATCGGAGCCGACAGACACTACTTCTGCTCCACATGTGCGAAGACCAAAACTGCCAGTTCTCAGCTTTTCCATGATGAGAGGAAGAATTGATATAGTCTTCTAATTAACACCCATCTCACTAATCCTGGAATTCTAATGAGTGTGGGTGACAGTGAAAGGAGCAGGCAAAAGCACCTTGGCTTGAGTACTGCCATTTTGACTTCACACTCCATTTTATCTGTAGGGTGGGAAACAGTTCAAGTTCCTAAGGGAAGCTGAGAACTTTCTAATGGCGGAACAACAACCTTCCTAAGCCATATAAACAGTCTATTATCCCCCTTAGTTCCTATTATGGCTGTTCCTAACACAGAAATAAAACAAATGAATCTGACTGGTTGGACTAAAACACTCCCATTTTGTGTCCATTGATAATGATGGAACACACAAGGAAAGTTCCTAATCTTTGGCTTCTGATTGGTGAAAATTATAACTGTAACTTGGCAATAACTGTTTATGATTTTTTTGTACTTTTAAACCCCACTTTTGCCCCTACTTAGAGCTGCCAGAAGAAACAAGGCTCCGAAGTCCTTGTCCTGCAGCCCTGATCCATCAGTGACCTGCCTGTGTGGTGATTTATTAGACTCTCTAGAAACCATAAGTGTTGTCTTTCTCCTTCGTCATGGCATGCAATGGACGGAGTGGAACAACACAATCTATCTTCTTGGGGTAAAAGATGTTGCTAGAATTGGTGGGTGTCAGTCCAAAATAAATTCAAGTCAGCAGAGGGACAAAGATCAATGTCAAAAGCATACCTAGCCATGCACAGTTCAGGCCCAGCACTACTAAATAAATAAATCTATGAAAAGTAAATAAATAATTCAAGTGAGTCCGCCAGCATCTTTGGGACAAACTGTTTATTCATCTTTGTTTTGTGAGACAGGATCTTACTTTCTAGCATGGGCTGTTCTAGGACTCACTATGTAGACCAGGCCTCAAAATTGCAACAATCTTCCTGCCTTGACCTCATGAATGCTAGAATTAGAAGCATGAAACACCATGCCCAGGCTAAGTGGGATTTTTCGTGGACCTTAGAAAGTTACTATAAAAGCCAGGCTTGGCGGGATAAGCTTTAATCTTAGCACTCCAGAGCCTGAGATGGGAGAATCTCCATGAATTTTAAGGCTAATCTGGGCTAGCCTGCACTACAGAGTGAGTTAAAGGTCATCTTGAGTTACAGTGAAATCCTGCTTCAAAAACCACTTCCTAATATTATTACAGTTTGACGTGAGTTTGTCAGAGCATATACATCCAAAACCATAGCATCCCTTCAGCAAGCCAAGGAAAATCCCAATGTACCAAAATCTTGATTTTTGAATTCCAGATCAGTCCATAATAAATGTTTCTTATTTAAGCCCCCCAAACTATAGTGGTTGGGTTTTTTGTTTGTTTGATTGTTCTTTTGTTTTGGTTTGTTGGTTTTGGGTTTTGGTTTTTCCTGACAAGTTTCTCTGTGTAGCCTTGGTGGTCCTGGAACTCTCTCTGTAGACCAGGCTGGCCTTGAATTCCCAGAGATTGGCCTGCCTCTGTCTTACAAGTGTTGGGATTAAAGGCATGCAGCACCAAGCCCGACTCCATAGTGATTTGTTCCAGCAAGTCAAAATCACTAACCCTACCCAGAAAAGATATGTCTCTTCTCTTTCTAGGAAATGATCCTCATAGTAAGGACTGAATCAGGTGTCACGATAACTAGCACTCACCTGCCAATTCTAGAGGGATTAACCCTTTCCAAAGGGAGGTATTTCTGTCTTAGTGGACTCTCCCAGGCACAGGAGGGATAACGTTCTTGTAAGGCAGCAGCCTGTGGAGTTCTAGAGACCCTTTTTGCTTTCTTTCTAGCCTGTGTCAGGGGGCTCCAGGGAAGGTCCAGGACTTGTTGGTGTTACAGAACAAAGGGGCAGGTTCTACCTCAGAAAGTCTCACCAGAAGACAGAGGAAGCCAGGTGTGTGTCCGGTGTGGTATCCCATGCCTTTAGTCCCAGAATTCAGGAAGCAGAGTCAGGCAGGTCTCTTAGTTTGAAACCAGCCTAGTTACATACCAGAGCTACATAGAGAGACTCTATATCAAAAGACAAACCACAAACAAAGACAAAGGGATCCAAACTGTTACTAAAAGAGTACAGATGAATAATAACATGTATTATACATTACTAATAGGCATATGATGAGTCACTATGTAGCACCAAAGAGGCAGATTCAGAACTGCACAGGTGGCTCAGAGGTTGAGCTCCAGCCTAGGATCCACCCACATTAGTCTGCTCAAGTAGCCTGTTAACTCCAGTTCCAGGGAATCTAATGTCCTCTCCTGACTTCTGGGGGCACGAGCATGCACATGGTTCACATATATACCCAGAACATACACACACACAAAGATAAGTAAACTGACAGAAGAGGGGGCCAAAAAAGAGAGGAAAACAGAGGTTAGCAGACTGGGGACTTTCCTAATGGCCCAGAAGTGAACAGCTATTAACCACAGTCAGAGAGCTTCATAAGCCAGGCCCCCAGGAAACTGTGACTGTGCAGATCTCAGTACTGCACTTCTCAAGGGACGTCTCTAAAGTCCCTGCAGCACTTCCGGACCTCAAGCTGCAGATCTTGCTTTTCTAAGAACTGGCATTTCAGAAGGCATCACCTCCCAACCATTCGATATTTCGAGAGGCGGCAAAAATGGACAACCAACGGAGTGATCAACAAAAGAGAAAACAGACTGAAACAGCTACCAAGTCCCTGTGCTAGGTCTTCACAAACCAGGCATCTGCTAACTGTGCAGGGACAAGGGCATTAATTAGGAACCAGTAGCATCAGAGTTTAGCTCAACTGAAAAATATTTGCAGTTCCAGCCCTGGGGAGGTTGGGGAAACAAGGAGCTTGCGTTTGAGGCCAGCATAGAGTGTATAGTGAGTTCCAAGCAAAAATAAGCAAATAACTCTAGAGGCAGAGGAAGGGGGATTTCTTCGAGTTCCAGGCCAGTTTGGTCCATATAGCAAGTTCCAGGCTAGCCCAGGGCTATATACTGATATCCTGTCTAAAAAATAATAGTAAAATATGCGGGGTGTGGTGACTCACACCTTTAATCCCGGGAAGTAAGGGCAGACAGATCTCTGATTTCTAAGCCAGCCCATCTCCAGGCCAACCACCACGGCTACATAGTGAGACCCTGTCTCAAAACGAATTATAGAGTAATAATAATAATAATAATAACCGCATAAATCCAAAAATCAATCTTACTTTTTATAAGTGACTCTTAGGTAAAATTCTTAACTCTAGCAATCCTCATAAAGTGAACTCTAAAATCACTTTCACTTTGCAACTAAAAAAAAAATGAGGCAGAGAATGCCTAAAAATTGCTGAAGATCATACAGTTGGTGAAAGAGAGAGATCAAGCTAACAACCCAAAAACAGAGATGCTCGATGAGCCCTCCAGGACCACCGACTGGAGCAGAAACCCCCACTGGGGAGCAGCTCCCATTCTGCCTCCTTAGGAGGAACCAGTTTGTCGGGTCTGGGACTCTGAAACAAACAATTCCACTGGAACTGACAGCTCAGCAACGACAGAAACACAGGAGCTAAAAACACACGGTTCAGATCAGTAAGGAGAACGAGACGGGATGGGGGGGGGCACACCCGGAAGTGGTCGATCGCTCCACCCCCACCCCATCCCCATCCCCACCCCAGACCTCAGCAGCCCTCACAGCTGGAATCGCAGAGGCTTTCTCCCCGGCCCTCCGGTTCTGTGAAAACTTTCTCTGAAAACAGCTGGAGCTGCAGTTAGTTGCTGCCGATCTCTTACCGCAGTAGGTGTAGGAAATAGTCGTGTCGGAGGAGTTGCAGAACCACTGTTGCTCAGATTTGGCAAACGTGGGAGGAAGCAGCGTAGAGAAGAGAATAAATGGCAACATGATGTGATATCTCCAACACTTTACACACACAAGGAAGACCATCGGACTCGACAGTAAGGAGGAAAGATTCGACTTAGTCACCAGTCATGTGATTTCAAAGTTCCCATCCAACTGTTTCCTCTTTTTACGCTTGTGTGACTGTTTGTATACTTGTTTTTACTCTCTGAGCACTTCCTGCTGCAAAGCAAGTGAGAAAGACCGATCTAGAATATACTGTTTCTGAACACTTAAAGTAAATCAAAGTAATTAGCACTTCAACATACAGCGAGTTTTCGGTGAGACCAAATGCCCTACTGGAGACGCTGTCTAAAATCAACTGAACGGGGCATAGTGATGCACACCTTTAAACCCAGCACTTGGGAAGCAGAGGCAGGTGGGTTTCTGTCAGTTCGAGGCCAGCCTATCTACCGAGTGAGTTCCAGAACAGCTAGGGCTACCTAGTGAGACTCTATCTCTAGAAATGAAGTCCTCTTCAATCCAAGAGAAGATACACTACTTTTCTGTGTACACATTTTTCTCTACAGCAAGTTCATACAGTGATTCTTCCAGGCCTGAGCCAGTTGGTCTCTTGAAAACCATTTCGAACCAACGACAAATAGGTTCAGCCACAAAACAGACAGGCTAGATGATACCCCACATGGTCACGTCCGCTGCAATTCCCAGCTGAGACATCACCAATCTCTAGAGCACACACAAAAGGAAGCTGAGCTTGAGGCAGTGGTGTTGAAGTGGAGTGGACTGGGTTTGGATTTGCTGTGCATGCTAACAAGTGCTCTTCCACTGAGTAACATTTTGAGGCAAAAGTTTGAATCCCAATAATGAAATGCCATTGCTTTGTTCTGGCATCTATTTCATGTCAGGACTCTGTTTTAGTCAAATGCCTCTTCCTTCAGCCGCATTGCTACTTCATCCTTTGTAGGATCTCAGTGTAGGATTATCAGCCAAAACGGCTTGGAAATGTGGCCTGCAATCCTGGTCTGCTGGTAACATTGAACAGACCACACAGACCTGTGAAAGTAGCAAGGAAACTTTATTTCAAGCAAAGCAATAGAAAAGATCAGAATGGTACTGGAGAGACGACTCACTGGTTAAGAGCACTGGCTGCTCTTCCAGAACTACCTGGGTTCAATTGCCAGCACATGGCAACAATTCCCACATGGCAGCTCACAACTGTCTGTAACTCCAAGATCTGATACCCTCACACAGACATGCATGCAGGAAAAAAAATCAATATACACAAAATGCACATAAAATAAAAATAAATATTTAAAAATCAGAATATAATGCAAGACAGCAATGATCCATGTGAGGCCATACCAAGCTATAGCCTGGGACCCCTTATGGGGCTAAAGGAAGGAGGAGTTTGCACTAAGGGGCACAGTGTTGATGGTTCTGTATTTTTAAAATATTTATTTATTTTTTATGTATAAATAGTCTATCTGTATGTATAGATAGGCCAGAAGAGGGCACCAGACCTCATTCAGGTGGTTGTGAGCCACCATGTGGTTGCTGGGAATTGAACTCAGAACCTTTGGAAGAGCAGGCAGTGCTCTTAACCACTGAGCCATCTCTCCAGCCCCGATGGTTCTGTATTTTCATTGATAGATTATGTCATAAAATAATTTTCCTACTACACATTCCCCTTCCTATAATGCATCTGATTTTGATTATATGTATACCCAAATATGCATTAGAGTAAGATGGTAAATAGGAGATTCCTCCTAAATGTTCACTTACAGGACACAATTTTTCTTAGTGAGCATGTGTCCAAATCCAGTTCAGGCCAAATAGGATTTTCCATTCTTTGTACTGTATACACTGGGAGTATATGTGAATAGAGACTGTCTAAGTCTGATGGCTGTTAGGGGAGGACATACATATCCCATTATTCATAGAAGGGTGTGTGTGGATACACAGGTGGATACCCAAGGTTGCTGGGTGCATTGTTGGGGGGGGGGGGGGCCA
Organism: Microtus pennsylvanicus; assembly: GCF_037038515.1. Lineage (NCBI taxonomy): Eukaryota > Metazoa > Chordata > Mammalia > Rodentia > Cricetidae > Microtus > Microtus pennsylvanicus. The sequence continues at coordinate 29,344,654 of NC_134583.1, read as the reverse complement.
GTACACACAGGTAAAGGAGCTAGGCTGCCAACTCTGTTGTTAGAAGGGGGGGGGGGGGTTGCCCAGTACACACAGGTAAAGGAGCTAGGCTGCCAACTGTATTGTTAGAAGGGGGGGTAATACATAACCTAATCCAAATAGAGCCTCAGGTTACTAGAATATTCCTTATGCTTACCTGCCTCGCTGTACACATAAGAAAATATTTTGATAAAAATATTTATACCTAGAACTGCACCTTTCTATTATTTTTAATAATTGGGGGTGGGGCCCTCACTCATGTGTGGAGGTCGGACAGCTACTTGTGGGAGCTGGTTTTCTTCTACCACATGAATTGAAGGTATTCTATTTAAGTCATCAGCCTTGGCAACAAGCAGCTTTACTCACTCAGTTCTCTCTCTCTCTCTCTCTCTCTCTCTCTCTCTCTCTCTCTCTCTCTCTCTCTCTCTCACTATATAGCTCTGCCTGGCCTAGAACTCACTATGTAGACCAGGTTGGCTTGGAACTCACAGAGATTTACCTGCCTCTACCTCTTGAGTGCTTGAGTTTGATACATATCCACCTTTCTTATACTTTAAAAACTACAGAGTAAATTCAAGAACAGCCTGGCCAACTTATGCAGAAGGTCCAGCAAGATGGCTCAACAGGCAAAGGTACATGCTACCTAACCTGGTAACTTGAGTTCAAGTTCTAGAACTCACACGGTGGAAGGAGAGAACCAACGTCTGCAGGTTGTCCTTGACTGCCGCATGTGTGCTGCCACATGCACGTGTGAAATGATCATTCTTCTACAATGCAGAGGCTGCAGAGATGTCTCAGGGAGTAGGAGTACTTGCTGTTCTTCTGAAGACCCAGGTTTGCTTCCTTAGCTAGGGTTTCTACTGCTGTGAAGAGACACCATGACCACAGAAACTCTCGTAAAGAAAAACATTTAATTCAGCTGGTTTACAGTTTCAGAGGGTTAGTCCATTATCCTCATGACAGGACATGGCAGCATGCAAGCAGACATGGTGCTGGAGAAGGAGCTGAGAATTCTACATCTTGATCCATAGGCATCATGAAGTAAACTGTATCACTGGGCATAGCTTGAGCATAGGAGACCGCAAAGCCTACCCTCACAGTGACACACTTCCACCAATAAGGCCACACCTACTCCAAAATGCCACACCTCCTAGTAGTGCCACTCCCTTTGGGGGGGTCATTTTCTTTCAAACCACCACAGTTCTCATATCTGGCAATTCACAATAGCCTGTAACTTTAGCTCTAAGGGAGTCCAGTGTCCTCTTCTGATCACTGTGGGAACTACATTCATGTGTGCAAATATACACACACAGAGACACATACACATATAATGCTTAGAAAATTTACTAGGCAGTGGTAGTGTATGCCTTTAATTCCAGCACTTGTGGGGCAGAAGTAGGCAGATCTCTGCAAGACTGAGGTCATCCTGGTCTACAGAGCAAGTTGCAGGACAGCCAAGGTTACACAGAGAAACCCTGTCTTGAAAAGCAAAGATAGATAGAAGATAGATGATGGATGGATGGATGGATACATAGACACATAGATAATTGGTGCTTTATCTGAGACATAGCTCAGCTATAACAAGCTTTGGCTCTTGCCAAGGGCCAGGGCTCAATTCTCAGCAACTACATAGAGGCTTACAACCATCTGTAACTCCAGTTCCAGAGCAGGGTATTCAATGCCCTCTTCTGAACTCCATGGACACCAGACACACACAAGGTACACAGACATACATGCACACAAAACAACCATACACATAAAATATATTTTTTTAAAAATATAATATAATAAAAACACTTCTTAAATCAGGCTGTAGTGACACATGTCTTTAATCCCAGCATTTGGGGAGCAGAGGCAGGTGGATCTCTGTGAGTTCGAGGCCAGCCTGGTCTACAAGAGCTAGTTCCAGGACAACTAGGGTTGTTACACAGAGAAACCCTGCCTCAAAAAACAAACAAGCAACAAAAATTTCTTAAAGTGCTAAAGATAGAGCTCAACAAGACCCTAGGATCCTTTACTTATTATAAGTAAGTAAAGGAAGGAAGACAGAAAGAAAGACAGAGAGAGAGAGAGAGAGAGAGAGAGAGAGAGAGAAGAAGAAAGAAAGAGAGGGAGGGAGGGAGGGAGGGAGGGAAGCAGGGAAGGAGGGAGGAAGGAAGGAAGAAAGTTGTGGGGTGGGCAGTGGTGACACACACCTTTAATCCCAGCACTTAGGAGGCAGAGGCAGGTGACTATTCATGAGTTTGAGGGCAGCCTGGTCTATAAAGTGAGTTCCAGGAGGCCAGAGCAGTTACACAGAGAAACCCTGTCTCAAAAACTTCCAAAATAATATTGATGATAATAATAATAATTATAAAATTAAAAAATAAATTATGGTGGTCTGAATGAAGATGACTCCCCGTTGACTCATAGGGAGTGGCATTATTGGAGGTGCAGCCTTGTTGGAGTAGGTGTGAACTTGCAGAAGGAAGTGTGTCACTGGGGTGTGCTTTGAGGTTTCAGAAGCTCAAGCCAGGTCTAGTGGGTCACAGTCTCTTCCTGCTGCCTGCTGATATGATATAGAACTCTCAGCTACCTCCCCAGTACCTTGTCTGCCTGTGTACCACCATGTTTCCCTCCATGGCAATGATGGATTAAACCTCTGAAACTGTAAGCCAGTCCCAATTAAATGTTTCCTTTCTAAGAGTCGCCAAGTCTTGGCGTCTCTTCACAGCAATAGAAACCCTAACAAGACATAAATAAACAAACAAACAAACAAATAAATAAGCAAACAAGGAAAAGACAAGCGAGAGAGCAAACGAAATAAAGGCAGGCAAACAACCTGAATGTCCCATCAAGGTCTCAAAATACCATTTTCTACTAAAAGGAAGCAGACTTTCTTAGAAAAATTGTTGACTCCAGGTATGGGGTAGAACATGTACAAGATGAACCAGGAACACTGCCCATTTGAAAAGGGTTTCGGGAACCAAAGATGAACTCACTAGTTCCCTGGTACGGCTCTAAAGAGCTGCGCAGGGCTGGAAAGCTGGCTCTGTGGTTAAGGGCACTTCTCACTCTTACAGAGGTCTCAGGTTTGGATCTCAGCACCCACAGGGTGACTTAAAACCATCTGTAACTCCAGTTCCAGGGATTCTGACTCCCTTTTCTGAACTCGGGGGGCACCAGACACTCACATGGTACACATACATATTCAAGCAAAACATTAAAACACGTAAAGTAGATCTAAAAATTAATTTGTGAAAGAGCTGAAAACAATGCAAATGTTTCCTGTGGTTCCAGATGAAATTACCTGGCGCAAGTGAGAAGGAAGCACAGAAGATGCAACAAACCCCGCATAGAAGTTTATTAGAGGAGATGTGTACAGGCCTGGGAAGTCAGTGTGCAGAGAAGGTGGCGGGAGACGGTGGTCCAACCTTTAAAAGCAGCCTAGCGCATGCGCACAGGGGTTGCCGAGGCTATGTCATACGCAGATGACAAAGGGCTCATGCATGCAGCAAGGACTTAGCTGAGTCATACGTAGATCATATGGGGGGCCCTTTAACGTGGGGAGGGGGCGTTAGGCACTTCTGCCTGAGGGATTGTCTGCACCTGCATGACCCCTAGAACCTGGAATTATCAGCCTTATGTGGCTGAAATCATTACACCAGAGGTCAGATTATGAAGTCAGTTTCACTGAACTGAAGTCAAGGCATTGATACTGACTGTGATGATTTGAATAGGAATGGCCCCATATGTTTGAATGCTTGACTGACAGGGAGTGGCACTATCAGCAGGTGTGGTGTTGTTGGAATAGGAGTGGCCTTGTTGGAGGAAGTGTGGCACTATGGGTGCCACCTAAGAGGTCTCAGATGTTCAAGCTAGGCCTAGTGTGGCATTCTGTTTCCTGCTGCCTACAGATCCATCCGTAGACCCCTCAGCTCCTTCCCCAGCACCACGTCTGCCTGTGCACAGCTACGCTTCCTGCCATGATGCTAACAGACTAAACCTGTGAAACTGTCAGTGTTTCCTTTATAAGGGTTGCCATGATCATGGTGTCTCCTCACAGCAATAGAATCCCTAAGACGCTGGCTGAGGGCCCATTGCTCCACAGAAGTCAAAACTGTGGCATTGCTTTTTGCCAAAAGAAAAAGTTTGAAATCCCACATGAAGATAAGAGGTCCACTCAAATCTGCCCTTTTCCTGGTAGGTTAGGAAGAAATTGTAAAGGCTCTAGACAAGAGAGACAGAGGTTCCTCCATGTTTACATCTGCACTCTAGTCAAGATGGAACTTGTGAATGTTTCGGAATCAGAAGTTTTTGATGTCTGCTACTCTGGTCCACACTGGGTCGATGGTGGCACCATTCTCTTCAAGTCTAGGCTGTTAGTCCCTGTTCTTGCCCCTCAGGTTCCACTCATTGTGGAGACTGTAATTCCTTGAACTCTTGGGGACAGTTATATCAGTTCTTGGGATTCTGCAATGTGTCCTGAAAAACAGCATCAATGGTTCCTGGGGCAGAAAGGCTGCCTTTATGGCTCAATTCCAGAGTCTGCAGCTCCTACTGGAGACTCTAGGGGGAGAATTCTTTTTTTTTTTTCTTCTTTTTTTGGTTTTTCGAGACAGGGTTTCTCTGTGGCTTTGGAGCCTGTCCTGGAACTAGCTCTGTAAACCAGGCTGGTCTCGAACTCACAGAGATCTGCCGCTCCAAGTACTAATCCTTACATTCCTCTCATCTCAAATTAAAGCCCTCCAGACTCTCCTTCCATGGATCTCTTTCCTTCTCTTATTGCCTGTCTTCGTCTGACTGGGACTTCAACTAGCCAATATGGAGTCCCAAGCAGAAGAGAGATGAAAGACTAGTAATGATGGGAATTACATATTTGGATGTTCTAACGCCCAGCGCAAGTTTTTCAGGTAATTTCAGCCATTTAATATTTAACAAAGATGCCAAAATCATAAGCCGAAGAAAAGACTATTCAACACATGGCGCTGGGGAAGCAGGATGCTCACATGCAGGTTAGAGAAATAGACCTGTATCTATCAGGTTGCACAAAAAACAACTCCAAAAGATCAAAGGCTCAAACATGAAAACCGAAACTGCTCAAAGAAAACACAGACAGTACCCTGTGTGATATAAGTACAGGAAAGGACTTCCTGAATAGGACTCCGTTTCCCGAGAATTAAGGCCATCAACTGATAAGTGAGACTTCATGAAACCCAAAGGCTTCTGCACAGTTCAAGAAACAATTAAGTAAAGAGGAAGCCCAGAGAATGGGGGGAATCTGTTCCACCTATATATCTGACAGAGGATTACTGTCCATACTGTATAAAGAGCTCAAAAGACAAAGCATCAGGCTGGAGTGATGGCTCAGAGGTTAAGGGCACTGACTGATTTCCAGAGGTTTTGAGTTCAATTCCCAGCAACCACATGGTGGCTCACAACCATCAGTAATGAGATCTAGTGCCCTCTTCTGGCATATGTGCAGGAAGAACCCTGTATATATAATTAATAAATAAGTCTAAAAAAAAAAGACCAAGCATCAAAAACATACAAGCAAACAGAAATGACATGCCGGGTGTTGGTGGCTCAGGTCTTTAATTGGATCACCCGGAGGCAGAGGCAGGTGGGTCTCTGTGAGTTCAAAGCCAGCCTGGTCTACAAAAAGAGTTCCAAGACAAAAACAAAAGGAAACAAACAAATGACACATTCAAAAAATAGACCTGGGACCTGAACAGAGAGTTCTCAAAATAAGAAAAAAGAATGGCTAAGAAATATCTCAAAACATATTATTCATCAACTCCAGCAATTAGCAATTAGGGAAATACAAATCAAAACAACTTTGAGATTTTATCTTACTCCAGCCAGAATGACAAAGATCAACAAAACAACTGACAACAGACGCTGGGAGGGTGGGGAGAACCCTTCTTCACCATGGGTGGGACTTCAAGCCTGTGGAGCCACCGTGGAAAAATCAATGCAGAGAATTCTCAAAATGCTAAAAATAAAGCTATCATATGACCCAGCTACACCCCTCCACCCTACTCCACAGACACTTGCTCGACCATCTTCACTGTTGCTCTACTCACAATCGCTAGGAAATTCTGTCTCAACGAAACAAAACAAACAAAAGACTATGAATATATTTTCAGCCAATTTATTCAAGCTAAGACTATCAATCTACCTAAGTGCCATTTTGTTACTTTTAAAAAGGATTTATTTTTATTTTATACAAATGAATGAATGTTTTGCTGTGCACCATGTTCCTTGCACGTTAGTGGCTCGCGTCCATGGAGGCCAGGAGAGGGTGCTATATCCCCTAGAATCAGATTTGAGATAGTTATGTGCTGCTCTTTGGATGCTGGTAACCAAACTCGGGATCTTTGGAAGAGCAGCAAATGCTTTTAACTGTTAAGACAATTATCACATGTACTCATTCATAGGTGGTTTTCAAACATAAAGCAAAGAAAACCAGCCTACAAACCACAATCCCAGATAACTTAAACAACAATGAGAACACTAAGAGAGACTTACGAAGATCTAATCTACATGGGAAGTAGAAAAAGACAAGATCTCCTGAGTAAATTAGGAGCATGTGGACCTTGGGGAAGGGTTGAAGGGGTAAGGAGGAGAGGCGGGGAGGGGAACAGAGAAAAATGTAGAGTTCCATAAAAATAAAAAAAAGTCATCTTATCAGCCCCCATTTTGTCACTTTTGTGTCTGAAAATTGAGTCCTTTCAATACAATGAAACCTTCATTAAATAAAAAGATTACTGGGGCTGAGAAAACACCTCAGTCAGTAAAGTGTTGCCCTTCCAGTGTGAGGAACAGAGTTCAATTCCCAGCACTAAAGAGAAAAAGCTGATGGCAGCATGCAACTGGAATTACAGCCACAGGAAGGGCAAAGATGGAAGGATCCCTGGGGCCAGCCATTCTAGTTCCAAGGACTGTGGAGACTCTAGCTTTAAGGTAAGATGGATGGTGGCTGCTGTGCTCGCCTTTACTCCCAGGACTAGGGAGGCAGAGGCAAATGGATCTAACACAGCAGTCCTCAACCTGGGGGGGACACCAATCTTTTCATGGGGCTCACATATCAGATATCCTGTGTATCAGATATTTACATTATGATTCTTAACAGTAGTGTTACAGTTACAATGAAAATAATTTCATGGTTGTGAGTCATCACATGAGGAACTGTATTAAAGGGTCACAGCAGCAGGGAGGTTGAGAACCACTGGTCTAACACATTTTCTGGACCCTTCCCCACTGGAGAGAGCTACTGCTCTATGTCTCAATAGACTGCTGTGGGACAATGGTTTGTGCCCTGTCAGTTGTATTTTAATAAAATGCTGATTGGCCAGCAGCCAGGCTGGAAGTATAGGCCCAGTGACTAGGCAGGAAGTAGAGGCAGGACAATGAGAATTCTGGGAAGAAGGAAGTTTGATTCTGCAGTCATGACCCAGCCACAGAAAAAGCAAGTGTTGGACTCTAGAGTCCAAACACCAAGGAGGAGTCACCCCCCAGAGACCACCTCTCACACCATAGCTGATGCAAAAGCATGAGGATTTTATTAATTCTGTCATAACAGGGTCACTCAGCATTCGGGAAGCCGAGACACCTCGAATAGCTGGTACAGGCTACTTTTAAAGGAGAAAGCCACAGAAGCAAGGGGGGTTGTTCTTTGACCATTATGATTGGCTTATTCGAAAGAGCTATTACCAATAATTGGCTGGAGAGCTGTTGCCAGATCAGATGAGGTAAGAGGTCATTTGACCCCATTTCCCAGGGGACTGAATCCAAACATACGTGTATAGGTAATAGTTCAGGAAATGAGTCAACATCTTAAAGGTTATCTTGCCCCAATTTCTGGAGAACATAAGTGCATGTGTAGCTGTTAGGTCCTTGGTTCCCAGGGGAGGAGGGTAAGCACTAGGGCACAGAGGCTGAGAGGGTTCAGAATTGTCAGAAATGGCTTCAGAATTGTCCTAAAGTTTTACACAAGATGTGACTGCCTTGCCAAATAAGGTACCAAGCCACGCTGCTAACATAGACAAGTATAATGGGCTAATATAAACTGTAAGAGTTAATAAGAAGTCTGAGCTGTAGTGAGCCGGACAGGATCGCCATTACAAGATGGCGCCGACATCCTGTCTTGTTTGTTACAAACAACTCCATATTTGGCTATGGCTTTGAGAGCTGCGCTCCCCGCTTCCCGCATGCGCGGTGGATGTAGATTCTTGAGCCTATCCCGATGCGGTCTGGTGTCAGCTGTTGGTGGCAGCCAATCACAGGGCGACCCGTGTGCCAATTCCCTATTTAAGCGGCTGCCTAAGTGCACCCCCTTCCCTTCGCTTCCTGCTCCCCTTCGCTTCCTGCTGCCTCTCCCCTGTGCTCCCTGCCCCTTTGCTCCCTGTCCCTCGTTTTCCTGCCCCCTCGTTCCATGCCCCCATCAATCAAGGGCACTCCAGTAAAGCGTGATCTGAGTTGAATCCTGGTGTGGTGGTCGTTCTTCCGTCACTGGTCAAGAAGTCCGCCGCAACTGGTGCCGAAAACCCGGGAACTTCGGTCGCCAGGCGAAGGGCCGAAGAGGATTCTGAACTCAACACGCGGAGTGGCGACGTCGGTAAGTTTCTCCCAGTATGCTGATTTCAGTCTCCCCAAGTATGCTGTTTGCGGGAGTGGGTTCTTGGATGTTTGGTCTCGTGTTCGTGGCGTTTGTGGTGTTAGTACTAGCCTGCTTTCTCTGGTTTCACTGCCGTAAGTCCGGCTGCAACCTCAGAGCAGGGAACAACGTGGACGTTCCGAGAGAGGGGCAAAAGGCCCGAATTAAACACAAGAACGGTTTTTCAGATTCAAAGGGAGGAAACTTGGAAAGGCCTGAAAGAAAAAAAGTAAAAGAAAAGGATCCTGATACAATCCTCTCTAAAAGAGAGGCTAATGAGAAGAGGGGAGGTCCCCTCTATCCAGCGCTCGTGGAATTTGCGGGCCTGGATCGGTCTGAGGAGTTAGACCCTCAGGAGGAGGAAGAACTGGAGAAAGCCGCCTCTGGTAATCTTAATGTGTCATCCTATGATAGGCTTGGTAGAGATCTGGCCGCTAAACAAGAAATGCTAAGGAAGGGAATTATATTCCTCTGGTTCGAGTTACCAAGGCCTCCAGATTTTGTAGAATGTGAACAGCTGCGGCTCTAAGATGCAAAGCTGCAAACACAGAAACTGCCTTGAGGACCGACAAGGCTAGAACGCTAGGCCACTCCCAGCGTGGGCCTCAGGGCATAGAAGTGCAGCATGACCGTGGTAAAGCTCACCAGCTTAAACGGTCGGGCCCAGCCACTCTGCTCAGTCAAGCCTCCAAGCAAGGCTGAGTGGCTGAGCGGCTGAGCGCATGTTCTTGTGGTTAAACAACTTTGTATTTAGGCCCAAAAGGGGTATTGCTAAGTTTTGAGGTAGATATTTGCCTAATTTTAAAAAATAGACATAGTGGGAGACGCCCAATGCTGGGGAAACTCTCACTCGGGTCTTGGGATGGCGCGGGCCCCCGCATGGCTCGCGGGAGACCATCCTTGCTGAGGTCGCGCATGTGGCCTTGGTTGGCGGGGGAGGAGTTCAACCCCAAGTACCAGGAAAAAGAATTTTTGAAAAAGAGGCCACTGCCCAGTGGTCCAAAAGGGTCATAAATTCCAAAAAATCCACAGGTGGTTGCCTTGGGACCACTCCCAAGGTCGTAATCGGTTAGTTCCTAAAAAACAGGAAGCTGATGATCACAAGGAGGAAACTCACTGTTTCTCGGGATTGTCAGGATTGCAGTCTGGTTTTGTCTTCAGCTAATTCCTGATACAGGGTAGCTGTACAGGCTAGTCCTGGATTTTTGGTTCTTCTCTTCCTGCTGGGAGAGTCTGGTTTGTTCAGGTTTTTCAATACGATGTGTGATCCAAAGATGACTGTGTCAGTTTACACTTCCAGCAATGGAGTTTTTTCTTTACCCACATTTTCTCAAACATAAATTGTTAGCAATAATTTCCAATCTTGGGAATTTTTACAAGGATAAGATAAAATCTCAGAGTTTTGGTTTGCATTTCTCTGATGGCTAAAGGATGTTATGTTTGAAAGTTTTTTGAGTGTCTCTCAGTCATTTTTAAGTTCATCTGAGAGTTTTCTGTTTAGGTCTGTAACAAATATTTTTTGGATTAAAATTTTTAATAACTAATTTCCTGAGTTCTTCATATATTTTTGGAATGGATTTATGATGAGTAAAGATCTTTTCCCACTATGTAGTCTTGTTGTACAGGAGTTTCTCAGTTCAGGAGATATAGTTTATGGTTTCTCCAAATGTTTATGCCACCGAGGCTGTGTTTGAGATGTGGCAAAGTGTGCTTCAAAAATTTTTCTCTGTGAGATTCAACATAATTTTTATATGCTGAGGCCTTTGGCTCATTTAAACTTAAGTTTTGTACATGGAGATGGATGTAGATCTAATTTTCATTTTTCTACATGTTGGGGCCTGGTCTTGGCACCAGATAAGATCCAACAGACTACTGCTATAAAATTTCTGGGGGCAGTTATATCCCCTTTGACGGTGACCCCTCAAAAGATTTCCATTCGCACCCATCATTTGAGGACACTTAATGATTTTCAACAATTATTGGGGGATATTAATTGGATTAGGGGGTATTTAAACATCCCCCGGGCAAAGTTGTTGCCCTTGTTTTCTATTTTGGAAGGTGATCCAAATGTTAATTCGAACAGAACTTTGACCCCCTTGGCTAAAAAGGCTTTAAAACAGGTGGAGAAAGCAATGACTAAGGCACAATTGTGCCGAGTCGATCCTGATTTGCCTATATTCTTATGCATCTTAAAAACTGCACATTACCCTACTGAGTGCTATGGCAAGATGGCCCCTTATGGTGGATCCATGGTAATTCTTCAGGTACCAAAACCATTCAATATTATCCCGAGTTGGTTGCTTCTCAAGCGGTATTGGGGATAAAACATTGTTTAACATCTTTTGCTACCATGCCGGATAAATTGATTATTCCCTATACCAAAGGACAGGTGGAGACATTGGCAGCTACAGTAAATGAATGGGCTGTTTTGGTTTGCGCTTTTCCTAACCTTATTGATAATCATTATCCAAGACATCCCCTATTAAATTTTGTGGAAAGGAACTTAGTGTATTTTCCTAAGGTTACCTTTAAAAAGCCCATTAATATGGCCTTGACTGTTTTTACTGATGGCTCCAAAACTGGCAAAGGTGCCATAGTAATTCAAGGTAGGGATCCCATTTTGCTTGACTTTCGACCTGATTCCCCACAAGTCACGGAATGTATGACTGTGCTGGAAGTTTTTAAAAGATTTTCAGAACCCTTCAATTTATTTTCAGATTCTAAATATGTGGTGAATGCTGTTGCCTCATTGGAGGTGGCTGCCTTTGTTAGAAATTCAAGTACAGTTTCCAATATTTTGTGTCAAATTCAAGCATGCATTTTACAAAGAGATAATCCCTTTTTCATTGGACATATTCGGGCTCATACTTTGCTTCCAGGACCCATGTCTGAGGCCAATGATTTGGCTGACTGCCTTACCCGGTCCATAGCTTTGGTCGTCTCGGACCCTGTAGAATTAGCACGAGATTTTCATAAGCTTTGGCATGTGCCTGCCAATACCCTTAGAAAAAAATTTCATATTTCCAGACAGATAGCCAGAGAAATAGTTAAAGCCTGTTCTTCATGTGTGACCTTTTTATACCCCCCTAATGTTGGGGTCAACCCTAGAGGGCTGCAACCTAACGCGTTGTGGCAAATGGATGTTACCCATCTGCCTGATTTTGGCAAATTAAAATATTTACATGTATCAGTGGATACCTTTTCGGGCATTATTCATGCCACGCCCCTAGCGGGAGAAAAGGTAACTCATGTAAAAACACATTGCCTGGAGGCCTGGGCCGCCTGGGGAAAACCCCTACGCCTGAAGACAGACAATGGCCCGGCATATACCTCCCATGGATTTCGTGCCTTTTGTGCACAGCTCCAAGTGACCCACATTACGGGTCTTCCATACAATCCACAAGGACAAGGTATTGTGGAGAGAGCCAACAGAAATATTAAAGAAATTCTACAAAAACAAAAAGGGGGAATAGCTGAATCCGCTTCCCCCAGGGAAAGAATCTCCCTTGCTCTCTTCACACTTAACTTTTTAAACCTGAATGAGTCGGGTACTGCAGCAGCTGAAAAGCATGCAGCAGGCCCTATGGAACAAAAGGAATATGTGAAGTGGAAAGATGTATTGGATAACAAATGGTATGGACCGGATCTTGTGTTGGCAAGATCCAGGGGAGCTGTGTGTGTTTTTCCACAGGGCCAAGAGGCTCCGCTTTGGGTTCCGAGCCGGCTGACACGCATGATCAAGGAAGTTCCTAAGGATGAGGCTGAGTCTCTGGAGAAAGTTCCTGCAGACATCCCTGATGACGTGGATCCAGTGGAAGGCGGAGCACTGAAGGGGAATCCTGTCAGCCTTCCCAAAGGCGATGCCTGTTCGGCATGATGCCACAGTTCTCCCCAGATTTTTACCTTTTAGGAGAAGCACGTAACTTTACAGAGAAAGGGTCCCTGTGCTTTCAGTTGCGTGGGCATGTTTTTGGCAAGCTGCCTGGGTGGCTGTGTGTTGTGCCTGTGGTTGGTTTGCTGCCTTCGAGCCCAGACCAATAGGGATAAGGCTATATTGGGATAAAGTTATAATCTCTCAGGCATTAGCTACTCTGGAGTGTGGCTCCTTCCCCCAGATATGGTTGTTAGCACTAAGAGACGCTTAGAGCTTCCATCCTGCACAGCCTTTGCACCCCATGGGATCTGTTGATCCATTGCACTTGGGTAGGTGTGCGGATGTAGGCTCCTTCTGCACAGCCTTTGCACCCCATGGGATCTGTCGATCCATTGCACTTGGGAAGGTGTGTGGTTGTAGGTTCCTGCGACACAGCCTTTGCACCCCCGGGGTTCCTCGTATACCCATTGCACAGGGGAAGGTGTGTCCATGGAAAATATCTTCCATCCTCGATCGACCAACACATCATGAGGTGGGGGTCAGATTGTATGACGTTAGTCCTGCGCTCATTGCTTACAAACAATAAGGGGGAACTGTAGTGAGCCGGACAGGATCGCCATTACAAGATGGCGCCGACATCCTGTCTTGTTTGTTACAAACAACTCCATATTTGGCTATGGCTTTGAGAGCTGCGCTCCCCGCTTCCCGCATGCGCGGTGGATGTAGATTCTTGAGCCTATCCCGATGCGGTCTGGTGTCAGCTGTTGGTGGCAGCCAATCACAGGGCGACCCGTGTGCCAATTCCCTATTTAAGCGGCTGCCTAAGTGCACCCCCTTCCCTTCGCTTCCTGCTCCCCTTCGCTTCCTGCTGCCTCTCCCCTGTGCTCCCTGCCCCTTTGCTCCCTGTCCCTCGTTTTCCTGCCCCCTCGTTCCATGCCCCCATCAATCAAGGGCACTCCAGTAAAGCGTGATCTGAGTTGAATCCTGGTGTGGTGGTCGTTCTTCCGTCACTGGTCAAGAAGTCCGCCGCACTGAGCTACTAGGCCAATCAGTTTATAACTAATGTAGACTTCTATGTGATTTCTTTGGGACTTAACTGCAGGAACTGGGCAGGACAGAAACCTCAGACAATAGACTTTTCTGGAAGAGGCAGAGAGGCGTGGCGTCCAGACGCGCAGAGGCAGAGAGGTGGACACTGCGGAAATGCGGCAGAGAGGCGCGGCATCCAGACACGGCAGAGAGGCATCACAATCAGGAAGAGGCTTTGGGGGACCGGCGCAGCGGCAGACGGCGGGGACCGGCGTGAAGGCAGATGCAAGCAGCGGGGACGGGCATGCAATAACGAGAGTAGATAGCCCTACTACAATTAAATCAAAGAGGTAGGCCTTTTGTTGACGAGGTCAATGGCAAACGGGGAGCCTGGTCCTGTCCTGAAAACGCTTCGGAGGGGTGAGAGGGTTCTTGGCCTGTGGCAGGACCCAGGTAACAGAGCGAGAGCATTTTGTAAGCGGAGCCCTTGGCCAGCAGGAAAACCTGATCCAGTTTTTAAAAGACCCATTAGATAGGATCAATAGGAGGAGATGGGCAGGCACCAAGGCAAGAATTCACCCAATAATCTGAAAAACAACATGAAAAGACCAGAACCCAATGATCTTACAACAGAAGTATTTGAACAACCTAACACAAAAGAAGTGGAAAAAATTGACTTTATGAACGCAATAGAGTCCCTTAAACAACATGTAAAAAATGCCCTTATAGAAAAGGATGAGAAGTATAACAAAAAGTTTGAAGAAATGAGTAAATACGTACATGATACCCTGGGAAACCAAGAAAAAACGTTCAAACAGGTCATGGAAACAGTTCAAGAATTGAAAACTGAAATGAAGGCAAGGAAGAAAATACAAACTGAGAACCAGCTGGATATGGAAAATCTAGGTCAAAGAGCAGAGTCTACAGAAACAAGCATAATCAATAGAATACAAGAGATAGAAGAAAGAATCTCAGATTCTGAGGACACCATAGAGAAAATAAATGAACAGATCAAAGAAAACAGCAAAGCCAACTAATTCTCAACACAAAACATTCAGGAAATGGGACACAATAAAAAGACCAAACCTAAGAATAATAGGAATAGAAGAAGGAAAAGAGTCACAGCTCAAAGGCCCAGAAAATATTTTTAACAAAATTATGGAAGAAAACTTTCCCAACATAAAGAAAGATATTCATTTAAATATTCAAGAAGCATACAGAACACCAAACAGACTGGATCAAAGAAAAATATCTCCTCGCCATATAATAATCAAAACACAAAATATACAGGTTAAAGAAAGAATATTAAGAGCTGTAAAGGAAAAAGGGCAAGTAACTTATAAAGGTAAACTGATCAGACTTACACCTGACTTCTCTATGGAAACCATGAAAGCTAGAAGGTCCTGGATAGATGTACTGCAGAAGCTAAGAGACCATGGATGCAAACCCAAACTACTATACCCAGCCAAGCTATCGTTCACTATCAATGGAGAAAACAAGACATTCCAGGGTAAGAACAAATTTAAACAATACGTAGCCACAAATCCAGCCCCACAGAAAGTAATAGAAGGAAAATCGCAACCCAAGGAATCCAACACTGCCAACACTGCCTACAATAACTCAGGCATCTAGCGACCCTTCACCAGCACAACTCAAAGAAGGGAGACACACAATCTCTACTACCAAAAACAATAAGAATAACCAGAGTAAACAACCACTGGTCATTAATATCACTTAATATTAATGAGCTCAATTCACCTATAAAAAGGCACAGGCTAAGAGATTGGATACGAAAACAGGATCCAACATTCTGCTGTTTGCAAGAAACACATCTCAACCACAAAGACAGGCACCTACTCAGAGTAAAGGGTTGGGAAAAGGTGTTTCAAGCAAATGGTCCTAAGAAACAAGCAGGTGTGGCCATACTAATTTCTAACAAAACTGACTTCAAACTAAAATCAATCAGAAGAGACCGAGATGGTCACTTTATACTCATAACAGGAACAATACATCAGGATGACGTCTCAATCCTGAATATCTACGCCCCTAATATAAAAGCACCCACTTATGTAAAAGAAATATTACTAGAACTCAAGGCAGACATTAAACCACACACACTAGTAGTAGGAGACTTCAACACACCTCTCTCTCCAAGGGACAGGTCAATCAGACAGAAACCTAATAGAGAATTAAGAGAATTATTGGAGGTAACGGAGCAAATGGACTTAACAGACATCTATAGAACATTCCACCCAAATAGGAAAGAATATACCTTCTTCTCTGCAGCTCATGGAACCTTCTCAAAAATTGACCACATACTTGGAAACAAAGGAAACCTCCACAGATACAAAAAAATATCAGTGTGTACCTGTGGCCTATCTGATCATCACGGATTAAAGTTAGAAGGCAACAACAATGCTACCCACAGAAAGCCGACAAACTCATGGAAACTGAACAGTCAACTACTGAACCACACCTGGGTCAAGGAAGAAATTAAGAAAGAAATTAAAGTCTTCCTTGAGTTTAATGAAAATAAAGAGACAACATACTCAAACCTATGGGACACAAGGAAAGCAGTGCTAAGAGGAAAGTTCATAGCACTAAGTGCCCACTTAAAGAAAACGGAGAATGCATACATTGGGGACTTAACAACACACCTGAAAGCTCTAGAAAAAAAGAAGCAGACTCACCCAGGAGAAGTAGAAGACTGGAAATAATGAAACTGAGGGCGGAAATCAACAAAATAGAAACACAGAAAACAGTCTAAATAATCAATGAATCAAAAAGCTAGTTCTTGGAGAAAGTCAAAAAGATCGACAAACCCCTATCCAAACTAATTAAACGACAGAGAGAGAACACGCAAATAAATAAGATCAGAAATGAAAAGGGGGACATAACCACAGACACAGAGGAAATTCAGAGACTAATTAGATCTTACTACAAAAGCCTGTATGCCACAAAACTGGAATATACAAAAGAAATGACCATATACCAAAGCTAAACCAAGACCAGGTGAATGATCTAAATAGACCTGTTACTCGCAAAGAATTAGAAACGGTTATCAAAAATCTCCCTTCAAAAAAAAGCCCAGGACCAGATGGTTTCAATGCAGAATTCTACCAGAACTTCCAAGAAGAACTAATACCTATACTCCTTAATGTATTTCACAATATAGAAACAGAAGAGTCATTGCCAAATTCCTTTTATGAAGCTACAGTTACACTGATACCAAAACCACACAAAGACCCAACCAAGAAAGAGAATTACAGGCCTATCTCACTCATGAATATCGACGCAAAAATTCTCAATAAAATACTGGTAACCCGAATCCAAGAACACATTAGAAAAATTATCCATCATGATCAAGTAGGCTTCATCCCAGAGATGCAGGGCTGGTTCAACATACACAAATCTATCAATGTAATCCACCATATAAATAAACTGAAAGAAAAAAACCATATGATCATTTCATTAGATGCTGAAAAAGCATTCAACAAAGTTCAACACCCCTTTATGATAAAGGTCATGGAGAGAATAGGGATACAAGGGTCATACCTAAATATAATAAAAGCTATTTACAGCAAGCCGACAGCTAACATTAAATTAAATGGAGAAAAACTCAAAGCCATCCCACTTAAATCAGGAACACGACAAGGCTGTCCACTCTCTCCATACCTCTTCAATATAGTGCTTGAAGTTCTAGCAATAGCAATAAGACAACATAAGGAGATCAAGGGGATTTGTATTGGAAAGGAATAAGTTAAGCTCTCATTCTTTGCAGATGATATGATAGTATACATAAGCGACCCAAAAAATTCTACCAAAGAACTCCTACAGCTGATAAACACCTTTAGTAATGTGGCAGGATACAAGATCAACTCCAAAAAAATCAGTTGCCTTCCTATACACTAAGGATGAGGAAACAGAGAGGGAAATCAGAGAAGTATCACCATTCACGATAGCCACAAATAGCATAAAATATCTTGGGGTAACTCTGACCAAGGAAGTGAAAGATCTATTTGACAAGAACTATAAGTCTTTGAAGAAAGAAATTGAAGAGGACACCAGAAAATGGAAGGATCTCCCTTGCTCTTGGATTGGGAGGATCAACGTAGTAAAAATGGCAATTCTACCAAAAGCAATCTATAGATTCAGTGCAATGCCCATCAAGGTCCCATCAAAATTCTTCACAGATCTTGAGAAGACAATAATCAACTTTATATGGAAAAACAAAAAACCCAGGATAGCCAAAACAATCTTATACAATAAAGGATTGTCTGGAGGCATTACCATCCCTGACTTCAAACTCTATTACAGAGCTACAGTATTGAAAACAGCTTGGTATTGGCATAAAAACAGAGAAGTCGACCAATGGAATCGAATAGAAGACCCTGACATTAACCCACAAACATATGAACACCTGATTTTCGATAAAGGAGCTAAAAGTATACAATGGAAAAAAGAGAGCATCTTCAACAAATTGTGCTGGCAAAACTGGATGTCAATCTGTAGAAGAATGAAAATAGATCCATATCTATCGCCATGCACAAAACTCAAGTCCAAATGGATTAAAGACCTCAATATCAGTCCGAACACACTGAACCTGATAGAAGAGAAAGTGGGAAGTACTCTACAGCACATGGGCACAGGAGACCACTTCCTACGTATAACCCCAGCAGCACAGACACTAAGGGCATCATTGAATAAATGGGACCTCCTGAGACTGAGAAGCTTCTGTAAAGCAAAGGACACTGTTGCTAAGACAAAAAGGCAACCCACTTACTGGGAGAAGATCTTCACCAACCCCGCAACTGACAAAGGTCTGATCTCCAAAATATATAAAAAACTCAAGAAACCAGACCGTAAAAGGCTAATCAACCCAATTATAAAATGGGGCACTGAGCTGAACAGAGAATTCTCAACAGAAGAACTTCAAATGGCCAAAAGACACTTAAGGTCATGCTCAACGTCCTTAGCGATCAGGGAAATGCAAATCTAGACAACTTTAAGATACCATCTTACACCTGTCAGAATGGCTAAAATCAAAAACACCAATGATAGCCTTTGCTGGAGAGGTTGTGGAGAAAGGGGTACACTCACCCATTGCTGGTGGGAATGCAAACTTGTGAAACCACTCTGGAAAGCAGTGTGGTGGTTTCTCAGGAAATTTGGGGTCAACCTACCCCTGGGTCCAGCAATACCACTCTTGGGAATATACCCAAAAGAGGCCTTATCATACAACAAAAGTATATGCTCAACTATGTTCATAGCAGCATTGTTTGTAATAGCCAGAACCTGGAAACAACCTAGATGCCCTTCAACGGAAGAATGGATGAAGAAAGTATGGAATATATACATATTAGAGTATTACTCAACAGTAAAAAACAAGAACTTCTTGAATTTTGCATACAAATGGATGGAAATAGAAAACACTATCCTGAGTGAGGTAAGTCAGACCCAAAAAGAGGAACATGGGATGTACTCACTCATATTTGGTTTCTAGCCATAAATAAAGGACATTGAGCTTATAATTCATGTTCCTAGAGAAGCTAAATAAGGTGAATCCAAAGACAAACACATAGGCATCCTACTGAATATTAACCTTCATCAGGCGATGAAAGGAGACAAAGACAGAGACCCACATTGGAGCACCGGACAGAAATCTCAAGGTCCAAATCAGGAGCAGAAGAGGGAGTACGAGCAAGGAAATCAGGACCGCGAGGGATGCACCCACACACTGAGACAATGGGGATGTTCTACTGGGAACTCACCAAGGCCAGCTGGCCTGGGTCTGAAAAAGCGTGGGATAAATCCGGACTCTCTGAACATAGCGGACAATGAGGAATACTGAGAACTCAAGAACAATCGCAGTGGGATTTTGATCCTACTGCACGTACTGGCTTTGGGGGAGCCTAGGCAGTTTGGATGCTCACCTTACTATACCTGGATAGAGGTGGGCGGTCCTTGGGCTTCCCACAGGTCAGGGAACCCTGATTGCTCTTCGAGCAGATGAGGGAGGGGGACTGGATCGGGGGATGGGGAGGGAAATGGGAGGCGGTGGCGGGGAGGAGGCAGAAATCCTTAATAAATAAATA